>NC_045959.1:97008803-97323803 GCF_010909765.2 Amblyraja radiata | reverse complement strand
AGAAAATGGGATTGAGAGGAAAAGATAGATCAGCCATGATGAATGGCAGAGTAGACTCGATGGGACGTGGCCTAATTCTGCCCTTATGACGTGAACTTACGAACATGATAATATTAATTTCTCCCTTATTGTACTTAGTCTTGTCATTATGTGTAATTAGTTATACTCTATTATTAAAACAGTTATATTGATTGTTTCTTCAAGTTGATTACATTTATACCACATCCTGAGGTGTTATTGAGGTCCTTTCAGTATTGCAGATGAGAAACCTCTTTATTTTCTGCTCATAATGTTCAAAATTAGTTCCAACAGGCGTGCCATCTTGAATTTTGACGACAAAGTATAAACCTGATGAACTGCAACCATGTTCTTGGGATAGGATTTATTTGCAGGGGATAAAATGTTTGGCACTTGCTTGGGCCACCAAACCCTGTAGCTTTATGACAGAGCAAAATATATTGTGTTCCAATCATACATCTGCTCAAAAGAATTTTGAATAAAAATTTAAAAACTTGTTTCTCGCAATGTTCTTGGTTTACATCTTTTCCTATTCTTCCAACAATTATTTGAACTGTGTGGTTATCCTAACATGAGTTCCTTCTAAGACTGAATGTACATTTGCTTGGAGTGGTGCTATTGCACAACAACAGAAACTCCGTCACGGGGAATAAAGCATGAAAACCACAAATATGCAAATCGCATCTTTTCACAGGCTTAATAAGGTGTCAGAATGAAAAATTACTGCCTTGTTACCAGTAACATTCAACACCTTTCTTGTTCCCTCTTGGGGCTTCCCTTTTAACTGCTCTTTTAATATTACACTTGCAAATTCCCAAATTTCCTTTCATCTCTGTATCTTGTGTAGTAGTGTGACTAAACAGGCACTCTGTTAATGTGAGTCATTTCTACACTAAAAATTGCAACTGAACTCTGAGACCATGTTCCTTGCGCAAAGCAGGTCTCCCATCCTGCACTCCCGGTATTAAGAACTTACATTGGTGTCCTGTTTTCCATTACATATTATACAGGCAGGTAATTAATGAATTAAGATAATCAGCTTAATTGGAACCAGGACCAGTTGTACACGAGGCCCATGGTTATTCATTGCAGGCTGGGTTAATAAGACTCTAAGTCAATTCTGTTGACTTGATCTTGATAGGTTAGTCATGGAGTCATAGAGCGATACAGCATGGAAACAGAACCTTCGGCACACCTTGCCCACACCGGCCAACGTGCCCCAACTACACTAGTCCCACCTGCCTGCGTTTGGCCTATATCCCTCCAAACATGTCCTGTCCATGTTGCACACACCCACCATCCTTTGTTACCCCTCGGATTCCAATTAAATCTTTTCCCCTTCCCCTTAAACCTATGTTCTCTGGTTCTTGACTCCCCTACTCTGGGCAAGAGATTTTGTGCAGCTGTCCACTGTATTCCTCTCATGATTTTGTACACCTCCATAAGATCACCCCTCATCCTCCTGCACTGCAAGGAATAGAGTCCCAGCAATAGTTCCTGTGTAAATATCAACAGTTACTTTTTTTTTTGATGAAAGAAGACATCTATTTTTTCTTTTCTTTGATCCATTTACTTATTTGTTTATTTATTTATTTATTAGAAGCATTGTACATACATCTTAGTCATGATATGCAACATGATACATTTTGTGTACAACTTCTCTCTTTTTCCCTTTATAAACTTTAACCTGTAATAGAAAAAGAGAAAAGAGAAAGAAGAGAAGAATGAGGATAGTAGTGAAGTGTAGTCCGCAGTAGTTGGCGTTAAATGAATGATGATGGTTAAGTAAACTGCGTGCTTGAGAATGTGAGAGAAAAAAAAAAAAAAAGGAAAGAAAAAAGAAAAGAAAACAGGCCCCAAAGAGAAGAGGGCCTTAAGAAGGGAAAGGAAATAAGTAAAAATTCCAAAGAAGGCAGAGCTAAACAAAAAAGAAAGGGAATGTGCCTAATTCACAACAATAACGTTCTAGGGTTATGCTGCACCATATTATACTTGTAACAAATCAACAAAAGGTGACCATATTCTTAAGAATTGTTCTTGTTTTCCTGCTAGAACGAGTCTCATTTCCTCGAGATGTAATATTTCCAACATATTTGTGATCCACGTTTGGGATAGGTGTTTTTAAGTTTTTAAATAGCAGAATTTAAGTATAAGTTTTTTTGCCATTATCAAACCATAGTTTAGGAAACATCGTTGAAATATAGTTAGTTCAGAACAGGCTTCCCTTGCTCCAAAAATAATCAATTCTGTATTTGGGTCCAGTCTTAATTTCAATATTTTTGAAAAGCTTTCAAAAAGAAGACATCTATTTATGTATGTGGATTTGAGCAATAGGATCACAACCTGCATCAGGCACAAACTTTTTACCTTGGATTCTGCATTTTTCAAAATTGGATTACATTTGCTGGTGAAATAAAGGTCGCTATTTTAAGCACAAGAATCTTAGTTGCATCTCAAATATCACCAAATATTACTGTTGAAAATACAGAACTGCAATCCTTTATGCAAGGCATAGCTGATCTTTCTTGAGTTACATGCCTCCAACAGGAAATAACATCTCTAATGGCACCTTTACACGGGGCGACTTGACGCAAGAGTTAACCAGAGTTCAACATCGTGGGAACCTCGTGCGATAACAGTGCGGCATTCGTGGACCACCGTGGACCACCGTAGCGCTAACGGCAGGTCATCGTGTAACTTGGTCACTCGGGAGAAAATTAAAGAAAATTTGAATTTCTCCAAGAGTGACTTGTACACTTGTGGTTGAGTATTGCAACATTATATGAACGTAGTGGCCAGTGCGATATCCGTGCGATATCCGTAATAACTCTTGCGGGTACCGTGGGAACTCCTGCGAACGGTGAACCCGGAAGCTGGACAGAGGGGACAGAAGGCGATTACAAATTATCTTCAGTGGGATTGAATTTAAAAAATAAATAAAAATAAAGATTTACATCCGCATATGGACATCAACTTATTCATGAGTTATGTTAATGAGATTCAAGAAAATAACTATAATCTTTAAAAGGGACTTTAAAAGGGACTTTACTGAAAGGTTACGCATTTTTATGGTCCGTGAGATATTTTTCATATGTACTTCTTTGAGAGATACAGGTCGGAGTCCTCGGGTCCAGGGGTCCGGAACGCTGCCAATCAATGTTGTGCAGAGACCCGTGTAAGGAGTGAACTGCACATGCTGGTTTAAACCGAAGACAGACACAAAAAGCTGGAGTAACTCAGCGAGTCAAGCAGCATCTCTGGAGAAAAAAAGCTGATGTTTCGGGACGAGACACATCTTCAGACTCAATTCCGATTAGGATGTCTGAAGAAGGGCTCCGATTCGAATCGTCACCTATTCTTTTTCTCCAGAGATGATGCCTGACCCGCTGACTTACTCCAGCTTTTTATGCTTTTCTTCCCAGATCTGACTTACCTGCTGAGTTACACCAACATTTTGTGTCCTTCTGTGCATATTAACCAGCATTAACCAGCGTCTGCAGTTCCTTTAGACATTACATAACTTCAGATTTTAGAGATATAGCGCGTGGGAACTCCTGCGAACGGTAAACCCGGAAGCTGGACAGAGGGGACAGAGGGTGACTAAAAAAGGTGGTCTCAAAAGGACACATGGGAACATGTGTCCTTCGAGGACGTCCCACCTAATTGTCATTGTTGGATAATCTTTTTAACAGGAACACTTGCAGAGATGGCTCCCAGAAAATCTCAAAGGAAGGGGGTAAAGCGGGTCAGAGATGTTTTTGCCATGCAGGAGAATGAGGAGGAGACGCAGCAAGAGAGACAGGTGGAGAGGCAACAGGAGATGCCACAGATAACACTGCCTGTGGGCTCCTTGGAGAGGGTGAGCAAGGTGCAATTCAGATTGCCTCCCCAGTAGCCGTTGTAGGAATAGCCTCTACAGACGTAAAGGGAAGATGGCAGAAGGTAAAGTCATATAACTTCACCAGGGAACAAGAGGGGGAACTTGTAGAATGGTTCCAATTTAACGAGATTCTGTACGATAAATCCAGAGAGGATTATAGAAACAGGGAGAGAAAAAGGAACCTGCTGGAGACGAAGGCTGCCGAGTTTCCCGAGTGCTCATGTGAGTTTATATAACGATATATAAGTTCATCAAGAGGAGAACCATTTAATGTTATCCAAGATTTAAAAACATACATTGCTATTGATGTAAAAGTGCTGTGTTTGCAGTTAACTTAAATTTCTCTTATAAGTCTGTCTGTCTGCCCTGCAGCTGCAAAGTAAAAAAGTCGCAGTATAAGAATCGCCTGAGGCCAAGTAGCGGAGGGTGATTGCTATGCGCAACCCTGGTTCCAGTGCTTTTCTCATTTATTCATTTGTGTCACGTGTAGTTCACGATGTTCATTCAAGATTTAACGCGACAGCTCGGGAAACGGCCAAGTCACTCGCACGAATAACATAAATGCCGAGTACCGTGGGAACTCTTTATCTACTGCCGTTATATCGTGCGAGACTCGTGCTGGACCACGACCTCTTCACTCTGGTGACATCTTGCGTCAACTCGCCCCGTGAAAAGGCCCTTTTACTAGCATCCAAAAGTAGCTTATTAGCTTGGCAGCAGTGAAGATCATCCATGAAAAGTTGGATAGGAAATCAGTGCTGCTTGATGCGATGCTGGTGTTTTGTGTGCTCAGCTGGAAGATATCAACCATCGGAGAACTACTTTGGAGTAATTGGAAATCTTTAGGAAGGAACTGCACATGCTGGTTAACACCATGTGTAACTCAGCGGGACAGGCAGCATCTTTGGATAGAAGGAAAGGGTGATGATTTGGCTCGAGATCCTTTTTGAGGAACCTCAGCATCTCATATTTCGCTTGGGCAGCTTACACCCCAGCGCTATGAATATTGACTTCTCTAATGTTAAGTAATCCTTGCTATCTCTGTCTCTCCATCCCTCCACCATCCTAGTTCTCTGACCAGTCTGACTGTCCTGATCACATTTTATCTTTGTATGCTTCGTTCTCACCTTCCCTGAACTAACAATGATCTATTCTACTTTTCCTTTATCTTAGCCCCCTTTGATGTCTCATTTTCACACCTTGCCCTTCTCTATCTCTGTCTTTCTCTCCCCTGACTCTCAGTCTGATAGAAGGGTCTTGACCCAAAACGTCGGCCATTCCTATCCAGAGATGCTGCCTGTCCCGCTGAGTTAATCCAGCATTTTATGTCTACCGTTGGAAATCTTCTTTGCATCCCAGTGTACAAATGCAAGACAGGAAGTGCAGTTATTGTGAATCTCCAATGTTTGCAACTGTTGATCAAAGCTTGAAATTTTAAGGCCTAATTGCCAGCTGAACGAACTATGATTTTCCAAACTGCGTATGCATTTATAGTATGCTTGTCGTAAGTATTATGCTTCAACAAGGGGCAATATCTGTGTGAAGGGTGGAAATTAGTTGCATCTTTAACATATTTATAGGGCGGTACGGTGGCGCAGCGATAGAGTTGCTGCCTTACAGCGCTTGCAGCGCCATCAGCGCCAGAGGCCTGGGTTCAATCATGATTACGGGTGCTGTCTGTACGGAGTTTGTTCATTCTCCCCGTGACCGCATGCGTTTTCTCCGATATCTTCGGTTGCCTCCCACACTCTAAAGATGTACGGGTTTGTAGGTTAATTGGCTTGGTATAAGTGTACATTGTCCTTAGTGTGTGGAGGTTAGTGTTAATGTGTGGGGATCGCTGGTCGGTGTGCAGACTCGGTGGGCCAAAGGGCCTTTTCTGCGCTGTATCTCTGAACTAAACTAAACTAAACTTTCAATTATGCAATGGATTGATACTGAATATTTTTTTCAATTTAAAAGAGCACTGGGCTAGTGCAGTGAGCTATTGCAGGCCCCTCTTTCCATTAGGTTGAACCAGGCTCCTCTTTTACCTGTTTTAGCTGCTCATCGATTCACTGAGCTCATTCATAGCATTGTATGCATTCAACAATCTTTGGAGCTTGTGCAAGCAGCCCCATCCAATAAATAATAATCTTGGCTGATGAAGATTTTGCGTTCTGTTCAATAATAGGGAGAGGTTGGGCAGGCTAGGACTTCATTCCTTGGAGTGCAGGAGGATGAGTGGTGAAGCTATAGAGGTGTATAAGATCATGAGGGGAATAGATAGTCTTTTACCCAGAGTAGGGGGATCAAGAACCAGGGGACATAGTTTTCAGGTGAGAGGGGTAAGATTTAATAGGAACCTGAGGGGCAATTTTTTTACACAGGGTGTGGCGGACCCAAGGGTCGTGCCATCATACTGTCGAACCCCTCGGCACGGGAGTGGTTCAGTCCGGAGGCGGCCCTTAGCCAGAGGGTTTAAAGGCAGGGGTTTGGGTGCCATCTTTCTCTTGTTTGGTCTTCCCTACAACCGGGAGGAACATAATTAAAGGTGCCTCTCAAAACACTGGACTTCGTGCTTCCTTTTGAGACCCACACACCACAAGGGTATATAGAAACATAGAAACATAGAAATTAGGTGCAGTAGGCCATTTGGCCCTTCGAGCCTGCACCGCCATTCAATATGATCATGGCTGATCATCCAACTCAGTATCCTGTACCTGCCTTCTCTCCATACCCTCTGATCCCTTTAGCCACAAGGGCCACATCTAACTCCCTCTTAAATATAGCCAATGAACTGGCCTCAACTACCCTCTGTGGCAGAGAGTTCCAGAGATTCACCACTCTCTGTGTGAAAAAAGTTTTTCTCATCTCGGTTTTAAAGGATTTCCCCCTTGTCCTTAAGCTGTGACCCCTTGTCCTGGACCTCCCCACCATCGGGAACAATCTTCCTGCATCTAGCCTGTCCAATCCCTTAAGAATTTTGTAAGTTTCTATAAGATCCCCTCTCAAGCTCCTAAATTCTAGAGAGTACAAACCAAGTCTATCCAGTCTTTCTTCATAAGACAGTCCTGACATCCCAGAAATCAGTCTGGTGAACCTTCTCTGCACTCCCTCTATGGCAATAATGTCCTTCTTCAGATTTGGAGACCAAAACTGTATGCAATACTCCAGGTGTGATCTCACCAAGACCCTGTACAACTGCAGTAGAACCTCCCTGCTCCTATACTCAAATCCTTTTGCTATGAAAGCTAACATATCATTCACTTTCTTCACTGCCTGCTGTACCTGCATGCCTACTTTCAATGACTGGTGTACCATGACACCCAGGTCTCGCTGCATCTCCCCTTTTCCTAATCGGCCACCATTTAGATAATAGCCTGTTTTCCTGTTTTTGCCACCAAAATGGATAACCTCACATTTATCCACATTATACTGCATCTGCCAAACATTTGCCCACTCACCCAGCCTATCCAAGTCACCTTGCAGTCTCCTAGCATTCCTCCTCACAGCTAACACTGCTCCCCAGCTTAGTGTCATCCGCAAACTTGGAGATATTGCATTCAATTCCCTCATCCAGATCATTAATCTATCTTCTATATATATTACTAAAACTCTGTTCTTGACCGGTTTTGGCCATCTGTGCTGCGATTTCCGAGAGAACGCCGCCACCTACGACCGTCATTTTTGGCCACCTTGCTCAGAGCCCCCCTCCGCCGCATGTGTGCCGAGGATTTTTCCCGTCGATTAAAAATGACAGAGATATTAATGTTTTTACAAAATTCCCCATTCTCTCTGCTGCCCCCGCTGGCGGCAGGGGAGAGGGACTATAAAATTAGGAAGTGGTGTGTCACACAGTCTCTTCAAGATGGAGGAAGGCAGAGGGTCACGTTTCTCTGAGCTGTGAATAACACTGAACACATGTCAACTCAAATGTAAGTGTCCTTAGTGGTTCGAAAATGCTTGCAGAATGTGTCTATTGGTTCTACATTGTTTGCAAAAAGTGTCTATTGGTTCTAAAATGTTTGCAAAAAGTGTCTCTTTTGGTTCTACAATGCTTGCAGAATGTGTCTATTGGTTCTAAAGCTTGCAAAAAAAGTTCTATTGGTTCTAAAGCTTGCAAAACAATGTCTATTGGTTCTAAAGCTTGCAAAACAATCTATTGGTTCTAAAGCTTGCAAAAAATGTCTATTGGTTCTAAAGCTTGCAAAAAGTGTCTCTATTGGTTCTAAAGCTTGCAAAAAGTGTCTATTGGATCTAAAGCTTGCAAAAATGTCTCCATTGGTTCTAAAGCTTGCAAAAAAATGTCTCTATTGGTTCTAAGCTTGCAAAAAAATGTCTATTGGTTCTAAAGCTTGCAAAAATATGTCTATTGGTTCTAAAGCTTGCAAAAATATGTCTATTGGTTCTAAAGCTGGCAAAAATATGTCTATAGGTTCTAAAGCTGGCAAAAATATGTCTATTGGTTCTAAAGCTTGCAAAAATATGTCTATTGGTTCTAAAGCTTGCAAAAATATGTCTATTGGTTCTAAAGCTTGCAAAAATATGCCTATTGGTTCTAAAGGCGGCCGACCGAGATCAACGACTACAGACCGGTGGCCCTTACATCTCATATTATGAAAACAATGGAGCGGCTACTCATTCGTCTCCTGAGACCACAAGTCCAGCACGCACTCGACCCACTACAGTTTGCATACCAGGAGAACATTGGGGTGGATGACGCAGTCCTCTACATGCTGCACCGGATCTACTCCTTTTTGGACAAACCCGGTGGCTATGTGAGGATTATGTTCTTCGACTTTTCAAGTGCGTTCAACACCATCCAACCCCTGATTCTGAATGACAAGCTTAAGAAGATGGGGGTGGATTCCACATTTATCTCCTGGATACACGACTACCTGACGGGTCGACCACAGTTTGTCAAGCTGGGGGACAGTGTGTCTGGCACAGTGGTGTGCAATGTTGGAGCCCCACAGGGAACGGTCCTGGCCCCGTTCCTCTTCACCCTGTATACAGCAGACTTTAACTATAAGTCTGACACATGCCACGTACAGAAATACTCAGATGATACAGCGATTGTGGCATGTGTAAGGAACGGGCAGGAGGAGGAATACAGGAACTTGACCAGTGCCTTTTGTGCCTGGAGTGAAGAGAACTGTCTCACCCTGAACACAACAAAGACTAAAGAGATGGTGGTTAACTTTGGCAGGTCCAAGCTCCCCCTTCAGCCGGTCAACGCTGCAGGGGCTGACATTGAGGTGGTGCAGACATATAAATACCTTGGAGTGCACCTTGACAACAAACTGGACTGGTCTGTCAACTCTGACTCCCTCTACAAAAAAGGCCAGAGCAGACTCTTTTTCCTCAGAAGGCTCAAATCCTTCAATGTGTGTAAGGATATGCTGCACATGTTTTACAACACAGTGGTTGCAAGCGTTATTTTCTACGCTGTTGTCTGCTGGGGCAACAGCATTAGTGCAAAAAACAATAGGAAGCTGGTCAAACTGGTTAATCGAGCTAGCTCAGTGCTGGAGGGGAGAGTAGACTCTGGGATGGAGGTGCTTGAGAGGCGTATGAGGCACAAGGTGCAGGTCATCCTGAAAAACCCCGGGCATCCCCTCCATATAATTCTGGAGTCAAAAGAGCACTCGGAACAACAACCGGCTCCTCTCCCTGCCCTGTAGAACGGAGCGGTTCAGGAGATCCTTCACCCCTGCAGCCATTAGATTTTATAATTCGGACCGCTAGGCTGTAGGGGGATGCATTTTGCAATTACTAATTTTTAACTGTTAATTATTGGTCTTTTTAAATATTTATTGCTCTCAGGTAGTGTCCACATTGAATTCTATGTATTTTCTGTCTGCGTTCGTTTTGAATCTGTGGGTTTGTTGGTTGGGAGCTTCTGGACATCTGAATTTCCCTGAGGGGATCAATAAAGTATTTATTATTATTATTATTATTATTATTATTATTATTAAAGGTTGCAAAAATATGCCTTGATTCTAAAGCTTGCAAAAATATGTCTATAGGTTCTAAAGCTGGCAAAAAAAATGTCTATAGGTTCTAAAGCTGGCAAAAAAATGTCTATTAGTTCTAAAGCTGGCAAAAAAATGTCTATTGGTTCTAAAGCTTGCAAAAAGTGTCTATTGGTTCTAAAGCTTGCAAAAAAATGACTATTGGTTCTAAGGCTTGGGTGTGGCTTGAAGTTGAAAGGCACTACTCACTGCAGATGGTGGCTTGGGTGCAATGGCTTGAAATTAAAATGCATTACTTACTGCAAATGGGGGCGTGGGTGCATTGGCTTGAAGTTGAAAGGCACTACTTACTGCAAATTGTGGCTTGAAGTTGAAAGGCACTACTTACTGCAAACGGTGGCATGAAGTTGAAAGGCCACTCTTTTTGGCCACCTTGCTCAGAGGCCCCCTCCGCCGCATGTGTGCCGAGGATTTTTCCCGTCGATTAAAAATGACAGAGATATTAATGTTTTTACAAAATTCCCCATTCTCTCTGCTGCCCCCGCTGGCGGCAGGGGAGAGGGACTATAAAACCAGGAAGAGGTGTGCCACACAGTCTCTTCAAGATGGAGGAAGGCAGAGGGTCACGTTTCTCTGAGCTGTGAATAACACTGAACACATGTCAACTCAAATGTAAGTGTCCTTAGTGGTTCTAAAATGCTTGCAGAATGTGTCTATTGGTTCTACATTGTTTGCAAAAAGTGTCTATTGGTTCTAAAATGTTTGCAGAAAGTGTCTCTTTTGGTTCTACAATGCTTGCAGAATGTGTCTATTGGTTCTAAAGCTTGCAAAAAAAGTTCTATTGGTTCTAAAGCTTGCAAAACAATGTCTATTGGTTCTTAAGCTTGCATAAAATGTCTATTGGTTCTAAAGCTTGCAAAAAGTGTCTCTATTGGTTCTAAAGCTTGCAAAAAGTGTCTATTGGTTCTAAAGCTTGCAGAAATGTCTCCATTGGTTCTAAAGCTTGCAAAAAATGTCTCTATTGGTTCTAAGCTTGCAAAAAAATATCTATTGGTTCTAAAGCTTGCAAAAATATGTCTATTGGTTCTAAAGCTTGCAAAAATATGTCTCTATTGGTTCTAAAGCTGGCAAAATATGTCTCTATTGGTTCTATGCTTGCAAAAATATGTCTATTGGTTCTAAAGCTGGCAAAAATATGTCTATAGATTCTAAAGCTGGCAAAAATATGTCTATTGGTTCTAAAGCTTGCAAAAATATGTCTATTGGTTCTAAAGGTTGCAAAAATATGTCTTGATTCTAAAGCTTGCAAAAATATGTCTATAGGTTCTAAAGCTGGCAAAAAAAATGTCTATAGGTTCTAAAGCTGGCAAAAAAATGTCTATTGGTTCTAAAGCTGGCAAAAAAATGTCTATTGGTTCTAAAGCTTGCAAAAAGTGCCTATTGGTTCTAAAGCTTGCAAATAAATGACTATTGGTTCTAAGGCTTGGGTGTGGCTTGTAGTTGAAAGGCACTACTCACTGCAGATGGCGGCTTGGATGCAATGGCTTGAAATTAAAATGCATTACTTACTGCAAATGGGGGCGTGGGTACATTGGCTTGAAGTTGAAAGGCACTACTTACTGCAAATTGTGGCTTGAAGTTGAAAGGCACTACTTACTGCAAACGGTGGCATGAAGTTGAAAGGCACTACTTCCTGCAAATGGTGGCTTGGTTGCTTTGGCTTGAAGTTGAAAGGCACTACTTACTGCAAATGGTGGCTTGAAGTTGAAAGACACCACTTACTGCAAATGGTGGCATGAAGTTGAAGGGCACTACTTACTGCAAATGGTGGATTGGTTGCTTTGGCTTGAAGTTGAAAGGCACTACTTACTGCAAATGGTGGCTTGGGTGCTTTGGCTTGAAGTTGAAAGACACCACTTATTGCAAATGATGGCTTGGGTGTGGCTTGGGTGTGGCTTGAAGTTGAAAGACACCACTTTCTGCAAATGGTGGCTTGGGAGCTTTGAAGTTGAAAGACACCACACTGCAAATGATGGCTTGGGTGTGGCTTGAAGTTGAAAGACACCACTTACTGCAAATGGTGGCATGAAATTGAAAGGCACCTCTTACTGTAAATGGCGGCATGAAGTTGAAAGGCACTACTTACTGCAAATGGTGGCTTGGGAGCTTTGGCTTGAAGTTGAAAGGCACTACTTACTGCAAATGGTGGCTTGGGTGTGGCTTGAAGTTGAAAGACACCACTTACTGCAAATGGTGGCATGAAGTTGAAAGGCACTATTACTGCAAATGGTGGCTTGGTTGCTTTGGCTTGAAGTTGAAAGGCACTACTTCCTGCAGATGGTGGCTTGGGTGCTTTGGCTTGAAGTTGAAAGGCACTACTTACTGCAGATGGTGGCTATGGGTGCAATGGCTTGAAGTTAAAATGCATTACTTACTGCAAATGGGGGCATGGGTGCATTGGCTTGAAGTTGAAAGGCACTACTTACTTCAAATGGTGGCTTGGTTGCTTTGGCCTGAATTTGAAAGGCACTACTTACTGCAAATGGTGGCTTGGATGCAATGGCTTGAAGTTAAAAGGCATTACTTACTGCAAATGGTGGCTTGGGTGCATTGGCTTGAAGTTGAAAGGCACCTCTTACTGCTAATGGTGGCTTGGGTGTGGCTTGGGTGTGGTTTGAAGTTGAAAGCCACTACTTACTGCAAATGGTGGCGTGGGTGCATTCGCTTGAAGTTGAAAGGCACTACTTACTGCAAATGGTGGCTTGGGTGCTTTGGCTTTAAGTTAAAAGGCACTACTGTAAATGCACTTACTTCCTGTTTGCACTGTATATTGATTTTAGATAAAACGCAACCACTTACAGCTGTGATTTTCTGCCATCTTACTCAGTCCCCCTTCGCTGAGCAGGTGCAGAGAATTCTTCCCATCAATGAAAAATAAAAGTGTTATTAGTTTTTTTTTAAATGTTGAGAATCTCTCTCCTGTCAATCACTCCATGAAAGCCACACCTTTTCCGGTGGTGGGGGTGTGGGGTTATAAAACCTGGAAATGTGGGTGTGGCTCAGTCTCTGCAAGATGGAGGAGGGAGAGGTCACGACTCGCTGTCTTTAGTGGCTTTGCACCCTACTTCAAATGGTATGAAACTGCACTTGAATTTGGTGGCCTTGCACCCTGCTAGAAGTGGTAAGAAACTGCACTTGAATTTGGTGGCCTTGCACCCCGCTAGAAGTGGTAAGAAACTGCACTTGAATTTGGTGGCCTTATACCCTGCTTGAAATAGAATTTCAAGGATTAGCCGTGAGTCAACTACCAGCCCACCAGCCGTGAGTGAGTGAGTTGCCAGCACAACAGGCTTGATTGACTGAGACGCCAGCCCAAGAATCCATTTGGCGCAGAATTTTCATACTAGCCCTCTGGAAACCAGTCCCTTCAGCCCACAACACCCATACTAGTGCTCCAGAAAGCCCCCCCCCAACTGGCCACCAATATTAGAATTGGTGGAGAGGTGGAATATTGCATTGGATGACCAGCCCTCCTGTGTGATGCTGGGACCTAACGGGTCCCACTTAGTCTAGTATATATTGTAAATAGCAGGGGTCCCAGCACTGAGCCTTGCGGTACCCCACTAGTCAATGCCCGCCATTGTGAAAAGGACCCGTTTACTCCTACTCTTTGCTTCCTGTTTGCCAGCCAGTTCTCTATCCACATCAATACTGAACCCCCAATGCCGTGTGCTTTAAGTTTGTATACTAATCTCTTATGTGGGACCTTGTCGAAAGCCTTCTGGAAGTCCAGATACACCACATCCACTGGTTCTCCCCTATCCACGCTACTAGTTACATCCTCGAAAAATTCTATAAGGTTCGTCAGACATGATTTACCTTTCGTAAATCCATGCTGACTTTGTCCAATGATTTCACCACTTTCCAAATGTGCTGCTATCCCATCTTTAATAACTGACTCTAGCAGTTTCCCCACTACCGATGTTAGACTAACTGGTCTGTAATTCCCCGTTTTCTCTCTCCCTCCCTTCTTAAAAAGTGGGGTTACGTTTGCTACCCGCCAATCCTCAGGAACTACTCCAGAATCTAAAGAGTTTTGAAAGATTATTACTAATGCATCCACTATTTCTGGAGCTACTTCCTTAAGTACTCTGGGATGCAGCCTATCTGGCCCTGGGGATTTATCGGCCTTTAATCCATTCAATTTACCCAACACCACTTCCCGACTAACCTGGATTTCACTCAATTCCTCCAACTCCTTTGACCCGCGGTCCCCTGCTATTTCCGGCAGATTATTTATGTCTTCCTTAGTGAAGACGGAACCAAAGTAGTTATTCAATTGGTCCGCCATATCCTTGTTCCCCATGATCAAATCACCTGTTTCTGACTGCAAGGGACCTACATTTGTTTTAACTAATCTCTTTCTTTTCACATATCTATAAAAACTTTTGCAGTCAGTTTTTATGTTCCCTGCCAGTTTTCTTTCATAATCTATTTTTCCTTTCCTAATTAAGCCCTTTGTCCTCCTCTGCTGGTCTCTGAATTTCTCCCAGTCCTCTGGTATGCTGCTTTTTCTGGCTAATTTGTACGCATCCTTCGCTTTGATACTATCCCTGATTTCCTTTGTTATCCACAGATGCACTACCTTCCCTGATTTATTCTTTTGCCAAACTGGGATGAACAATTTTTGTAGTTCATCCATGCAGTCTTTAAATGTCTTCCATTGCATATCCACCGTCAACCCTTTTAGAATTAATTGCCAGTCAATCTTGGCCAATTCACGTCTCATACCCTCAATGTTACCTTTCTTTAAGTTCAGAACCATTGTTTCTGAATTAACAATGTCACTCCCAATCCTAATGAAGAACTCAACCATATTATGGTCACTCTTGCCCAAGGGGGCACGTACAACAAGACTGCTAATTAACCCTTCCTCATTACTCAATACCCAGTCTAAAATAGCCTGCTGTCTCGTTGGTTCCTCTACGTTCATTTAGATAACTATCCCGCATACATTCCAAGAAATCCTCTTCCTCAGCACCCCTGCCAATTTGATTCACCCAATCTATATGTAGATTGAAGTCACCCATTATAACTGTTTTGCCTTTGTCGCACGCATTTCTAATTTCCTGTTAGATACCATCTCCAACTTCACTACTACTGTTAGGTGGCCTGTACACAACACCCACCAGCGTTTTCTGCCCCTTAGTGTTTCGCAGCTCTACCCATACCGATTCCACATCCTCCAAACTAATGTCCTTCCTTTCCATTGCGTTAATCTCCTCTCTGACCAGCAACGCTACCCCACCTCCTTTTCCTTTCTCTCTATCCCTCCTGAATATTGAATATCCCTGGATGTTCAGCTCCCAGCCTTGGTCACCCTGGAGCCATGTCTCCGTGATCCCAACTATATCATAATCATTAATGGCTTATGATTATTCACGTTCAACTCATCCACCTTATTACGAATACTCCTTGCATTGAGACACAAAGCCTTCAGGCTTGTTTTTACAACGCTCTTACCCCTTATACAATTATGTTGAAAAGTGGCCCTTTTTGATTTTTGCCCTGGTTTTGTCTGCCTGCTACTTTTACTTTTCACCTTGCTACCTATTGCTTCTACCCTCATTTTACACCCCTCTGCCTCTCTGCTCTTGTACCCATCCCCCTGCCACATTAGTTTAAATCCTCCCCGACAGCACTAGCAAACACTCCCCCAAGGACATTGGTTCCACTCCAGCCCAGGTGCAGACCGTCCTGTTTGTACTGGTCCCACCTCCCCCAGAATTGGTTCCAATGCCCTAAAAATTTGAATCCCTCCCCCTTGCACCATTTTTCAAGCCACGTATTCATCTGCAATATCCTCCTATTTCTACTCTGACTGGCCCGTGGTACTGGTAGTAATCCAGAGATTATTACCTTTGAGGTCCTACTTTTAAGTTTATCTCCTAGCTCCCTAAATTCATCTTGTAGGACCTCATCCCATTTTTTACCTATATCGTTGGTGCCAATATGCACCACGACAACTGGCTGTTCACCCTCCCCCTCCAGAATGTTCTGCAGCCGTTCAGTGACATCCATGACCCTTGCACCAGGGAGGCAACATACCATCCTGGAGACTCGTTTGCGGCCGCAGAAACGCCTATCTATTCCCCTGACAATTGAATCCCCTATTACTATTGCCCTTCCACTCTTTTTCCCCCCCCTCATGTGCCGCAGAGCCACCCATGGTGCCATGAACTTGGCTGCTGCTGCATTCCCCTGATGAGCCATCTCCCTCAACAGTATCCAAAATGGTATACCTGTTTAGGAGGGAGATGACCGCAGGGGACTCCTGCACTACCTGCCTACTGCTTTGCTGGCTATTGGCCACCCGTTCCCTTTCTGTCCTCTTACCTTTTACCTGCGGTGTGACCAACTCGCTGTACGTGCTATCCACGACTTTCTCAGCATCGTAGATGCTCCAGTATGAATCCAGCCGCAGTTCCAATCGTTCAATGCGGTCTGCCAGGAGCTGCAGCTGTACACACTTCCTGCAAACATAGTCACCAGGGACACCGACCATATCCCTGATCTCCCACATGTTGCAGGCTGAGCAAACCACGGGGCCAATCTCCACTGACATATCTTACTCCCAAATTAACTCTATATTAAATATTAAAAAACACAAAACTTTACCCGTTAAACTTTACTAATAAATATTAATAAATACTGTACACTTAACTCCCAGAATCCTTAACCTGAAGGCAGAAATGTAAAAATGTAAACCCGGGGTTGCACCTAATCAGAGGCTTCCCCCAGACTCCTTCTCTGGAACGTTGCCGATTTTGGTGTCAGGTCCCTGGGCCTCTGTGAAAGCAAGCCCAGCGATGTATTTTATACTTACAGCGCAGGTACTCCTCCCCTCGCACCAACGGCTCCCTGGGCCTCTGTGAAAGCAAGCCCAGCGATGTATTTTATACTTACAGCGCAGGTACTCCTCCCCTCGCACCAACGGCTCCCTGGGCCTCTGTGAAAGCAAGCCCCGTGATGTATTTTATTTTATATGGAACGAGTTGCCAGATGAAGTAGTTGATACAGGTGCTACACCAATATTTAAAAGACATTTGGACAGGTACATGGATAGGCCAAGCATAGGCATGTGGAACTTGTGTAGATGGGGCATCTTGGTTGCATGAACAGGTTGCGCCGAAGGGTGTGTTTCCATCCTCCAATAGTTACAATGGTTACGATTGTAATTTATTTGTCACATGTATCGAGGTACAGAGAAATGCATTTTTGTGTACAGTTCAGTACAAGTATCGCTATACATCAGCACTTACAGTAGATACATCTTAGATAAGCATCTCAGATACAGTACTAGTGTACGGCAGTAATACACTGAGACGGTGTACAGAGTGTCCAGTTTGGCACCATTTACAAGTCCCCGTTGTTGTAAGTGCAGGGATCTTGATCTGATCATGAAGATCTGTTGTCCTGGCAGCATTGCAGGGACGGCCTGGCCAAGCGTGGCTGTGGTGTCCTCGGCCAGCGCTCCACCATTGCAGGCCGTGTCAGATCCACGTGCTCGGCCATTGGGAGCGGCGCCCGGTCCAGCCGAGCCCCAGGCTGTTGCAGGGCCTCCACCAACCCACTCCCCCGTCAAGACCGTGCATTCCCTTCCACTGCCAGTCTGTCTCCAGGCCCTCCGTCCCACTCCTTCCACTAGGATTGCAGCCTAGTGGTGGGTGACTCCATTGTCCGAGGAATCGGACAGGAGATTTTGTGGCGGCAGACGAGATGCGAGGATGGTCTGTTGCCTCCCTGGTGCCAGGGTTCAGGATGTCACGAGTTGAATTCTGAATGTCCTCGAGAGAGAAGGTGAACAGCCGGCAGTAGTTGTGCACGTAGGCACAAACGACATCAGAAAGAAGAGGAAGGAGGTTCTCCAACATGAGTTCAGAGAGTTGGGAAGAAGACTGAAAGGCCGGACTTCTAGGGTGGTTACCTCTGGATTGCTTCCAGTACCTCGTGCTAGTGAGGACAGGAACAGGGAGATATGGGATCTGAATGTGTGGTTGAGGGGCTGGAGCAGGGAGCAAGGATTTAGATTTATAGACCACTGGGATCTCTTCTGGGGTAGGGGTGACCTGTACAAAAGGGACGGGTTACACCTTAACTGGAGGGGGACCAAGGTTCTGGCAGGCAGGTTTGCTAGGGCTACACGTGTGGGTTTAAACTAAATAGTAGGGGGAAGGGATTGACAAATTGGGAGTATAAAGATGGAGTTAAAGAGGAAGTGGCTACAGGAAAAATTACAAAAGTTTCTCGAATTAATGGAAAGGAAAGCTTGAGAATGGACAACCGAGTAAGGTCAGGGCCAATTGCGAGGGGGGAGGTGAATACGGAGGTCAAAGTACTGTATATGAATGCTCGAAGTATAAGGAATAAAGAGGACGAGCTTGAAGCTCAGTTAGAAACTGGCAAGTATGATGTTGTGGGAATTACTGAGACATGGCTGCAAGAGGGCCAGGGCTGGGAACTGAATATTCAAGGGTATACCTCCTATCGAAAGGACAGACAGGTGGGCAGAGGGGGTGGTGTTGGCCTGTTGGTGAGGATTTAAATTCAGTCCCTTCCAAGGGGTGACATTTAAAAGAATTTAAAAAAAAAAAAAAAAAAAAAGGGGTGACATTGAAACAGGAGATGTGGCGTCAGTATGGATAGAACTAAGGAATTGTAAGGGTAAAAAGACCGTAATGGGACTAATCTACAGGCCCCCAAACAGTAGCCTGGACATAGGGCGCAAGTTGAATCAGGAGTTAAAATTGGCATGTAGCAAAAGTAATGCTGTGGTTGTTATGGGAGATTTCAACATGCAGGTAGACTGGGAAAATCAGGTTGGTACTGGACCCCAAGAAAGGGACTTTGTATAGTGCCTTTGTGATGGATTCTTTGAACAGCTTGTATTGGAGCCGACCAGGGAGAAAGCAATTCTGGATTTAGTGTTATGTAATGAACCGGATTTGATAAAGGACCTCGAGGTTAATAAGCCATTAGGAGGCAGTGACCATAACATGGTCAGGTTTAATCCACAATTGGAGAGGGAGAAGAGTAGATCGGAGGTATCAGTGTTGCAGTTGAATAAAGGGGAGGGAGAAAACGGGGAATTATAGACCAGTTAGCCTGACATCGGTGGTGGGGAAGATGCTGGAGTCAATTATAAAAGATGAGATAACCGCACATTTGGATAGAAGTAACAGGATCGGTCCGAGTCAGCATGGATTTACGAAGGGGAATTCATGCTTGACTAATCTTCTGGAATTTTTTGAAGATGTAACTAGGAAAATGGACAAGGGAGAGCCAGTGGATGTAGTGTACCTGGACTTTCGGAAAGCATTTGATAAGGTCCCACATAGGAGATTAGTGGGCGAAATTATGGCACATGGTATTGAGGGTAGAGTGCTGATATGGATAGAGAAGTGGTTGGCAGACAGGAAACAAAGAGTAGGGATTAATGGGTCCCTTTCAGAATGGCAGGCAGTGACTAGTGGGGTACCGCAAGGCCCGGTGCTGGGACCGCAGCTATTTACAATATACATCAATGATTTGGATGAAGGGATTCAAAGTAACATTAGCAAATTTGCAGATGACACAAAGCTGGGTGGCAGTGTGAACTGTGACGCTGTAAGCCCCCCATGCGAAATTTTATTTAACTCTGAAATTGAAGATAGACAAAAGCCGGAGTAGCTCAGCAGGACAGGCAGCGCAGCGACTCTGGAGAGAAGACCCTTCTTCAGACTGAACTGAACTCTCGTCGGTGAGAGTACTTGTGATTGTCTGAAGAAGGGACTCGACCAGAGACGCAACCCTCTCCCCAGAGTCCCTGCCTGTCCCGCTGAGCCACCACAGACAGGGAGTTGAAGGTAAACACAGGGGGGTCCACCTTCAACTTCAGAGCCAAACAAAAAACACAGAGTGCTGGAGGAACTCAGCGGGCAAGGCAGCACCTGCGGAGGGAACATATCACTTATCAGGAGCCGCCACGGGTCAGGACTCTCCCTCACCCCCCCCCCCCCAACAGAAAGGAACCGCAGATGCAGCCGTCACCGCAAAACTTCGAAGAAGGAACTGCAGATGCTGGAAAATCGAAGATAGACAAAAATGCTGGAGAAACACAGCGGGTGAGGCAGCATCTATGGAGCAAAGGAAATAGCCAACGTTTTGGGCCAGGTCTGAAGAAGGGTTTTGACCCGAAACGTTGCCTATTTCCTTCGCTCCATAGATGCTGCCTCACCCGCTGAGTTTCTCCAGCATTTTTGTCTATCGCAAACCGGGAATGCCGAGGCAACAGGGTGAGAGAGAGCGAGGGAGTGAGAGAGCTAGAGAGAGACGAGATGGGAAGCGGGAGAGAGAGAGCGCGAGAGACAGAGAGGGAGGGAGAGAGCGAAAGAGAGAGAGACTGAACGTGGGTCGGCAGGTAAATTGAATGACTCACCTGCTGCACACCAAGCTCACCAAGAAGAAACCCTCAATCATCATGGTGAGTTTTAAGAAATTCTCAATGTGTCATCAATGCATCGATCCACATTCCTCAGTAAATGTAATTGTGTTTTGATCAAGTATTAATGACGCCGCGTGAATTGTATTCAAAGGAACGCAGCCTCATTAATACTTGTTCAAAACACAATTACATTTACTGAGGAATGTGGATCGATGCATTGATGACACATTGTATAACTACTTGTTAACTACAGGTTGTTAACAAGTGCTAACAGTAGTAGTTAACAAATCGTTTGTGTCTGATGGCCGTGCAGTGGTTGTTATCCATGCTCGTTTTGTAAAAAAATTCATATGGCGAATGTTTTTTTAAAAATCTTTATTTAACAAAGCAAATTTGTATTTTCGTATGAAATATGGAAAATTAACGCGGCAATGGAAATGAAGTGAAAATGCAATGAGCTGTTTGGCTTGAGCCTGCCCTGTACTTGAAAGTGCAATTCTCCCTTTGGCGCGGGGCCCAATTGGGATAAATCAGTCCAATCGACTTAAGGGACTGGTTTCTCGGCTAATAAGGGCCTTCTGGGGCAAAATTAGTGGTTTCAGGCAGGCCAAATAACTCAATTCTTCATTTCCAATTGCATTGCACTTTCAAGTACAGGGCAGGCTCAAGCCAAACAGCTCATTGCATTTTCACTTCATTTCCATTGCCATTGCAGTTTCAAGCACAGGGCAGGCCAAACAACTAATTTCATTTTCATTAAGGGCTAACAAATCATTTATTCAAGTACATTGCATACTCACAGTGTTCTGTAGTTTCCCAGCTCAGACAGAGAGTCGTGACTTCTCCCATGCCATCTTGCAGACATACTGAGTCACGCCCACACTTCCGGATTTTGTAGTCCCTCCCCTCTCCCACCTGAAGGGGCGTGGCCTTCATGGCGGTGATTGACAGGAGAGAGAATCTCAAGATATTTTAAACACTAATAAGTCTTTTATTTTTCATCGATGGGAAAAATCCTCGGAGCCTGCGCAGCGGAGGACTCTGAGTAAGATGGCCAAAAAAATCACAGCCATATCAGGGCTCGAATTTAGCGGTTGCCCGGTTGCCAATGGCAACCCACAGCCCCGCCATGCAACCTAAAAGCCATACCATTTTGCCTAGCTTGGCAAGCACCCGGGACACCTGTCGCCTAATTCTTAGCGGGCCCTCTCTCTATATTTCTCTCTCTCTCTGTCACTCTCTGCCCGCTATCCGTGTCCATGTCTCGGGTCTCTGCCCGCTCCTCGTCCGCCGGCACGGCCGGCCGTCTTACACATGTGCACAACCACGGCCAGCATCAAAGATCCTATAGCGAGGATCTTTGGCCAACACATCATCGACTGTGGTTGTGCACATGTGCCGCCCTGCACATTTGCCAATGCCATTGCAACTGGTCGGCGTTGGCCACTTTCTCCCTCCCTTTGCATGGTGGGAGATCTGGCTGCCATTGCTGCCCACTCGCTGAAAACCAACGTAAAATCCCTCGCTGGAGCTGGAGTAACTCCCTGGAGTAACTCTTGCTTCTTGGTTTCCTGGTCCTCCAAAAATATTCGAAATGGAATCTAAACAGAATTTAAACACCACCAAACTCTGAAAAATAACAACCTATTGCATTTTATCTGTTTATTTATTGTGCATATATATATGGTCTATGGACACAGTGAACTTTTATCTCCTGTTCTGTATTAAGTTTACATATTCTGTTGTGCTGCAGCAAGCAAGAATTTCATTGTCCTATCTGGGACACATGACAATAAAACTCTCTTGACTCTTGACTTGGACTTAAACAAAAAAGGGTTCTTGGGGAAAAAAAGAGCTACCTTAAATTTAATTGCTTCTGGTTGGGTACCTATAGTAGGGTGAAGACTATTCCATGCTTTAATTGTGCGGCGGAACTCCATGGAGCAGCCAGCATCTCTGGATAGAAGAAATTGGGTGACGTTTCAGGTAGAGACCCTTCTTTAGATTTCCTCTGGTTTTAGTGTTTTAGTTTAATTTAAACATACAGTGTGGAAACAGGCCCTTCGGCCCACTGAGTCCATGCCGACCACCGATCACCCGTACACTAGTTCTATCCCACACATTAGCAACGTAAGTCATGAGTCAAGAGTGTTTTATTCTCTCATGTCCCAATGAAATCCTTACTTGCAGCAGCACAACAGAACATGTAAACATAGTACACTCTGTAAACAATGTTATAAACGAGAAAACAAAACAGTGTATCTTTATATATGAATATATAACTATACACACACACACAATTTCCCTCCTGGGATTAATAAAGTTCTATCGTATAGTATCGTGTGTGTAGGAAGGAACTGCAGATGCTGGTTTAAAATGAAGATAGATACAAAAAGCTGGAGTAACTCAACAGGTCAGACATAATCTCAGGACAAAAGGAAAATATTACGTTTTGGGTTGGGTCTGAAAAAGGTTCCTGCACACCTTTGGAATGTGGAAGGAAACAAGAGCACCCGTAGAAAACCCATGTGATCAAAGGGAAAAGGAGCAAACTCCATACAGACAGCACCCATATTGCGGATCAATTCCGGGTCTCTGGCACTTTTAGGCACCAACTTTATGGCCAATGTACTGTCCTATAGTCTTGAACTGAATTAAAACATAGAGTAGCTGTAAAGGGGGACATAGCATCACTTGGAGATTTAAGACTGAAAATAGATAGTTTCTTTTTTTTTAGTAACCAAAGTCATCAACGTATAATTTTTTGTGTGTTGGAAAATAAAATATAGTGGCACAGCTGGTGGACTTGCTGCCTCACACGCCAGGGATCTGTGTTCGATCCTGTCCTCGGGCACTGTCTGTGTTGAATTTGCACATTCTCCCTGCAAGCGTGTGGGTTTCCTCCCACATCCCACATCCCATTGGCTTTGTAGGTTAACGTGTCTCTGTAAAATTGCTCCTAATGTGTAGGGAGTGGGTGAGGAAAGTGGGATAACAGAACTTGTGTGAATGGGAAGACAAAAATGCTGGTGAAACTCAGCAGGTGAGGGAGCATCTATGGGGCAAAGGAAATAGGCGACGTTTTGGCTCGAGACCCTTCTTCAAACTGATGTGAGGGTGCAGGGGGTGGGAAGAAGAAAGGAAGAGACGGAGACAGTGGGCTGAGAGAGAGCTGGGAAGCGGAGGAGAAAGCAGGGACTACCTGAAATTGGAGGTCAATTTTCTTACCGCTGGGATGTAAACTGCACGCTAAATATGAGGTGCTGCTCCTCCAATTTATGGTGGTGCTCACTCTGGCCATGGAGGAGGCCCAGGACAGAAAGGTCTGATTCGGAATGGGAGGGGGAGTTGAAGTGCTGAGCCACCGGGAGATCAGCTTGGTTATTGCGAACCGAGCGGGGGTATTGGGCAAAGTGATCGCCAAACCTATGCTTGGTCTCACCGATCTAGAGCAGCGGATGCAATAGATGAGGTTGGAGGTGCACGTGAACCTCTGCCGCACCTGGGATGGTGGCTTGGGTCCTTGAATGGAGTGAAGGGGGGAGGTAAAGCAACAACTGTAGCACTTCCTGTGGTTGCAAGGGAAAGTGCCAGGAGAGGGGGTGGTTTGGGTGGGAAGGGACGAATTGACCAGGGAGTTACGGAAGGAGCGGTCTCTGCAGAAAGCCGACAAGGGAGGAGATGGAAAGATGTGGCCAGTGGTGGGATCCCGTTGGTAGACAAATCTGGAGAAAATCAGCGGGTGAGGCAGCATCTATGGAGCGAAGGAATAGGCAACGTTTTGGGTCGAGACCCTTCTTCAGACTGATGTCGGGGGGGGGGGTAGTGGGGGGGGTCTGGAAAAAGAAAGGAAGAGGTGGAGACAGTAGGCTGTGGGAGAGCTGGGAATGGGAGGAAGCAAGGCCTACCTGAAATTGGAGAAGCCAATGTTCATACCCAAGCAAAATATGAGGTGCTGTTCGTGCAATTTGCAGTGGGCCGCACTCTGGCCATGGAGGACGCCCAGGACAGAAAGGTTGGATTCGGAATGGGAAGGGGAGTTGAAGTGCTGAGCCACCGGGAGATCAGGTTGGTTATTGCAAACTGAGTGTAGGTGCTGTGCAAAGCGATCGCCAAGCCTGCACTTGGTCTCACTGAGGTTGATCATACACTGAATAATCCAACCAGAATTTTGTTTGGAAGTGGAAAGAAATAATAGAAATTGCATTCATTGCAACGTGTAAAAGGAGATGAGATACTGTATTGTCATTTTGCTGCATGTCATTGTGGTATATATCATGTCTTGATTGGTGAATATGTTTAGTTTGTGACTTTATTTGAAGCAGAAATAATACTTCAATGCTTCATTGACCATAATTCTGACTGGTAACTACGCACTTAGTCCGAGCACATTATCGCACGTGTCATGCAAGCCGTCTTAAATGACCACCTAAACTGTCATTTCGCAACCTAAAAAGCTGCTGAGGTTGCCCGGCTGGCAACAGGAAAAAAAGGGGATGAGGGGGGAGTGGGGGAATGTGGTCCATTAAGGTCCACTCCGATCCCGGCCACAGGCAAATGAGCCACAGCTGGATCTGATTAATGATTATTGCACCAACGGTTATTGGACTAATTATTGGTCCAGAGGAGGTTTACAAGAATGATCCCAGGAATTAGTAGGTTAACCTATGATGAGCATTTGACAGAACTGGGCCTCTACTTGCTGGTGTTCAGAAGAACGAGGGGGGGAATCCTTGTTGAAGCGTACAGAATAGTGAAAGGCTTAGATAGAGTGAATGTGGAGAGGACAACACTGACTTTATTTCCATTATGATTATTCCTAATCCTCCTCCCTGTACAACCCTTCCCTAATGGTCCTGCCCCACATAGGGGATTTTTTTGGTGACTACCGGTGATTGTCATAATCGTAGCAGGTCGCCGAAAAAACGGCGACTGGACTAATGGGCCTGTCCCACCTAGGCGATTTTTTAGGCAACTGCCGGCGAATATGACATTGAAATTCACCGAAGTCAGCACCGGCACCGACTTATGTCATCTGTTGACAACCGACGACATCGTGATGACACCCTACGACATCCTGGCAACTGCCTACATTAACTTAGTGACACCCTACGATAGCACCTACGTCAAGCTACGTTCATTTGGCATCAAACCCAAGGTCGCCACTGTCGCCGAAAAAATGTTGGCGACCAGAAAGATGCTACGTCTCTTTGGGCGACTGAAGAGATTACTCATGACCATACAGGCGACACCCTGGTGCCCACCAGCGACCATGTGGCGACTGCATAGTCTCCTGTAGTCGCCTAAAAAGTCACCTAAGTGGGACAGGCCCTCAATTCCTGTCAACCTCCTTGTCAATCTAAATCTCCTTCAACCTGTTCAGTGCCACCCCCAAGTATACTCAGGTCATGGCTGATAGTGGGAAAAAAAACTTGGAAGTGAACAGGTTAACCATTACCCGTCTCACCTTATAGCTATGCCCCTAGTGTTTTTTCCCCATCCTGTGTAAAAGGTTCTGACTGTCTACCCTATCTATGCCTCTCCTAATTTTACATATTTCTATCAGGTCTCCCTGCAACCTCCAGTGTTCCAGAGAAAACAATCCAAGTCTGTCCATCCTCCCCCTGTAGTTAATACCCCTAATCCAGGCAATGTTTTGGTTCGCCTCCCCTGCTGCCTTTCCAAGGCCTTCACATCCTTCCTGTAATGGGGGACTAAAACTGCACTCAATATTTCAAATGTATCCTAATCACAGTCCTTCAAAACTGCATCATGATATCCTGACTCTTATTCTCAACTAGACTAAGTGGGACCCGTTGGGTCCCAGCTTTACACGGGAGGGCTGGTGCCCCACAATATTCCACCTCTCTACAAATTCCAGTATTGCTGGCCAGTAGGGGGGCTTTCTGGAGCACTAGCATGGGTGTTGTGGGCTGAAGGGACTGGTTTCCGGAGGGCTAGTGTGGACATTGTGGGCGCACACACACACACACACACACACACACACACACACACACACACACACACACTCACACACACTCACACACACTCACAAACACACACACACACACACACACACACACACACACACTCACACACACTCACAAACACACACACACACAAACACTAACACACACACACACACACACTCACACACTCACACGTTCATAAGGTTCATAAGGTTCATTTATTGTCACATACACCAATTGGTGTAGTGAAATTTCACTGGCCAGGTCAGTCATAATCAGCGCAACCTGTCCACCAAGTCACGAAATGAGCGGGACTTTTGAACCAAACATAGTCGGATCTAATAAAGCATTTATTCCTTCCAAACACAGTCGGACCTAATAAAGTATTGCAGTGTCAAGCACAGACAGGACAGCAGGCCAAACAATTCATGGCATTGTCATTAAGTGCTAACAAATCATTTATTGCAAGTACATTGCAGACTCACAGTTGATTCAGATTCAGATTCAGATTTAATTGTCATTGTCAGTGTACAATACAGAGACAACGAAATGCATTTAGCATCTCCCTGGAAGAGCGACATAGCAAATGATTTGAATAAATAATAATAAGTGTCCGGGGGGGGTGATTGGCAGTCACCGAGGTACGTTGTTGAGTAGAGTGACAGCCGCCGGGAAGAAGCTGTTCCTGGACCTGCTGGTTCGGCAACGGAGAGACCTGTAGCGCCTCCCGGATGGTAGGAGGGTAAACAGTCCATGGTTGGGGTGAGAGCAGTCCTTCGCGATGCTGAGTGCCCTCCGCAGACAACGCTTGCTTTGGAGAGACTCAATGGAGGGGAGCGAGGAACCGGTGATGCGTTGGGCAATTTTCACCACCCTCTGCAATGCCTTCCGGTCGGAGACAGAGCAGTTGCCATACCATACTGTGATGCAGTTGGTAAGGATGCTCTCGATGGTGCAGCGGTAGAAGTTCATCAGGATCTGAGGAGACAGATAGACCTTCTTCAGTCTCCTCAGGAAGAAGAGACGCTGGTGAGCCTTCTTGATCAGAGTTGAGGTATTGTGGGTCCAAGAGAGGTCATCGGAGATGTTGACTCCCAGGAACCTGAAGCTAGAAACACGTTCCACCTCCGTCCCGTTAATGTGGATGGGGGTGTGCGTGCCGCCCCTGGACTTCCTGAAGTCTACAATGAACTCCTTGGTCTTCTTGGAGTTAAGGGCCAGGTTGTTGTCAGCGCACCATGCTGCTAAGTGCTGGACCTCTTCCCTGTAGGCCGACTCATCGTTGTTGCTGATGAGGCCAATCACCGTTGTATCATCTGCATACTTGATGATGGTGTTAGTACCATGTACAGGTGTGCAGTCATAGGTGAAGAGGGAGTAGAGGAGGTGGCTCAGCACACAGCCCTGTGGAACGCCGGTTTTCAGGGTGAGGGTTGAAGAGGTGTGCTTGCCTAACCTAACAGACTGGGGTATGTTGGTTAGAAAGTCCAGTATCCAGTTGCAGAGGGAGGGGTCGATGCCCAGGTTACCGAGTTTGGTGATCAGTTTTGATGGTATAATGGTGTTGAATGCTGAGCTGTAATCGATGAACAGCATTCTTACGTAAGTGTCTCTGTTGTCGAGGTGGGAGAGGGCGGAGTGAAGTGCAGTTGAGATGGCATCCTCTGTACTCCTGTTCTTGCGGTAGGCAAACTGATAGGGATCCAGTGTGCGGGGTAGGCAGCTTTTGAGGTGTGCCAGGACCAGCCTCTCGAAGCACTTGGTGATGATGGGGGTAAGTGCAACTGGGCTTAGAATGACAGTTGTGGCCTCTCCCTCGTGATCTTGCAGAATGACTGAGTCACATCCAGGCACCCGGGGTTTTATAGTCCCTTGAGAATTAAGGGACAGAAGTTTAGGGGTAACATGAGGGGGAACTTCTTTACTCAGAGAGTGGTAGCTGTGTGGAATGAGCTTCCAGTGGAGGTGGTGGAGGCAGGTTCGATTTTATCATTTAAAAATAAATTGGATAGTTATATGGACGGGAAAGGAATGGAGGGTTATGGTCTGAGTGCAGGTAGATGGGACTAGGGGAGAATACGTGTTCGGCACGGATTAGAAGGGCCGAGATGGCCTGTTTCCGCGCAGTAATTGTTATATGGTTATACAAGACTAAGTGGGACACATTGGGTCCCATGTTCACACGGGAGGGCTGTTCCCCCTACGCAATATTCCACCTCTCCACCAATTCCAATATTGGTGGCCAGTGGGGGGGCTTTCTGGAGTGCTGGTATGGGTTCATGGGGTGGCAGCTCAGTCCCTCAAGCCTGATCTGCTGGCATCTCACTCACGGCTGGTGGGCTGGCAGTTGACTCATGACTATTCCTTGAAATTCCATTTCAAGCAGGGTGCAAGGCCACCAAATTCAAATCCATGTTCCTACCGTTTCAAGCAGGGTGCAAGGCCACCAAATTCAAGTGCAGTTTCTTACCACTATGAGCAGGGTGCAAGGCCACCGAATTCAAGTGCAGTTTCCTACCACTTCAAGCAGGGTGCAAGGCCACCGAATTCAAGTGCAGTTTCCAACCATTCAAGCAGGGTGCAAGGCCACCGAATTCAAGTGCAGTTTCATACCAGTTCAAGCTGGATCCAAGGCCACCAAATTCAAGTGCAGTTTCATACCACTTTCAGCAGGGTGCAAAGCCACCAAATTCAGTGCAGTTTCATACCACTTCAAGCAGGATGCAAGGCCGCCAAATTCAAGTGCAGTTTCATTCCACTTCAAGCAGGGTGCAAGGCCACCAAATTCAAATGCACCTTCATATCATTTCATGCAGGGTGAAACCACCATAAAACCACACAAAACACCAAACTCACAGTTCAGTAGACATTCAGTGTGTTCAGTTGATTCACAGCTCAGACAGTCATGACCTCTCCCTCCCCCATCATGCAGAGGCTGAGCCACACCCACACTTCCGGGTTATATAACCCCTCCCCCTCCCACCGGAAAAGGTGTGGCTTTCATGACGTGATTGACAGGAGAGATTCTCAACATTTTTAAAACACTAATAACACCTTTATTTTTCATTGATGGGAAGAATTCTCTGCACCTGCTCAGCGGAGGGGGGGGGGGGGGGGACTGAGTAAGATGGCCAAAAATCACACGCGTAAGTGGTAGCGTTTTATCTAAAATCAATATACAGTGCAAACAGGAAGTGCATTTGCAGTAGTGCCTTTTAACTTCAAGCCAAAGCTCCCAAGCCACCATTTGCAGTAAGTAGTGCCTTTCAACTTCAAGCCAAAGCACCCAAGCCACCATTTGCAGTAAGTAGTGCCTTTCAACTTCAAGCCAAAGTATTCAAGCCAAAGTACCCAAGCCACCATTTGCAGTAAGAAGTGCCTTTCAACGTTCAAGCCAAATCACCCAAGCCACCATATGCAGTAAGTAGTGCCTTTCAACCTCAAGCCAAAGCACCCAAGCCACCATTTGCAGTAAGTAGTGTCTTTCAACTTCAAGCCAAAGCACCCAAGCCACCATTTGCAGTAAGAAGTGCCTTTCAACGTTCAAGCCAAATCACCCAAGCCACCATATGCAGTAAGTAGTGCCTTTCAACTTCAAGCCAAAGCACCCAAGCCACCATCTGCAGTAAGTAGTGCCTTTTAACTTCATGCCACCATTTGCAGTAAATAGTGCCTTTCAATTTTAAGCCAATACACCCACGCCACCATTTGACGTAAGTAGTGCCTTTCAACTTCAAGCCAAAGCAGCCCAGCAACCATTTGCAGTAAGTAGTGCCTTTCAACTTCAAGCCAAAGCACCCAAGCCATCATTTGCAGTAAGTAGTGCCTTTCAACTTCAAGCCAAAGCACCCAAGCCACCATTTGCAGTAAGTAGTGCCTTTCAACTTCAAGCCAAAGAACCCAAGCCACCGTTTGCAGTATGAAGTGCCTTTCAACTTCAAGCCAAAGCACCCAAACAACCATTTGCAGGCAGTGCCTTTTTACTTCAAACAAACCATATTTTCATTTTCAAACCACATTAAGGGGACTCACTGTTGTGTAGATATTTGTTCAGTGTTATTCAGAGCTCAGAGAGACGTGACCCTTGGCTTCATCCATCTTGCAGAGACTGAGTGAGGCCCACCACTTCCTGGTTTTATGGTGCCTCCCCCTCCGTCCAGCAGGGGCAGCAGAGAGAATGGTGAAATTAAAAGAAAACATGAATATCTCTTTGATTTATCACCGATGGGAAAAACCCTCCACAGCCGTTAGGCGGAGGGGGGCTCTGAGCGAGGTGGCCAAAAATGACGGCCGTAGGTGGCGGCGTTCTATCGGAAATCGCAGCACAGTGGGCCAAAAGCGGTCAAGATCAGACTTTTAGTAATATACTAGACTAAGTGGGACCCGTTGGGTCCCAGCATCACACAGGAGGGCTGGTCATCCAACGCAATATTCCACCTCTCCACCAATTCTAATATTGGTGGCCAGGGGGGGGGGGGGGGGGCTTTCTGGAGTGCTAGTAAGGGTGTTGTGGGCTGAAGGGACTGGTTTCCAGAGGGCTAGTATGCAAATTGTGCGCCAAATGGATTCTTGGGCTGGCGTCTCAGTCAATCAAGCCTGTTGTGCTGGCAACTCACTCACTCACGGCTGGTGGGCTGGTAGTTGAATCACGGCTAATCCTTGAAATTCTATTTCAAGCAGGGTATAAGGCCACCAAATTCAAGTGCAGTTTCTTACAACTTCTAGCAGGGTGCAAGGCCACCAAATTCAAGTGCAGTTTCATACCATTTGCAGAAGGGTGCAAAGCCACTAAAGACAGCGAGTCGTGACCTCTCCCTCCTCCATCTTGCAGAGACTGAGCCACACCCACATTTCCGGGTTTTATAACCCCCCCCCCCCCCCCCACCGGAAAAGGTGTGGCTTTCATGGAGTGATTGACAGGAGAGAGATTCTCAACATTTAAAAAAAAACTAATAACACTTTTATTTTTCATTGATGGGAAGAATTCTCTGCACCTGCTCAGCGGAGGGGGACTGAGTAAGATGGCCGAAAATCACAGCCGTAAGTGGTAGCGTTTTATCTAAAATCAATATACAGTGCAAACAGGAAGTAAGTGCCTTTACAGTAGTGCCTTTTAACTTCAAGCCAATGCACCCACGCCACTATTTGCAGTAAGTAGTGGCTTTCAACTTCAAACCACACCCAAGCCACATCCAAGCCACCATTAGCAGTAAGAGATGCCTTTCAACTTCAAGCCAATGCACCCAAGCCACCATTTGCAGTAAGTAGTGCCTTTCAACTTCAAGCCACAATTTGCAGTAAGTAGTACCTTTCAACTTCATACCACCATTTGCAGTAAGTGGTGCCTTTCAACTTCAAGCCATTGCATCCAAGCCACCATTTGCAGTAAGTAGTGCCTTTCAACTTCAAGCCAAAGCAACCAAGCCACCATTTGCAGTAAGAGGTGCCTTTCAACTTCAAGCCAAAGCACCCAAGCCACCATCTGCAGGAAGTAGTGCCTTTCAACTTCAAGCCAAAGCAACCAAGCCACCATTTGCAGTAATAGTGCCTTTCAACTTCATGCCACCATTTGCAGTAAGTGGTGTCTTTCAACTTCAAGCCACACCTAAGCCATCATTTGCAGTAAGTAGTGCCTTTCAATTTCAAGCCACACCCAAGCCACACCCAAGCCATCATTTGCAGTAAGTGGTGTCTTTCAACTTCAAGCCACACCCAAGCCATCATTTGCAGTAAGTAGTGCCTTTCAACTTCAAAGCTCCCAAGCCACCATTTGCAGTAAGTGGTGTCTTTCAACTTCCAGTATTGCTGGCCAGTAGGGGGGGCTTTCTGGAGCACTAGCATGGGTGTTGTGGGCTGAAGGGACTGGTTTCCGGAGGGCTAGTGTGGACATTGTGGGTGCACGCACACACACACACACACACACACACACACACACACACACACACGTTCATAAGGTTCATAAGGTTCATTTATTGTCACATACACCAATTGGTGTAGTGAAATTTCACTGGCCAGGTCAGTCATACAATTTAAAAAATTAACAGACTGAAAAAATAAACACATTTTAACATAAACATCCATCACAGTGACTCCTACACATTCCTCACTGTGAGGGAAGGCGAAATAAAGTTCAAGTCCTTCCCTTTTTGTTTTTTTCTTGGTCGGGGGCCTCGAGCCCCTCGTTGATGGGACGGTCTTAACACCCGTAGCCGGCGGCGTACGGACCCTCCACGTTGAGGTGTTCAGCTCCTGCATCGGGGGGATGTCAGTTCCCCCGCGCCTTCCGCGACGTTGGAGCTTCCGACTAGCCTCTCCCGAGACTGTGAGCCAGTGATGGTAAGTCCGCAGGACACGGTGGGAGCGATCCCAGGCAAGGGATCCGCTCCGGTGGTAAGTCCGCGCCGCACGGTGGGGCTCACGACAGTCCGAGGTGGCTTTTCAACTCCATCGATGGTAGGCCGCAGAACCCGGAGAATGTGATCCGAAACTTAATCACATCTCCAGTAAGGTAATAACCTGAAAATAAAAGTTTCACCTGACCCCCCCCCCCGCCTCACCCCACATAAAACAAACAGAAGAACATTAAAACAAACTTTAAACAAACGCTAAAAATAACAAAAAGGATGAAAAAAACTAACAGACTGCCGGAAGAGCTGCCATATCCCTCCTCCGGCGCCCCCTAGACGACTCCGGCGCCCCCGCCAACTTTCTTGAAAACTCACACGGCTGAGCGCGGACTCTCCACTTTGGGGCTTCCGCAGTCAGCGGCACTTCTGCAATCAACGCGAAATCTGCACTCAGCAGAAATTACACAATCAGCGCAACCTGTCCACCAAGTCACGAAATGAGCGAGACTTTTGAACCAAACATAGTCGGTTCTAATAAAGCATTTATTCCTTCCAAACACAGTCGGACCTAACTTCAAGCCACACCCAAGCCATCATTTGCAGTAAGTGGTGTCTTTCAACCACAAGCCACACCCAAGCCACCATTTGCAGTAAGTAGTGCCTTTCAACTTCAAGCCAAAGCAACCAAGCCACCATTTGCAGTAAGTAGTGCCTTTCAACTTCAAGCCAATGCACCCACGCCCCCATTTGCAGTAAGTAATGCATTTTAACTTCAAGCCATTGCACCCAAGCCACCATCTGCAGGAAGTAGTGCCTTTCAACTTCAAGCCAAAGCAACCAAGCCACCATTTGCAATAATAGTGCCTTTCAACTTCATGTCACCATTTGCAGTAAGTGGTGTCTTTCAACTTCAAGCCACACCTAAGCCATCATTTGCAGTTAGTAGTGTCTTTCAATTTCAAGCCACACCCAAGCCATCATTTGCAGTAAGTGGTGTCTTTCAACTTCAAGCCACACCCAAGCCATCATTTGCAGTAAGTAGTGCCTTTCAACTTCAAGCCACACCCAAGCCTCACCCAAGCCATCATTTGCAGTAAGTGGTGTCTTTCAACTTCAAGCCACACCCAAGCCACCATTTGCAGTAAGTAGTGCCTTTCAACTTCAAGCCAAAGCAACCAAGCCACCATTTGCAATAAGTAGTGCCTTTCAACTTCATGCCACCATTTGCAGTAAGTAGTGCCTTTCAACTTCAAGCCACAATTTGCAGTTAGTGCCTTTCAACTTCAAGCCAATGCACCCACGCCCCCATTTGAAGTAAGTAATGCATTTTAATTTCAAACCATTACACTCAAGCCACCATCTGCAGTAAGTAGTGCCTTTCAACTTCAAGCCACATCCAAGCTTTAGAACCAATAGTCTTTTTTTTGCAAGCTTTAGAACCAATAGACACTTTTTGCTAGCTTTAGAACCAATAGACATTTTTTTTGCCAGCTTTAGAACATATAGACATATTTTTGCAAGCTTTAGAACCAATAGACATATTTTTGCAAGCTTTAGAACCAAGACATATTTTTGCAAGCTTAGAACCAATAGAGACATATTTTTGCAAGCTTTAGAACCAATAGACATATTTTTGCAAGCTTTAGAACCAAGAGACATATTTTTGCAAGCTTAGAACCAATAGACATATTTTTGCCAGCTTTAGAACCAATAGACATATTTTTGCAAGCTTTAGAACCAATAGACATATTTTTGCAAGCTTTAGAACCAATAGACATTTTTTTGCAAGCTTTAGAACCAATGGAGACATTTTTGCAAGCTTTAGAACCAATAGAGACACTCTGTGCAAGATTTAGAACCAATAGACATTTTTTTACAAGCTTTAGAACCAATAGACACTTTCTGCAAGCTTTAGAACCAATAGACATTTTTCTGCAAGCTTTAGAACCAATAGACATTTTTTGCAAGCTTTAGAACCAATAGACATTTTTTGCAAGCTTTAGAACCAATAGACATTTTTTGCAAGCTTAAGAACCAACAGTCATTATTTGCAAGCTTTAGAACCAATAGAGATATTTTTGCAAGCTTTAGAACCAATAGAGACACTTTTTGCAAGCTTTAGAACCAATAGAGACATTTCTTTGCAAGCTTTAGAACCAATAGACATTGTTTTGCAAGCTTTAGAACCAATAGACATTGTTTAGCAAGCTTTTGAACCAATAGAACTTTTTTTGCAAGCCTTTGAACCAATAGAACTTTTTTTGCAAGCTTTAGAACCAATAGACACTTTTTTTGCAAGCTTTAGAACCAATAGACACTTTTTATGCAAGCTTTAGAACCAATAGAGACTTTTTTGCAAGCTTTAGAACCAATAGACATTTTTTTGCAAGCTTTAGAACCAATAGACATTTTTTGCAAGCTTTAGAACCAATAGACATTTTTTGCAAGCTTTAGAACCAATAGACATTTTTTGCAAGCTTTAGAACCAATAGACATATTTTTGCAAGCTTTAGAACCAATAGACATATTTTTGCAAGCTTTAGAACCAATAGACATATTTTTGCAAGCTTTAGAACCAATAGACATATTTTTGCAAGCTTTAGAATCAATAGACATATTTTTGCAAGCTTTAGAACCAATAGACATATTTTTGCAAGCTTTAGAACCAATAGACATATTTTTGCAAGCTTTAGAACCAACAGATATATTTTTGCAAGCTTAGAACCAATAGAGACATATTTTTGCCAGCTTTAGAACCAATAGACATATTTTTGCCAGCTTTAGAACCAATAGACATATTTTTGCAAGCTTTAGAACCAATAGACATATTTTTGCAAGCTTTAGAACCAATAGACACATTTTTGCAAGCTTAGGACCAATAGAGACATTTTTTGCAAGCTTTAGAACCAATAGAGATATTTTTGCCAGCTTTACAACCAATAGAGACATATTTTTGCAAGCTTTAGAACCAATAGACATATTTTTGCAAGCTTTAGAACCAATAAACATATTTTTGCAAGCTTAGAACCAATAGAGACATTTTTTGCAAGCTTTAGAACCAATGGAGATATTTTTTGCAAGCTTTAGAACAAATGGAGACACTTTTTGCAAGCTTTAGAACCAATAGACACTTTGTGCAAGCTTTAGAACCAATAGACATTTTTTGAAAGCTTTAGAACCAATAGACATTTTTTTGCAAGCTTTAGAACCAATAGACACTTTTTTTGCAAGCTTTAGAACCAATAGACACATTCTGCAAGCATTGTAGAACCAAAAGAGACACTTTTTGCAAACATTTTAGAACCAATAGACACTTTTTGCAAGCATTTTAGAACCATTAAGGACACTTACATTGGAGTTGACATGTGTTCAGTGTTATTCACAGCTCAGAGAAACGTGACCCTCTGCCTTCCTCCATCTTGAAGAGACTGTGTGGCACACCACTTCCTGGTTTTATAGTCCCTCCCCCCTGCCGCCAGCGGGGGCAGCAGAGAGAATGGGGAATTTTGTAAAAACATTAATATCTCTGTCATTTTTAATCGACGGGGAAAAATCCTTGGCACACATGCGGTGGAGGGGGGCTCTGAGCAAGGTGGCCAAAAATGACGGCCGTAGGTGGCGGCGTTCTCTCGGAAATCGCAGCACAGATGGCCAAAACCGGTCAAGAACAGAGTTTTAGTAATATATAGATAGAAAGATAGATAGATAGATAGAAGATAGAAGATAGATAGATAGATAGATATAGATAGATGGTTATATGGTATGGAAATGACTGAAGTATAGGATTGGTCAGTGAACATTTCTAACTTTGTTGACGCCAGAAACATGGCAACATTTGTGTACTACGTATGTGAGATCTTCTGCCATATGAGTTTACTGGGTTGTATGCAAAGCAAAGCATTTCACTGTACCTAGGCACATGTGACCATAAATATCATTGAATCATTTAAGGTACAGTCTTCTCCCTACTCAAAACAACCTTAAAACTTATTATTATCACGATCCTCAAAATATTCTCCCACTGAAACACCAGTCACATAGATAGATAGATAGATAGATATAATGTATTGCCACACAGCCAGGCTGGTGGAAATTTGGGTTGTCTGCAGCGATACAATAATAAAGAACACACAACCACAATAAAACTGTAACACAAACATCCACCACAGCATTCATCACTGTGGTGGAAGGCACAAAATTTGGCCAGTCCTCCTCCATTTCCCCCCCGTGGTCAGGACCAGAGTCCAGAGTCAGTCCAGGATCGGCTCTTCCTCACCGGAGACCGCGGCTTTAAGTTGTTGTAGGCCGCAGGCCGGAGGTCAAGATTTAAAGTCCCCGCCGCAGCCAGAAGCACCGTTGACTGCAGGGCCGGCGGTCGAAGCTCCCCTCCAGGGGTGATGGTAAGTCCATGCCGGACCCGCGGTAGAAGTCGGCCGCGGGCCGGCAGTGATGGCTTCTTCTTCCCCCGGGTCCCCAACGTGAGATCCCGGGCTGTAGACGCCACACCAGCTGGAGCTCTGCAGACCGCGGCTTCAGGCTGCGACTTCAGGCTGCCGGCTGCCCCGGGCCAGCGAAACGGAGCGCTCCCCTCCAGCGAGCCCCAGCGAGGGCTCACCCGCTCCACGCCGAGAGTCCACGCTGCGCCCGCCGCTGAAGCCCCGGGCGCGTCTCCGGGAAAGGCCGCGTCGATCCTTGATGTTAGGCCACGGGGGAGGCGACCTGGAAAAACTCGCCTCTCCGTGGAGGAGGCGACCGAAGCGGTTTCCCCCTCACCCCCCCACACCACCCCCCACATAAAACACACAAAGAAACATTAAATACAGACTTTAAAACATACTAAAAAAATTTAAAAAGGTTGAAAAACTGACGAGCTGCATGACATGGCTGCACACAGAGCATCGCCCCCTACGGTTGCCAGGCTCATTCCCCAAGTCAAGGGAAGTTGTGAAATGAGCTCAATGTTCCCTTCTCAGGTTGGATTCTCAGAAACTCTCTTGGATACACCTCACAAATCTAGACCCGTCATAGTCTTTGGCACTGAGAAAGTCCCAATTAACACAGGGGAAGTTGTAGCCACCCACTAAGACAACCCTGTTTCCGAAATCTGTCCACATATCTGTTCCTCTATCTCCCACTTGCCATTGGAGGGCCTATTGTATAATCCCATTAAAGTGTTGATACCTTTCTTACTTCTGAGCTCCACCATATCGCCTTGGTGGACAAACCCTCCATTATATCCTCACTGAGTGCCGTAATGACAGTCTCAGCACAACTGCTCCACATTCCACGTCCGAAACAACAAAACCCCAGATCATTGAGGTGCTAGTCATGTCCCTCTCGCTACCACGTATCTACAATGGCCACAACATCATCATCCCAAGCACTAATCCAGTATCTAAGTTCATCTGCTTTCTCCATCATACTCCTTGCATTGAAATAAACTCGCTTCAGCCCTTCAGTATGATCATATTCCTTCACCTCTCTTTGCTTGTCCTGCCTTTGAGCCTTACTGATCCTAACCATCACCTTCCCATCATTCCTTCACATTTCTGACCTACTACTCTGATTCCCACCCCCTGCCTTTCTACATTAAATCCTTCTGAGTAGCACTAGCGAAACCCTGCAAAGGATATTGGACCTCCACTCCAATTTAGATGCAACCCGTTCCTCTTTTTTTGATCATTTAGTAGGCACCCCTCGGCCATGACAGACCATGGGTGATGCATCCTGGTCGGATGCAAGCCTAGGCGATGTCATATGGAGGACAGGCTGTTGACACATGCAGCACGTCCCCCCCCCCTCCACGTCGCTGATCGATCCAAAGGAACAGGAGCTGCCAGAGCGAGGTTGTCGACAATGACGAACTGCCTTAGGGGCTCCACCTCCGGATTTTCTTGAGGTTTACTCCTGGAGCCTTTTCCATGACTGGATATGGCCACAAGGCAGTGGAGGTTTTAAATCAGAGTTTTCCCTCTACTAGATGGACTGCCTTCCCAGGCTGATGAGTCCTATCTGCCCGAGACTCGTGGGGGCGGGAGTGTCTACCTTCCCGTGCAAGTCTATAGCACCTGCCCACTGCCCAGGATCATATTTTTGATCATATCAGCAGTTTTGAAAGAAAAAAAGATCAAAGAAAACAAAATGTATACAGCTGTACGTGCTACTCTGCCTGTACCAATTTAAATGATTGGTTGCTTGGTTTCATTTCAGTTCTAACTTTATTCCCTTTAGTTTAAGTTTCAGTTTTGTTTATTGTCGGGTACAGTGAAAAGCTTTTGTTTGGTGCTATCCAGTCAGTGGAAAGACAATACATGATTACAATCGAGCCATTTACAGTGTACAGGTATATGATAAGGGAACATAGAAACATAGAAAATAGATGCAGGAGTAGGCCATTCGGCCCTTCGAGCCTGCACCGCCATTCAATGTGATCATGGCTGATCATCCAACTCAGTATCCTGTACCTGCCTTCTCTCCATACCCCCTGATCCCTTTAGCCACAAGGGCCACATCTAACTCCCTCTTAAATATAGCCAATGAACTGGCCTCAACTACCTTCTGTGGCAGAGAATTCCAGAGATTCACCACTCTCTGTGTGAAAATGTTTTTCTCATCTCGGTCCTAAAAGATTTCCCCCTTATCCTTAAACTGTGACCCCTTGTTCTGGACTTCCCCAACATCGGGAACAATCTTCCTGCATCTAGCCTGTCCAACCCCGTAAGAATTTTATAAGTTTCTATAAGATCCCCCCTCAATCTTCTAAATTCTAGCGAGTACAAGCCGAGTCTATCCAGTCTTTCTTCATATGAAAGTCCTGACATCCCAGGAATCAGTCTGGTGAACATTCTCTGTACTCCCTCTATGGCAAGAATGTCTTTCCTCAGATTAGGAGACCAAAACTGTATGCAATACTCCAGGTGTGGTCTCACCAAGACCCTGTACAACTGCAGTAGAACCTCCCTGCTCCTATACTCAAATCCTTTTGCTATGAATGCTAACATACCATTCGCTTTCTTCACTGCCTGCTGCACCTGCATGCCTACTTTCAATGACTGGTGTACCATGACACCCAGGTCTCGTTGCATCTCCCCTTTTCCTAATCGGCCACCATTCAGATAATAGTCTACTTTCCTGTTTTTGCCACCAAAGTGGATAACCTCACATTTATCCACATTATACTGCATCTGCCATGCATTTGCCCACTCACCCAGCCTATCCAAGTCACCTTGCAGCCTCATAGCATCCTCCTCACAGCTCACACTGCCCCCCAGCTTCGTGTCATCCGCACACTTGGAGATGTTGCATTCAATTCCCTCATCCAAATCATTAATATATATTGTAAATAGCTGGGGTCCCAGCACTGAGCCTTGCGGTACCCTACTAGTCACTGCATGCCATTGTGAAAAGGATCCGTTTACTCCTACTCTTTGCTTCCTGTCTGCTAGCCAGTTCTCTATCCACATCAATACTGAACCCCCAATACCGTGTGCTTTAAGTTTGTATACTAATCTCTTTTGTGGGACCTTGTCGAAAGCCTTCTGAAAATCCAGATATAACACATCCACTGGTTTTCCTTTATCCACTCTACTAGTTACATCCTCGAAAAATTCTATAAGATTCGTCAGACATGATTTACCTTTCATAAATCCATGCTGACTTTGTCCAATGATTTCACCACTTTCCAAATGTGCTGCTATCCCATCTTTAATAACTGACTCTAGCATTTTCCCCACTACCGATGTTAGACTAACTGGTCTGTAATTCCCTGTTTTCTCTCTCCCTCCATTTTAAAAAAGTGGGGTTACATTAGCTACCCTCCAATCCTCAGGAACTACTCCAGAATCTAAAGAGTTTTGAAAAATTATCACTAATGCATCCACTATTTCTGCAGCTACTTCATTAAGTACTCTGGGATGCAGCCAATCAGGGTGGGAATAATCAGCCTGGTAATAATGTTTAGTCCTGGTAAAGCCAGCGAACGTTCGATTAAGGATAGCTTGAGGGTCACCAATGAGGTAGATAGTAGTTCAGGACTGCTCTCTGGTTGTGGTAGGATGATTCAGTTGCCTGATAACAGCTGGGAAGAAACTGTCCATGAATCTGGAGGTGTGCATTTTCACACTTCTATACTTTTTGGCAATTGTGAAAGGGGAAAGGAGGGAGTGGCCAGAGTGCGACTCATCCTTGATTATGCTGCTGGCCTTGCCGAGGCAGCATGAGGTATAAATGGGGTGAATGGAATGGAGGTTGGTTTGTGTGATGGTCTGGGCTGCGTCCACAATTTACTGCAATTTCTTGCAGTCTGGGATGGAGCTGTTTCCAAACCAAGCTGTGATGCATCCTGATAAAATGCTTTCAATGGTGCATCTGTTGAAGTTGGTGAGAGTTGTAGGGGACATGCCGAACTTCATAAAACTTCTAAGGATGTCGAGGCGTTGATGTACTTTCTTGGTTGTTGCTTCAAGATGGGCGATCCAGGAGAAGTTGTTGGTGATATTGACGCCTAGGAATTTGAAGTTTTCAACCATCTCTACTTCGGCGCCGTTAATGCAAACTGGGGTATGTGTACCGCTTCACTTGCTGAAGTCAATCACTGTCTCCTTTGTCTTGCTGACATTGAGAGAAAGGTTGTTGGCTCGACACCAGGAGACATGGTTCTCAATATCCTTCCTGTACTCCGTATCATCATTATCTGATATCTGACCCACAATGGTACAGCTTTATGTCTCACTGAGACAGTACAGAAGGCCGTAGACTAATGGGTCAGAGTGGGATTGTGATGGAGAATTAATGTGGAGGGCAATGGGAAGCTTAATGTTCTCCCTGCAGATTAAATGCAGGTGTTCTGCAAAACAATCACCTGCGTCAAACCAAACCTCCGTTTGGTTTCTCTAATCTGGAGAAGCCGCGTTGTCAACACCAAATGCACTACATTCGATTGGAAGAAGTGCACGTGAATTGCCCCATCACCTGGAGTTTGCAATGGAAAGTGTTGTAAGAAAGGGAGACTCCCTGGGAAGAACAGAATGGATCGAGCAGTTGCAACGGGAATGGTCTCTGTGAAATGCAGAAAAGGAAGAAGCGGGGAAGGGGTGTCTGGTGGAGGAGTCTGTTTTAAGGTGGTGGAAATTGCAGAGGCTGGAGGGGCGGAAGGTGAATACAAGGGGAGCCGTATCCTTGTCCTGGAGAGAAGGAATGGCTGAGGTTTTGGGTCGAGACCCTTCTTCAGACTGACTCCAGCATTTTGTGTCTATCTTTAGTGTAAACCAGCATCTGCAGTTCCTTCCTACACGTGTATCCTTGTCCTGTGACGGTGGAGAGCAGAGGTATGGAAAATGGATGTGATGTGGTCAAGCACTTTGTTAACACTGAAAGACCAAGTTCAACAAGAAGGAAGTCGTTTTAGAGACACTTGAAGGAAACGTCTTGTCATTGGAGCAAATGTGGAGAGAAAGACACTAAAATGGAATATAGGTAAATGGATTAGGGTTTACACTTGTCCTCGGGTAAGGTGGGACAAATGGTAGTCAGTAGAATTGTAGCTAGCCTAGTGATGGAGAGGGGTCAAGGAAAGAACGTTCACGTCGTGGCCCCGTTTCCACCAATCTTTCCACCACCACGCACAAGAAGCACAAGAAGTGCAAGATGCCATTGTATGCAGATGCCGAGAAGTGTGTTCGGCTCAGGCTGAACAATTTCTAATCTTGTGTTGTGGACTCGATAAGAAGATGTGATGGAGAAAGAGAGATTCAGCAAAGGAAGGGATGAGTCAAACATGTGAAGGTGAGGACAGATTGGACATTGAAAAAAAGTACCAAAGGCCATCGCAGATATAAATGGAAAAGAAGTGGACCAGAGGGGAAGTATAGTCATGCTAGGAGTAAATAGCTGGCAGGCCAAGAACACCTGGAAACAATGGGTCAGCCAGTGGTATGCGCAAGGCAGGAGATAGAAGAGGGTTGTACAAGGTCAGGACACTTTAAGACTTATTATTATTTTGTGTCAACACACAACTGTTTGCCAATAGCGAGCAAATTTTAATGCCACGTCGTTGGCCTCAGCAAGGTCCTTTACAGTGCATGTGTCATGCAGCATGTCACAGCTCAGGAGACGTTCCATAGTCTGGAGTCGCAATCTGCCATATCTTCAGCATAGCCCACTTCAGCTTGCTCGATTTGCTCCTTCCCATGCCTGTCCGCAGTCTGTTGAGACTGCGCCAGGTTATCCACTTTAAGGCTGAAAGCCACTGCATCTTAGTTTATTTTTGATAAGATCTTAGGTGAAAAGCTGATATTTTACCATTATGGAAGCTTTAATGGATTAGGGATAAATGTCTAAAATTTCCTGATTTTAAATTGTCTGACAATAATCTTAGTGTCTGTAATAAGGTAAAATATCTAGGGCATTTTATTACAGAACAAATTACAGATGATGAGGATATTTATAGGCAACGACGCATGCTGTATGTACAGGCAAATATTCTCTTGTGTAAGTTTGGTGCGTGTGCAGATATGGTGAAGATGTCGCTGTTTAGAGCATACTGCGCACCACTCTATACTGCGCACCTGTGGTTGAACTATGGAAAGACAAGTTTGCAGAGACTAAAGGTGTCATATAATGATGCCATGAGAACACTGCTAAGGAAACCTAGATGGTGTAGTGCTAGTAACATGTTTGTGACTGCAGGAGTCAGTACATTAGAAGCTATCCTAAGAAATCATATGTATAAATTCATCTGCAGGATAAATAACTCTAAAAATGTAATTATCGTGGCCTTGTCAAACATAAGGTTTAGCACTACACGCTACGAATCCCAGTTGTGGAGACACTGGTATCGTTGTCTCGTTGTAGGACATTGATCATTCTTTTTATTCTGGATTTTAATTCATGTATTGTGGGTTTTTTTTAACATATATTTTATAAGTGATATACTAACATTTTATATGTACTTTATGATGTTTTAAATATGCAACACATTTTTATGTAATGTTGCCCCTTGTCTGGACGTTGAGTTTGAAATAAATAAAGTTTATTCATTTCAGTGCGATTAGTAAAAAAAACTGCCTGATTTATTAAATTCCTTATTATAACTTGCAGCATGCCCCGTTCAAATTAGAAAACTTTCACCAAGAGTTGCTGGATATAAAAGTTGATGATGCTGCAACGAAAACAATAGGCCTCCTGAGGCCCCAGAGAACAATGCAACAAACTGAACATCTCCCTGACAAACGAGATTTAAGGCTTGACAAATAAACAAAAGGATGACTAAGATGGAGGATGAATTCTCTTGAATTAAAATTAAAACTCTCTTGAGTTTAAATTCGTTGAAGAATTAAAACTCGTTGTGGAAGTCCAGAACAAGGGATCACAGTTTAAGGATAAAGGGGAAATCTTTTAGGACTGAGATGAGAAAAACATTTTTCACACAGAGTGGTGAATCTCTGGAATTCTCTGCCACAGAATGTAGTTGAGGCCACTTCATTGGCTATATTTAAGAGGGAGTTAGATGTGGCCCTTGTGGCTAAAGGGATCAGGGGGTATGGAGAGAAGGCAGGTACAGGATACTGAGTTAGATGATCAGCCATGATCATATTTAATGGTGGTGCAGGCTCGAAGGGCCGAATGGCCTACTCCTGCACCTATTTTCTATGTTTCTATGTTTCTATGAATTAAAATGGACAAATTCAATGTCAGATAAAGTGGAGAAAAATAATTTAAAAGAAAGTAAAGAGAAAAAGGAAAGTAAGGCAAGTTTCAAATTTGCCATTTAAAAAAATCTCTGACACCAATTTGTACCCGAAGGAAAGAGACTTTACATTTTGTATTGTTACTTTCTGAACAAGGGAGGATAATTTAAAAATCATTAACAATCATATTTTAAAAGATTATTTAAGTTCATAATTATTTGTTTTCACTTCGGCTGATGGTTTATTGGGCAATTAATTTGCTAAAAGACAATTAGAGATTAACAGAAATTGCGTCAGAAGGAATTGCAGATGCTGGTTTAAACCAAAGATAGGCACAAAATTGTCTGTTCCTAAAATATGTTGTTATAAGAGATAAGAGCAGAATTAGGCCATTCGCCCCATCAAGTCTACTCCACCATTCAATCAAGGCTCATCATCTCTCCCTCCTAACCCCATTCTTCTGCTTTCTCCCCCTGACAACCGCACTTAAGCAGTTAGGTTCTGCTGCCTAAATTTTGTGCACCTTAGGTTAGGTCAATATTTATCATATAATTAAGTTTTGAAATGTGATGTTATATAAATATTTTTCTCTTCCATAGATGAAGTTACCGAGGTTACTGCTTGACTCTAAGACACCGCCAGAGGGAGCGTGTGCTCGCTTAAAACTCACTGCGACCTGTTGATTATGTCTAACTAGAATATTGGGGGTTCGATAGAAAAAATGTTATGCGTTCATATTTGAATTGAATCAGGTTACACAAAAGAAGTAAATCAACAAGCCCGATTTCATTTTACTACATGCCCACAGTTACATTTCATGGCAGTAAACATGTTGCCGCAATGTTTAACTAAATGGATGCGTGCGATTCCAAAAACATTTTAAATCCCCTTGTGTCAATGACAAATACGCTAAATTAAAGGACTAATCGTTTCCAACTACAGAAATTCTGACAAGAATTTAAACAGAAAGGTGTGTCGTTTGGATTCCGTCTGAAGAAGGGCCTCGACCCGAAATATCACCTATCCCTTTTCTCCAGAGATGCTGTCTGACCCGCTGAGTTACTGTAGCTGTTTGTGTTTATCTTCGGTTTAAACCAGTACCTGCAGTTCCTTCCTATACATAATTTGCTTAATGTTAATCGCCTTTTGGAAAATCACAGAGAAAGATCGACAAGGAGGCAGATCATAGTGTGGGTGATTTTTCTGGTGTAAATCTCTTGGGGGCGCACATTCCTTGGCTGTGTGTAAACCTTGCTATCCCTGGAATTTGCAGTGTACACTTCTTCTCTCTAGAGTTCAGGAACTGCGTGGCTGGGCAGACTGCTGTTGTCATGTGTCTCGCGGGAAAAAACTAGTACTCAGCTGCTTCAACACAACCCATTTTGATTTAGCGCTGTGAGATTTCAAGGTTTTTCCTTGATGAACGAATCTTAGTTAATGTTCACAGCTCCTCAGCACCGAAGGTTCTTCGGTTAGTTGTGTCCGCCTCTTCCCAACTTTCGATACCTTTCAAACTTTCGGTCAAATGTTGCCGGGGGTTTGAGACAGGTATCGAATTAAATAGGATGGCGTCCTTCGGGAGACACCGCCTGTATCGGGTTAGGTGTGAGTTTGGCCTTCAATCGATTAGCCTGTATAAATGGCACATTCACGCCAGATATCCATCTGTCTCCCGCGCACCTTTGACCGTCAGTGCGTATGGTCCCCATTCATAAATGAAGAATGCCCATGTTTCTGCAGCGCCTTGCACATCCGCAGGATGCCCTAAAGCATTGGACAATCACTTCTAAAGTGTAGGCATCCGTGATTTACGAAAACGTCTCAAACCAAATTGCCTTCAGCAAGGCGGCGCTGAAATCTGCGTTAGTATAATTTCTCTACTAAATACGGGGATGGCGGTGATAAATAAGCACAGCTTTTAATTCTGCGCGACCTTTGGCAAACAGATCGAAAGACATAAACTGGAAAAAGGGTACCGCCAAAGTTAACAATGGACGATATTAGTAACATCTGAAGAAGGGTTTCGACCCGAAACGTTGCATATTTCCCTCGCTCCAGAGATGCTGCCTCACCCGCTGAGTTTCTCCAGCATTTTTGTCTACCTTCGAATTTCCAGCATCTGCAGTTCCTTCTTAAACTTTTTGTCTACCCCTGATATTACATAGGTAGGATAATTGCACCGCATTTTGGGTTAATCACACAAATGTATTACAGGTTCCAACAAGTGGTATATTCTGAAATAATGTCGTGAGTTCCCAGTCATGAAATAAATCTGGATTAAATAAAACACTCAATAATTTAACCATGAAACCACCAGATAACAATAAAACTCCACATGGTTCCTTCATGTTATTGCAGGAAGGACATCTGTTGCACCCTACCTCGTTTAGGTGACGCTTCGGGTCAAGACCCTTTTTCAGATCTCGACCCGAAACGTCACCTATGCCTTCTCTCCGGAGATGCTGCCTGTCCCGCTGAGTTACTCCAGCTTTTCGTGTCTATCTTCGGTTTAAACCAGCATCTGATGTTCCTTCCCGCGCGACGCAACCTGGTTTGGTCTGTGTGTGACTTCGGATGTAGTTGATTCTTAACAGCCTCCTTAATCCAGGGGGGGGGGGGGGGGGGGGGGGGGGGGGGGGGCATTCACAGACGAACAAAACATACTGGCATTGCCCCGATGCCCACGTCTGGTGAACGAATAAAGAAACGGGACCGTCTGACAGAAAAGGGATGCCAGAGACAGATTTTTCCCCCCCAAGATGTAATGGTTTAGTGAATTTCAATAGACTAATTATTAGTCCTTGGCCATAGATGACATGTTTTATTAATGCAACCTAACCTGGCGTTGTGTAGTTCGTGCCTTAAGCCATAACCCTAATAATTCTGCAATTGGTTTTAATGTTTAAACCTAAGACACAGCCAGATCTTTTAGAGTCAGATTAATTTATTGTTAGGATACACTGAAATCCCCTGTTCGCATGAAGCCCACAGAGTGCAAGGTGTACATGATGGCTACAGCAATGGATACAACGCCGAATGCAAAACAGCAGAATGGTGGGAAAATTGTAGTGCAGTCTGAATTAGTGCAACAAAAAAAACCCCCCAAAGTAATCTAATATCAACCATATCAATAACTCCCACAAAGGGTAAAGACAACCTCAAAACGAATATTTTCTGGAGGGCACGAGATATTTTCCCAATAATTTTATCAATGCAGTCTATAAAATATCGATTATCATGGGTAATACTTTTTAAAAATATACTCAGGCGCCCATTAGGACACTGATTTTCGGTTTCTTATTAATACTATGAGATTCTATAAAACTTAAGTTGGACACCTGTTATATCTGTTTTTACATTCCCGTTCTGGAAGTGTCGGAAATAACCAACAAATCCCCTGAACGCAACCTCAGTCTAAAGAAGGGGTTCGGCCCGAAACGTTGCCTATTTCCTTCGCTCCATAGATGCTGCCTCACCCGCTGAGTTTCTCGAGCATTTTTGTCTACTTGATCCGAACAAGTTCAATTCTTGATATATTTTCGAACGTGTTTAAGAAGATTAATTCTCAATCCTGGCGAAAGAGTTTCGACCTGATACGTTTCTCCTTCTTGGGTGCTGAGTGTCTGCATCTTGTTGTATTTGTAGTGCAATCCTTGTTGTGTGTGTGTGTGTGTGTGTGTGTGTGTGTGTGTGTGTGTGTGTGTGTGTGTGTGTGGTGTGTGTGTCGGTCTGCCTGCCTGCCTGGGGGGTGGGGGGGGGGAGAAGAGGCCGAGTTCATTTGTTTATAGCAACAAAAACGGCGGGTCGGTCTGCAAAGGGTTCACGACGTGAAACGTCAGCTGCCCATTGCCCTCCACAGATGCTGCCTGACTTGGCGAGTTCCCCCAGCACTTTGTGTTCTGCTCAAATTCCCAGCATCTATTTACTCTAGTGTCTTTCTTGTTTTGTCAATAGATTTGGAGTCCTGTTGAAGTGTTAATCCTTAAATCAACCAGTTAATGTAATGTATTTAAAAAGGAACTGCAGATGCTGGAAAATCGAAGGTACACAAAAATACTGGAGAAACTCAGCGGGTGCAGCAGCATATATGGAGCGAAGGAAATAGGCAACGTTTCGGTCCGAAACCCTTCCGAAACCAGTTAATATAATGTATATTGAAGTGGAATGGCTTCCTGAAGTTCAACAACAGCAGAATATATTTGGACCGAAAATGGCCATGAAAGAACAAGGCAACCTGGGCATGTAGTTAGGAACTGCAGATGCTGGTTTACACCGAAGTTAGACACAACAAGCTGGAGTAACTCCGCGGGACGGGCAGCGTCTCTGGAGAGAAGGAATGGGTGACGTTTCGGGTCGAGGCCCTTCTTCAAACTGAGAGTCGGGGGAGATAGGGAAGGGTAGGGTGTGAAAACTTTAGTTCAAAGGGGATGAAGCTCAAGGAAAATGTAAATCCTACATTGTTTTCTCCTGTCTACATTCTTCCCTTTCCCCCGACTCTCAGTCTGAAGGGTATCGACTCGAAACGTCATCCATTCCTTCTCTCCAGAGGTGCTGCCTGTCCCGCGGAGTTACTACAGGATTTTGCGTCTGTCTGAAGTTCCTTCCTTCACAAAATATAAATCATTGTTAGTTGATGGGTAGGTGACAACGCGGCATACAATGTAAAATGTAATCAGGAGGACAGTCAAACTAGTCGGAGAGATAGGATGGGGGAGGGATGGAAAGAGAGAGGGAAAGCAAGGGTTACTTGAAGTTAGTACCGAATGTAGACACAAAAAGCTGGAGAAAGGCAGCATCTCTAGAGAGAAGGAATGGGTGACGTTTCGGGTGGAGACCCTTCTTCAGACTGGTTAGGGATGAGGGAATCGAGAGATATAGACGATGATGTAGAGAGATATAGAACAATGAATGGAAGTTATGCAAAAAAGTAACGATGATAAAGGAAACCGGCCATTGTTAGCTGTTGGGTGAAAACGAGAAGCTGGTGCGTTTTAAGTCTGTGTGTGTGTGGTGGTGGGAGGGGGGGGGGTAGAGAGAGAGGGAGAGCAAGGATTACTTGAAGTTAGATAAGTCAATATTCATACCGTTGGGTTGTAAGACGTCCAGGCGAAATATGAGGTGCTGTTCCTCCAATTTGTGTTGGATCTCTGGTAGTGGAGGAGGCCCAGGATGGAAAGGTCAGTGTGGGAATGGGAGGGGGAGTTAAAGTGTTTTACCAAAAGGAGTGAAGCTTGCGCGGCCTTCTCGGTCATCACAAAGCGATCACTCTGTGTCTATTTCCGCGGGTGCTGCCAGACTCGACAAATGTTCCATGTATTCTCCGTTTCGGTTAAGGAATGTGATGTGATTGACTCAGAATGGATAGAACACCAATGGGACCCGAAGAGAAATTAATTATTTTGATGCCGATTTTCATCGCCGGGAAGAGTTTTAAATACTGCTTTAACACGTGGACCGCGTGACTCCATTCAGATACTTAAAGCTGTTTTTTTCTTTGAGGTGTTCCACCTAGTAAATATTTATTCTAAGAAACATTTCGTATATAAACCGAAGATAAACATTAAACCAGAAACGAGATGGAAATACACACACACACACACACACACACACACACACATACTCACTAATAATAAATTTTAAAAAGTGTGAAATGCTATCTTGAAATCCTCGCCTGTTTATTTTACTCGATGTTAAAGAAAGTAGTTGTGTAGCAAACACGATTGGTCTTGTATGCTGAATCAGTGCTAGTTATTTGATGTGATTTGCGACCCCCATATTGCTCAGGTATTCCAGGCGTTATCTGACGTCCTCGGGACTTTCAGGCGCCTTTGTACTTCTAGGTTCAAACACGCACAAGGACCTATGCGTTCCTCCCAAATCTCCATTACTTACTGGTGCTGTTAGGTTGCTGTTAAAGAGGATGCTGCTGAACGTTCTTCGAGCATGAAGCTCGTGTGCTAGATACAGATGGTGCGGGTTGGATACGGCGCAGACCAGGAAACATTAGGGAAGATTAATGATTGAGGCAAAGTAAAGAAAATTGGCGAAATCGATGTCATGCCATTTGAACCGCGGCACACCCGTGCGTGCTGGTTTGAAACATGAACCATTCGCGAAACATCAAGGAAACGGCACCTCGCATTCCCAGAGTTTGCCTGTTAACATTGTCGGTTCCATTGCCTATCTCCCCCATCCCATAACATACAGGAGAGTTGCATATACAACTCAATTCTTTCTACAATAGTTTTATTTTACCCCATTAGAAACCTCGAGTGTGCGCGGTCACTTGTCAGGACTCTCGTTTCCTCGCTTCTCTGTTCCTCTCTCGCCACACTTCGAATTCCACTTTTGGTGAATATGTTATTTTCTTTATTCCCCAAATCTCACCTTTCCCCGTTGTAATTACTTCGTTTACTTTCTATCCCTGACTTTCAAACTTCTTACTCTTAACTTTTGTTGCCTAACTTCAGCGAGCCTTCTCTCTCTCTCCCTCTCGCAAACTTTCGTTCTCAAACTTCATTCTGTTGTGAAGTTCTCAGCTCATTCATTCGCCTCTTCCATCCGTCTCCACATCCCTCCCCCTCCCCCCTAGCTTCATTCCTTCAACTTTCTGCTGTTAAAGTGAACTCTCTGCAGCATCGCAGGAGCAGCCTCCCGGTCAGACAGTGGGCCGGGTCCGGGGGGGAGGGGGGTGTCAGGCTGGCCCGGGAGGGAAGCGGGTCGGGTGGGTGGGGGTGTGTGTGGGAGGCCGGCCAGTGACAGGACCGGCTTGAGGGAGAGCGGGGGTAGCGAGTGTCAGGCCGGCCTGGGACAGGAGCGGGTTGGGGGAGCAAGTGAGTGGAGCCGGGACAGGAGCGCGTCGGGGCGGGGGGAGCGAGTGAGTGTAGTCGGAGCCAGAGCGAGGGGGAGCGAGCGAGTGGAGCCGGGGCCGGGACAGGAGCGGGGGGAGTGAGTGAGTGGAGCCGGGACAGGAGCGGGTCGGGGGGAGAAAGTGAGTGGAGCCGGGACAGGAGCGGGTCGGGGCGGGGGGAGAAAGTGAGTGGGGCTGGGACAGGAGCGGGTCGGGGCGGAGTGAGTGAGTGGGGCCGGGACAGGAGCGGGTCGGGGCGGGGGGAGTGAGTGAGTGGGGCCGGGACAGGAGCGGGTCGGGGTGGGGGGATAAAGTGAGTGGGGCTGGGACAGGAGCGGGTCGGGGCGGGGGGAGTGAGTGAGTGGGGCCGGGACAGGAGCGGGTCGGGGCGGGGGGAGTGAGTGAGTGGGGCCGGGACAGGAGCGGGTCGGGGCGGGGGGAGTGAGTGAGTGGGGCCGGGACAGGAGCGGGTCGGGGCGGGGGGAGTGAGTGAGTGGGGCCGGGACAGGAGCGGGTCGGGGCGGGGGGAGTGAGTGAGTGGGGCCGGGACAGGAGCGGGTCGGGGCGGGGGGAGTGAGTGAGTGGGGCCGGGACAGGAGCGGGTCGGGGCGGGGGGAGTGAGTGAGTGGAGCCGGGGGCGGGAGAGTCAGACTGACAGCCCGACTCGTGGGCCCTCATTGGCCCAGGAGCAGGCAGCGAGGCTCGGCCGGGCCGCTGGCTTGTGTGAAAGCCCCACTTTGTTGCGGGGGGTGGTTTTCCTTTTCAATAAATAAGTATTTGATTTGCGAGCGGGGTGCCGAGGTCAGCGACTCTTCACACTGTGGCGCTGGAGGAGCGCGCTCGGCGATCGCAGGACTGCAGCTCGCAGCCGGTAAGTGTTTCTTCGTGGGGCATCCGTTCGGATCCCCCTCCACGGACACAAGCCTCCCCCTGAAACTGCTGCAAGTTGTGCATGTTTGCAGCGCGCCCCGCGTACCTCCATCCACTCTGCCGGGCGGGCCCAGGCTCCGGCATCACTCCGGGCTTGCGGGACACTCACTTGGGGAAGTTTTTTTTGTTTCCCACTCAGGGTATTTCAGGGAGACTTTTTGGCAAACTTTCTCTCAGGAGGTTTCTCAGTCCGTCCCCGTCCTCCCCCTTCCCCTTCCCCTCCCCCTCCTCTCCCGCCGAGATTTGTTTTCTTTTCAAGAAGCGGCGGGGCGGTCACTGGGGGAGCGGTTTCTCTCTCTCTCCCTCCTCCTCCGGGACTGGCAGCTCGGCAACTTTGCGGACAAACCGCAACGGACGCGGGAGGAGGGAGCGTTTCCCACTCACACCGTCAGACTGTGGCGCGCATCCCGGGTTGACTTTCTGCGCTGTTTTTGTCTGCTTGCAGACATGTTTTCCCTCCTAGAAGTTGCTTTTGACCAAATGTAGAGGAGGGGGGAGGAGGAGGAGGGGGGTCCTACATGCCCCAGTGGAGCGGGCGGGAGGATGAAGCGCGTTTCCACTTTAGGCTAAAGTTTAGCGCTCCGTCTGAAAACTCGAAGAGGAACGAGAAGCAGTTTGGCTGAATCCCCCGAGGTGTGTGTGTGTGTGTGACTGTGTGTGTGTGTGTGTGTGTGACTGTGTGTGTGTGTGACTGTGTGTGTGTGTGTGTGTGTGACTGTGTGTGTGTGTGACTGTGTGTGTGTGTGTGTGTGTGTGACTGTGTGTGTGTGTGACTGTGTGTGTGTGACTGTGTGTGTGTGACTGTGTGTGTGTGTGTGTGTGTGTGTGTGTGTGTGTGTGTGTGTGTGTGTGTGTGGCTGTGTGCCAGCCTGCGTGTGTATGTGTAAAACATTTTATAACAAGTTGCTTCCAGCTGTTCAACAGATCGCGTCTGCCAGCGAAAACTCTGCGCTGGGACCATTGGCTCACTGGAGGGGCTGTGAACCGCCTTTTTTTTTTTGAGTGCGGCATTGATTCGGGAGACACAGTCCATTTCAGTGCGAGTTATTTTTCCTTTGATTTATACGAAGCCAACTGAACAGCGCAAATAATGTGAAGTAAAGGTGTGGGGATGAGTTTTAATTCTCGGCATCTCTCTGGTAGTCTAACGTACACCAAGTCCAGGGAGCAAATCTTGAATGGCATTTAAACCTAATTAGTAAAAGTTCCCAATGTTTCCTGCAGGAATTAAAGGCCTTCAATTCAAAAACATGCAGAAATATTTTAGCTGGTTCCAGACAAAGTGGGGCAGAACGAGTCTAATTTGTCGAATCGCACCTCCTTTCGTCATTGAATCGGATTGGGGCCGGAATGGGTTCATTTTAAAGAAAGTATCGCTGAATGTGACACCCCCAGTATTATGCCTCCAGTATTTGCATGGTAATTGAAACCCGCCAAATACTTATGTAAATTAAAGTTGAGGTTTTTAATAATTCAGGCATTATTTCTCTTCTGGAAATTAAGGATTTGCAGCTGTATTAATGTCCGTTGAATGAGTTGCAGTGTCTCCCAAGGAGAAGAATATTTGTAAATTCCTATAATTTAGTTGTCAATTGCCGCCAGTCCCCCCCCCCCCCCCCCCCTTTCCAACGTGTACACATTTTTACCATGATGTTCTCAATTTAATTGCACCAGGAGGGTAATGCGAAGTGGCAGTTACCAAATTGCAGCTGTTTCTTGCCTGTAAAATAGAATGATGTTTCAGGATTCTGGTTAGGGCAGTAATTTCATTGAATACCGTGATCACGTTTTAGTTTCGGGATGTTTACGCCAGAAGATCCCCCAAATCATCTTCTTTTGCATAACCGTTCTTAATTCTTGAATACAAGATCCCATTTGTGCAGTTGGTCGCACTCCCGTGATTTAAATATAAATGCTTTAAAGACAAATATTTTGCTCATGCTGCCAGTTGTAATTGGTAATGGATTACAATAACATTCTTTTAAAACATTCTTCATTTTGTACACTCAACCACAAGGAATTTCCCAAATACCAGCAATGTGTTTGCTCACTGTTTTTAGGTTGGCATGTTCAAAATAAAATCATTCAGTGTGGCTCTTGTTAGCTTATAGGTGAAATATCTCTTTCAGGTCTTCTGATATGGTTATGATTTAATTAATACGCGTTCAGTATGGCCACGTGAGATTCTTTTATGATTTTCTTCCACTTTCATTGCTTTTGTTTTGTGCTTCTTTGAAATATACCAGTAGTCCAGGGAAGGAGCAAAACCAGAATTTTACACTTTGATGGCTTTGTCTTTGATATCTTGACAGCAAAAGGCTACAATTGCTTTATATAGCACAATCTGTAACATAGGACAGCAGACGAGTGAGTGCCTTGGTGCATTTGTGTTTAAGTGCAGAAGAAAAAGTGATGATGGGCAGCATGGGTTCTTATCAGTTTTCTAATCCCAGATCCCACAATACCTTGAGGGCACTTCTCAGATCTTGGTAAAATCAGCGTAGACTGTTCCTGTTTGCAGATACGCTCTGTATTCCTGACTTCAATAACAATTTTATACGCTCACAGTGCTTCCTGTTCTATGTTTTTGTTTGAACTTTAGCATATGCTAACAGCAGCCCATTATACTCTGTTCATTTTAAAATCTGTAATATCTACTAGATAAGATATGTTGAGAATGATATGGACCTTTCTAATCAGTGTGTCTTTTAAGAATAAAAACGTGATAAATAGCAGATGCACTTTATTTTCTGAGGAAGTATATCCAGGGGCAGTCAGTGCATGATTTTCAAACACCTAATGTCCCACTGCATTGCATATCATCTCCAAATATTCTTGATTTCAAACGTAACCACTTTGTGCATTTATAACATTTAAAATGATTTTAGTCTGTGTAGTGGATTCTGTATGAATCTATTGAGAAATGGGAACTGGCTGATAGTTATATGTTACACCAATGTACAACTCCAGTTGTTTTAAAAGTTATCTGGTGCTGAACTAAAGGAGGCAAATCCTATGATAGTGGGGGAGGAGTTGTCCGGTTAGACACAGCATTTAATAGCCTATTCATTGGCGTCAAATTTTTGTAGCATTTTATCTATCTTATGAAATATGTTCTTCAGTACTCCGATACAGAAATTATGACATGTTAAACCATTTTATAATGCAAATTATGCAGAGCAGCATGCTGAGTATCATTGCTGTTCAGCAGTCAGTAAAAATTAATAAGTGTGTCAGGTCCCTTGCTATAGTAGGCAGTTATGAAGTATAATACACACATTAATAAGGTTTTACACCAGAGCTAATGTTTCAGTCATGCTATAATGTGATCTTTTAAATATATATTCCTAATGCCGCAAAAAGACAGACTATCACTTATCTTAGAAAAGACCAATTAGTTTGCAATTGTTAGCATGCTACTGAATTTACCAGAAAAGCATTATTAATCTACATGGCATTGGTGTAAATTATTCTGTGAAATACTTTGTTTCTTACTTCCATTCCATTGGACTATGTAAATAGTTTTTGTATTTGGCTAAAAAAATGTAACTCTTCTTCCCAACAATTGTCATTTCTCTCTTAATGATTGGTTTATGATTATCTAAATACTTATGGTCTCTTCTAAAAGTTAGATTCTGTAAGCAATGTACAGAGCAAAGTGCTGCACTGCATTGTTTGGGTTTCAAGTGCTCAAATATAATTACCCATGTGATAATGTATTCCGTTAAATATTCTAATAGACTCACTGGCTATTGAACAACCTTCACGACAAAATAAAACGAGGTATCCTTGTTTCAGTATATTGTGAAGGCATTACTTCTGCAGACTCCTCTGCTTTTAAGAATATAGATGTTTGCTGGTGGTTAAAGGGTTTAAGTACACATTCTAAAGGTAATTACTTTTCTCATTGAGATACCTCAAGCTTTTGAGTTACTCAACCATTAAAAATGTGCAGAGAACGTACTGTTTACATGCTTGTGATTTAAACAGCATTCTGCAGTATCTTAACAAACCCAGTTTTTCCATATGTATGTATATTTAGAGATTAAAAATATCTGCTGCACTATTATTATTCAGTAACATCTAATAGTCCATTTTTCTTATCACAGAGGTTATTTTGTGAATTAAATTATATAAGCTTTTTTTTGTTTCCATAGTTTTAGTTAGCTCTTAAACTCTCAACTTGTCCCGCAATGCTTGTCAGCATGGCTGGGTCATTAGTCATCCATGTATTAGTGATGCCTTGAGGGTGTGCGCCCGGTCCTCCTTAACACCATTACAGATACAAAAGTATTTGTACTCTTCGACTTGTAGAATTACTGGTTATAGTTCTGCCTGACTGACTCGGAGGTAAGCTTCTCTATGTCTCCAAGCTGAATGTAATCGTCTTTGTCTTCCAGGGCTAAATTTGGCTCTGATAAATGGTGAAGAAAAATCTCTTTTTCCCTGTACAATTACAGATATTGCCTCGGAGTCACTTCTCTCATTCAGTATGTGGTTGATGAGATGTGTAGAGCCCAGCTGGATTTTATTAAAAAGTATTCGAAAGAGCCATTTAGTAACTGGTTTAAGTGAAAACAGAAAAATGTCAAATTGGCCTTGGCATTATGATATTGTTCATATTTATAGATACATAATTTTTATTGAAAATTAGATTTGCAATTTGGTTTTGAAATTGGTGATTGTAGCCACCCAAAAAATCTAAACGGTTATGTAAAATGTAATAGATGCACAGCCCGGTAGAGTTATTTTTGAGAGATCACCTTCTTGGCAGAATGGTGCTGTAAATAAGTATGTAGCAGTAAAGAATGCCATTGGATAGTTTACTGTTAACTCACCTATAAAATACTGTAAAACTATGCATCTATCATGTGCACAGTTCATTTATATTTAGTATTGCTGAAAACAGCAACAATGTTTATGCATCATCAGTTTATTGCACAGGTGTAATGGGTTTAACACATTATATTTCATTGAAAATGTTTAATGGAAACATGTTAGGTTATAGATTCTGCTCCAGTGTTTAATGTGAAGATAAATTGAATAACTAAGGATTTAAACGTCCAAAAACTTTTTTAGTGCTTGTATGTTTTATAAAATATTTGTTATCTTTGGTCAGTATAATTGATGTAAAATATGAAGCCAAAGCTTATGATAATTACAGCAGTGAATCGTTGAAATGAAAAGTTGTGTTTGAGGAAAAACTGTGATTTCCATCAGTGTGTAGTTATAGGCATGTTAAGTGCTCCAGACACGGATGCCTTACCCTTCCACCACCGATAGCTTGGTAATTATTTGTCGGTAATGCTTGAGTAATGATTGCAGCATGGTGGAGCACTGTATGAAACAAGGAACATGAGTAATTAAAAGTGTTTTGATTTTCAGCCAGCGTTGAATATTTTATAGAAATGTTGAAATACGTCCTGTAGTGTTTCCTGCCATTGTGATGTTTGTTAAATGTTGAGGGTTATTGTTGCTAAAAGAGCTGAATGGTGTGTACAGAGGAAGTCTTAATTGAGGAGGGGGGGGGGGGGGGGGGGGGGGGGAGGGAAGAGGGGGGAGGGAATGTGAACCAGAGCCAGGCTTAAGAATCGCACCTATTTTTGTTCTAGCTTCTGGCTAGTCGAATAATTTATCTTGCTGGGATCTGGTTTTCTCCCCTTTTCTATGGAACTGATGCTAATACATAGTTCATCATTTTTTTGCCATTTTAATGTTATCTGTATTACTTGATTTCACCATTTAATTTTTTTTAAAATAGCAACAATTGTAAAATTAAAGGTAGAGTTCCATTTAACCTACATCCTATCAATTGTGCCTGTTGGAATAATTTAAACTCCGACTGGTACTATGCATTTAAGGGAAGAAAAAATTGATCACGTTGTGTAGTACCATAATGTGAAACAAAATTCTCAGATAACTGTCTCTCAGTAAAAGAGATCATGATTATTTATTACTCAGAGCTAGATGGCGTAAATGTACATGTTTCATTTAGAGTGCTCAATATTATATTTTACAGAATCTAGTGCAAGGGTTCCCAACCTGGGGTAAGTTTCGCCTACCCAGGGGGGTAAATTTGTTGATTCTGGATTTGTAAATATTTTTTCTCATTTTCATGACTGTGTTTGGCTCTGGTATACCAGTATCTGTTCATCATTAGTTGTTCATAAATAAGTGAAATAACATTGTTATGTGCTATTAAAGTTGCCAGGGGTAAACGGGATGAAAAAGGTTGGGAACCCCTGATCTAGTGACCGTACATAACTTACATTTAATTTTGTTAACCGATGCTTGATTGACCAGTATTTACCAGTTTTTGCCTGTTAAAATTTTGGGAATTTAGTCGTATACTTCAGCATTTGCATTTTTTTTCCTGTAAGTGGACCCTCTAGTATCTTGCTTCCTAGAATTTTGTTGACCATTAAAATGGCCTACTTCTGCTTCTATTACTGATGCTCTAATGAAGTACTGAACTGAATTTATTGCTCAATCATTGATTAGTTTTAAAACTCCAAAGTGGATCAAGAAATTAATATCTCATTAAGACTTGTACAGATGCATAACATTGTGTCACAGGCATGTGGAAATAGTTTATATAAAATAAGAGTTAACTTGTTGAAACCTTGAAATTGAATTTGAGGCCTGTAATGTGAAGAGTTATGTGACTTGCACTTAAATCAATGAATGATGCATTACAAGGAAAAATCAGGAAGAAAGTATTCAGTTTAAATGCATGCAAAGTTTACTTTAAGATCGTTTTATTATTGTGGTTTGGGTGAGCAAATAGTAGATCTTAAAGAAGTCGTTTAATGAAACACTGGTTCATTAAACAATCTTAATACCATCAAAATATGAATAGATATCTATTGGACTTATTAAATTGCGTGGTGCAACAATTCTAATATTAACATCAGTACAAGAAAAGTTGGTTTGTTAGATGTCTCTCAAAGTACTCATAAGCCAGTGCAGATTGATATTTTGTCACTATAGATGTAGACTATGTTTTCTCAATGTGATGTACAACTTGTATGACAACCTGCTAGAGGCTGCTTAAGTAAACAGAGGGTGTAATTTTGCATGAGAATAAGTTGACTGGTGTAAATAAATTGGATAACAATAATAAATGGCATCTAAGAGTTGGTGACATTTACATATAATGCTTTCTGTAGCTATAAATAAGAATACAATTTTAGAGGACTAAATGATAGTGACTGTGAAGCTTTTCGTGCAAGAGAAAAGCATCAATATTAGAAAAATGAATAATTGTTGTATTCAAGAAAGGAATGACCCTCAAACATAACGCATTCCTGTAGACTGTTAACTTGCCCTGAATTACTAGGATCTCAGCCACTGTGTTGCCTACATCTTTAATGGGAAAGTTAAGTTATAAATTGGCATAGGAATTCAATAGGAACAAACTTGCTGTGACGGGGGATATACCATCATGCTATTAGAAGTCTTCCTCCAGTGTTGATTGAATTGTCAGGAGAGACTGGATTGTCTGGGACTGTTCTCCCTGGAGTGAAGGCGGCTGACGACCTTGTAGTGCTGTGTAAAATCATGAGATGGATGGACACAGTCTTTCTCCTGGGGCAGGGTAGTTTAAATCTAGAAGGATCTAGGTTAAAGCTGAGAGGGGAAAGATTTAAAAGGAACCTGAGGGACAACCATTTCATACAGATTCATGGGTAAATGGAACAAGCTGCCAGATAAAGGGGTAACGACAGGCACAATTATGAATTACGATGCTTGAAGAAACTTGGACAAGTACATGGATGAGGAAGGTTTGGGGGGATGTGGGCTAAATTCGGGTAAATAGAACTAACTGAGATTGGGCACCTTGATTGGCAGTGGATGAGTTGAACCGAAGGGCCTGTTTCTCTGCTTATCTGTTTATTGGGAGACAGTATTTTGTGAGTAGATGACATTGCTGTAAACCTCATCAACCACTGCAGGGGATTTGACCACAGTCGTGCTTCTTAATATTTCTAGGGCTTTGCAGACACCAATGCCATACTAAGTCATATCTGGACTGGATAGTTTTTATTTTGTTAATACATGTCATGGAAATAGCAACACAAGAAAATAGCCTAAGGATCACAGACAATTCTGAAATTGATAAATTAATCTAGATTATAGTCAAAATATAATTTTACTTATAACTTGTATTACTTTTATACTCGTGCATGAGGGACCTATAGAGAATAGGCCAGATTGAACATTACCTGACCCATGCATCATGGTAATACCGTGTAGGAGGGAACTGCAGGTGCTGATTTTCACCAAAGATAGACACAAAATGTTGGAGTAACTCAGCGGGACAGGTAGCATCTCTGGAGAGAGGGAATGTCTGAAACATCACCCATTCCTTCTCACTAGAGATGCCGCCTGTCCTGCTGAGTTACTCCAGCATTTTGTGTCTATCTCATGGTAGTATCCACAGTTGCATTATTCATTTGTGGATATGCAGTTCTCAGTGACCTCGAAGATTCATTGCTGTGTCTATTTCATACAGAGTAGGTCTAGGTGTTCAGGCTGACTGCACCGTTATTCCTTTGACAGCTTGTCCTATCGGAAGACCTTTCCACAATATCCAAATGCCTCCAATATTTAAATCTTTTAAAACAATTTGTAATGAAATGTAAAAATGCATTGACCTGATATTAATTGGAAATATTAATAACTTGTAAAATGATGGGGGGAAAAAAGGACAAACAGCTTACCTAAACTCACCCTTGGTGGAGGTGGAACTCAGCACATACCCTGTCCCTGTGTTGTAGCAGTCCCCAAGCCATCTCCATTCTATGTGAAAATAGAAAATGGACCATACCTGCAGATATATGATGTGCAGATCACTAAAGAAAGTGGGTGGGAAATATACTCATGACGGTCTGCATTGTAATGACCACCTTTCTGTGTGGCTGCATCATGTTATGCTTTGACCTGTATAAACAAGCATCAAATGTAACTAGTGCCTGCTGACTCTCTTTTCATGGCGTCATGAAGAATGGGTTTTGATGCTGCAGAATATTCCATTCAACTGGACCATCACCGCGGTACTGCTTGTTCTCACTAAAAGGTTTGTGCAGAAGAAGAGCTTTGACTACAGATCAATTAGTCATCAGCCTGAATGGATAATTCTCAAGGACAAGCAGGGGAAAAAAAGGTCGATCATGTCAGATGGTTCCTGGAGTAGACTGTCAATGTTATTTTGGCGGAATATCTCATCACCAGAACTTGTTTGACTGATAGCGAGAAGGGTCCTCACAGACAGTTGTAATTACAACGTCATTACAACTCATTTACAGTTGTAATCTCAACGCCACTGCATGCTGGTCCAAAGAAGGCTGAAGTGGGGATGAGTCCTGCATCCGTTTCTTTCTGGATTCTGTGTTTGCAAGGGAGTATGCAGAAAGATGGTGTGGTCTTTGTTAAGATGCTTCCAGTACAGCTGCATAACACAAGACTTTGCTCAGAGGCTTATTTCCAGGAATATACACTAAGACAAACATCAGCAGCTGCTGGAAGATTATCTGTTTGGTGAAAGTTAAGCACATTCAGATCCAGGGCTATGTGCTGATGGATGAACTAAAGATTGGTACATCTGCTACAATGCACTGTATATGTCAATGTAAGCATGTATTCTGTCGTGGAAAAATCTTGTATCTGACCCCTCATTGCAGCAACTTGAGAATGAGTCCTTGGATTGGGCAGGAGATCAGATGCTCATGTTTTTGAACCAGATAATTTTTGACTTTTGAGATGCAGTCATGGTCGTAGTTCTATACAGTGTGGAAACAGGCCCTTTAGCCCAACTTGCCCACACGACTAACATGTCCCATCTACATTGTCACACATGCCTGCGTTTGGCCCATATCTCTCTAAACCTGTCATATCCGTGTACCTATTTAAATGTATAATAAATGTTGCGATTATACCTGCCTCAACTACCTCCTCTGGCGGCTCATTCCATACACCCACCATACATGTGAAAAAGTTGCCCCTCAGATTTCTATTAAATCTTTCCCCCCCTCACCTTAAACCCATATCCTTGGTTCTCGATTTCCCCAACTCTAGGCAAGAGACTCTGTGCGTCTTCCCTGATCTATTCCTCTCGATTTTGCACACCTCCATAAGATCACACCTCATCCTCCTGCACTACAAGGAATAGAGGCTGAAGAGGCTGTCCCACTGCGGCGACCTAATCTGCAAGTTTAGAAGAGTTTGCCCTCGACTCAAACTCGCAGCATGGTGGACACATGGTCCTAGGAGGTCCTGTGAGGTTACTGGAACTCACCTTCATGCTCGAGGGAAGTTCCCGCATACTCGCGGCCTCAGCTAGGTTGCGGAAAAATTTTCAGCATATTGAAAAATTTTCCGCGAGTAAAAATTTGGTCGGCATGGTTCTTTTTAACTTGTGGTGCAGTGGAGTGGGGTCGCTATTTAGTTACAGGCAGTCGAGGGCAGCCATAGGAAATCAACTTCGCTGACCGGGCATTTTAATTGGCTCATTGGAGTTTTCAGGACCAAGGAAAACTGACCGGCCCCAGCCCTTGCTGTGTGTGTGTGTGTGTGTGAGCTCACGGTTTCATCGCCTCACCAACGTCTTATATAACTGCAACATGACCTCCCAACTTCTATACTCATTGGCCCTCATCAGTCAGGGTATTGTCCAAAAAGGTACTATGTTCCTGCACTCCCAGATACCTTTGCTCTACAACACTCTTTCCCTGTGCCCGACCTGGACTGGCATCCATTTCTCCTCTCCCTCTCCTCTTACATCTACATTCCTTCCCCAGGCTTCACAATTTGCAACTTTTCTATCCTAACTCATACCTTCAATCTTTTCATCTCTGACCTTTATCCAATCATCTGCCTATGAACCTCCACCCCCCCGCCAAACTACAATCAGTCTGAAGAAGGGTCCCATTCTGAAATGTCTCCTATCCAGAGATGCTTATGAGTTAATTCAGCACATTCTTTTGTAAACCAACATCTCATGCACCCATGCAGAACTCATGGACTTCATCAACTTCACCACCAATTTTCATCTTGCACTTAAATTTACTTGGACCATCTGCGACACCTCCCTCTCCTTTCTTGAACTCACAAGCTCCGTCACAGGAAATAGACTATTGACTGACGTCTATTAGAAACCCACTGACTCCCACAACTATCTCGACTACACTTCTTCCCACCCTGCTTCCTGCAAAGGATCTATTCTCTAGTGCCAATTCCTTCGTCTATGCCGCATCTGCGCTGAAGATGAGGTGTTCCATACTAGAACATCCGAGATGTCCTCATTCTTTGGGGAATGGAGGTTCCCCTCTTCCATCATAGATGTGGCCCTCACTCGTGTCTCCTCGGTCCCTCGCAGCTCCATCCTTGCTACCCCTCCCCCTACTCGCAACAGAGACAGAGTCCCCCTAGTCCTTACCTTCCACCAAATCAGCCATTACAAACAACACACAATCCTCCGAAATTTCCGTCACATCCAACGGGATCCCACTACTTGCCACATATTTCCATCTTCACCCCTTTCTGCCTTCCGCAGAGCCGTTCCTTTGGCAACTTCCTGGTTAACTCATCCCTTCCCACCCAAACCACCCCCTCCCAGCTCCCTTCCGCTGCAACCGCAGGAGATGCAACACCTGTCCCTATAACTCCTCCCTCGTCAGTCCATGGACCCCAACAGTCATTTCGGGTTGGCAGAAGTTCACTTGCATCTCCTCCAACCTCATCTACTGTATCCGTTGTTCAAGATGTGGATCTTATACATCGGCGAGACCAACCGCAGACTGGGAGATCGTTTCGCGGAACACCTTCGCTCAGCCCGCCTGAACCTACCTGATCTCCCGGTTGCTAAACACTTTAATTCTCCTTCCCATTCCATCAGAGACATTCCTGTCCTCGGTCTCCTCCATTGTCAGAGTGAGGCCAAACACAAATTGGAGGAACAGCATCTCATATTTTGCTTGGGCAGCTTACAGCCCAGTGGTATGTATATTGATTTCTCTCACTTCAGGTAGCCCCGACATTCCCTCTCCCTATCCCTCCCCCACCCAAGTTGCACTTGCTTCTAATTTTCACCATACAAACAGCTAACAATGGCCTGTTTCCTTTATCATTTTTACTTTTTTGCATATCTTTCATTCATTGTTCTTTATCTCTCCACATCACCATCTATATCTCTCGATTCCCTGATCTCTAACCAGTCTGAAGAAGAGTCTCAACCTGAAACGTCACCTATTCCTTCTCTCTAGAGATGCTGCATGTCCCGTTGAGTTACTCCAGCTTTTTGTGCCTGTTTGCAGTTCTTTGTTTCCACTCTAGATTACTTATTGGTTGCTAATTGATCCTTCATAGCTTTTACTTGAAGCTTGGATTAGGTTTCCATATTAATCTTTGTGATTAATCCTTTAACAAATAAAGGCCCAAAGAGAAAATGTATTGACCCTGACCTGCAGTGATTGAATTTGAAAGATCATGTATATTGCATATACTTGCCAATTTATTATAACACTTCTGTTAATTCCCAGTTATCCTTTCCCATTGTGGACCTTGAACTTTATCTCTGTAACTACAACACTACAATGCTGTGACATTATATTCTGTACTACCTATTGCACTTTGTGTATGACTGGATTGTATACTCATGTGTAGAATGATCTGACTGGATAGCATGCAAACGCAGCTTTTCATGTACCTGGATACACACGACAATAATAAACAAATGCCAAATACCGTTTTTCTAATGTATAAATGGAATTATAAAGCGGTACTGCGTGAAATGAGGCCATTCAGCCCAGCAGGTTTGCTCTGATTCTTTGGAAGAGCCATTAGTTGGTGCTACACTCCTGCACTTTTTCTATGTCCCGACATTTTTTTATCTTCAACTATCTGCAGGAATTATTTTAGTTCTCAACCTAAACTTGAGGTTTATCTCCTGATTCAGTTTGCATGTAGAGAATGATCATTACACGCTTCTTGTTTTATTTAAGACTATTCCATTGCCATATTCCAATTAAATAATGTAATATGATGGTACATACACTTCCTGTTGAAGCACAACAGTGAGGATTACAAATACATACTCTACTATTATTTGGGATACTGAATTTAAAACAATGAAGTGCAACTGGCTGTCTGTCCGATAATCACCAGTCTGCTCTTGTTATTGCATTCCCATTTGTCTTTGGTTTTCAAATTAAATATTAAGGTTGCCTGACTGGATACAAACAAATTAATGCTGGAAAGTGGAAAAATCTTGTAGCAGTTTTGATTTGGGATCCAAATGCAGTTGCTTCACCATAGAAAGTGGTGAACCAAACCACAGAATATTCTGGGCACACGGTGAAGAAATGTATTTTTGGCACAGAGTCTGCTTGAACCAATAGAGCAGAGACAAATGACTGGCTTTCCTGAAAAGAGTTTGGAAGCTATAACTTGAAAACTTAGAATCAATCTTTCAAATCCTCTTTAAACCTTGGAATGCACATGTGTGCATCCAATCCTATAACTAAAGCTTCTTTTTATAAAGTTAGTCTTCCACAAAAAGTATAGGTTGGCATTTGTGAGCCTACGGAAATCAAGCAAACTTCTAAGCATAGTTGTAAGTTCTGAAGTCCACCTCTGAGGGCCAAATGACATGGAAATATTTGAAGTCTTGTTAGAATTACCGCGTTCAAGTTTGTGGCATATTGAGACTATAATCAGTCCAATAAGCTTTTATGGTTTTCCAATGAAATGTTTTTTTTATACAGTTCCAGTTAAAACCGACACAGCCGGATGGAAATGGAACATGGAGCTGTACCCATATTTTAAAATTAACATCGAAGGAGTTTATAGGAGGTAGACAAAAATGCTGGAGAAACTCAGCGGGTGTGGCAGTATCTATAGAGCGAAGGAATGGGTGACTTTTCAGGTCGAGACCCTTCTTCAGATTTTATCGTGCATTATTAAATATTCTGCTGGACAGTGAAGGGATTTCTGTTGTTGAGGGTTATTCGTGCATGTACATGTCGTTTTCCTTCAGATTTAATTCCATGCAGCACTGTTTTTCCCTCTTGATTTGCTATTCTTGGTTTTAGCTGGTTTCTGAAATGGAACACATCATTCAAAGTACTGTATTTAGGTAGAATTTGTTCCCCTGCTACGTTTTTTGCTGCCTGCTAGTCTGGATTGTATCATGTCACATGGCTACAGTGAAGACTTAAAGAAATATGAAGTGAAGCAGTTGAATTGTAAAATGGTTGCAGCGTTGTGTCAGTGCCCAGTTGAGAGCACCTTGAATTCTAAAGTATTAAACAACTATTCCAACAGAATGTGCGAGGCATGTGTGCAATGCCAGTGTGGTTTAAAAAAATGTAACCATACAATTATGGAATAAGCTTTGAACATTAACTGAAACACTGGTTGTTGTGTAGAAACATCCCCATTTTAAAATTACAGAGTTCATCAATATTTTGTAAGTGAATGTAGATATTGGATATTTTTCTTTTCTGCACTTGCAAGTAAGTAAAGCAATTCAGATATTTTGATTAATTTTAAAATTAGATAGCTGGTGGTATGATTCTACTTTTGGTACTTGCCCTTAGTTTAAGCAGCACTTATAGTCACAAAATAGTAGAAACAAAGCAGTATTGGAATCTTGATTAATATTTATATTTATGATTAATATTTTTTACAGTCCCAGGATTTCCAACTGTTTCTTATTGCAAAGTGGTTGTTAACACCACTTTGTTAACCAGTAAGTTGGAGTCAGCGTGGGACTTGCAACAGTCTGAAGTAAACAGTCTATTTACTCAGCAAGATGAATTTGTTTGAAGAGTTCTATACAGCATGGGTCACTGTGAATTGCAGTAATTAGAATGAAAGAGCAAAACTATAGGAATGGGCAGAATGGAGTGAGATTCGGGGTCACTGCTTGCAGTTACCACTTCCCTGGGCTGGATGCAGAGGATTGACAAAGATGATCCTCTGCACCAGGGAGGTCCCCAGTGAGGCATAGCGAAGCCACTTGGCAAATAGGCCCAGAGAGTGGCTTACTGTTGAGGCCCGTGCCAGAAATAACCTGACAGCCTTTTCCCACCCTCCCCTCCTCCTGCCTTGCCTCCTCTTAGAGGTTTATCTCCCGCCTAAGGTGTCTACATATTGTAAAAGTTTATGAATTTCTCTGACATTCACATATATTTAACTGAATATATGTGAATGTCGTATCGGCTCTCGACCCGAAACTTCACCTATTCCTTTTCTCCAGAAATGCTGTCTGACCCGCTGAGTTACGACAGCTTTTTGTGTCTATCTTCGGTACAATCTGCAGTTCCTTCCTTCACTTATCTTTAAATTAGTTTCAGTTATATTCTATCTATCTATATTACTAAAACTCTGTTCTTGACCGGTTTTGGCCATCTGTGCTGCGATTTCCGAGAGAACGCCGCCACCTACGGCCGCCATTTTTGGCCACCTTGCTCAGAGCCCCCCTCCGCCGCATGTGTGCCGAGGATTTTTCCCGTCGATTAAAAATGACAGAGATATTAATGTTTTTACAAAATTCCACATTCTCTCTGCTGCCCCCGCTGGCGGCAGGGGGGAGGGACTATAAAACCAGGAAGTGGTGTGCCACACAGTCTTCAAGATGGAGGAAGGCAGAGGGTCATGTTTCTCTGAGCTGTGAATAACACTGAACACATGTCAACTCAAATGTAAGTGTCCTTAGTGGTTCTAAAATGCTTGCAGAATGTGTCTATTGGTTCTAGAATGTTTGCAAAAAGTGTCTATTGGTTCTAAAATGTTTGCAAAAAGTTATTGGTTCTAAAATGTTTGCAAAAAGTGTCTCTTTTGGTTCTACAATGCTTGCAGAATGTGTCTATTGGTTCTAAAGCTTGCAAAAAATGTCTCTATCGGTTCTAAAGCTTGCAAAAAATGTCTATTGGTTCTAAATCTTGCAAAAAAATGTCTATTGGTTCTAAAGCTTGCAAAAAAAAGTGTCTATTGGTTCTAAAGCTTGCAAAACAACGTCTATTGGTTCTAAAGCTTGCAAAACAACGTCTATTGGTTCTAAAGCTTGCAAAAATATGTCTATTGGTTCTAAAGCTTGCAAAAAAATGTCTATTGGTTCTAAAGCTTGGGTGTGGCTTGAAGTTGAAAGGCACTACTCGCTGCAGATGGTGGCATGAAGTTGAAAGGCACTACTTACTGCAAATTGTGGCTTGAAGTTGAAAGGCACTACTTACTGCAAATGGTGGCATGAAGTTGAAAGGCACTACTTACTGCAAATGGTGGCTTGGGAGCTTTGGCTTGAAGTTGAAAGGCACTACTTACTGCAAATGATGGCTTGGTTGCTTTGGCTTGAAGTTGAAAGGCACTACTTACTGCAAATGGTGGCTTGGGTGTGGCTTGAAGTTGAAAGACACCACTTACTGCAAATGGTGGCATGAAGTTGAAGGGCACTACTTACTGCAAATGGTGGATTAGTTGCTTTGGCTTGAAGTTGAAAGGCACTACTTACTGGAAATGGTGGCTTGGGTGCTTTGGCTTGAAGTTGAAAGCACTAACTGCAAATGGTGGCTTGGGAGCTTTGGTTTGAAGTTGAAAGGCACTACTTACTGCAAATGGTGGCTTGGTTGCTTTGGCTTGAAGTTGAAAGGCACTACTTACTGCAAATGGTGGCTTGGGTGTGGCTTGAAGTTGAAAGACACCACTTACTGCAAATGATGGCTTGGGTGTGGCTTGAAGTTGAAAGACACCACTTACTGCAAATGGTGGCTTGGGAGCTTTGAAGTTGAAAGGCACTACTTACTGCAAATGATGGCTTGGGTGTGGCTTGAAGTTGAAATACACTACTTACTGCAAATGATGGCTTGGGTGTGGCTTGAAGTTGAAAGACACCACTTACTGCAAATGATGGCTTGGTGTGGCTTGAAGTTGAAAGACATTACTTACTGCAAATGATGGCATGGGTGAAGTTGAAAGACACCACTTACTGCAAATGGTGGCATGAAGTTGAAAGGCACCTCTTACTGCAAATGGTGGCATGAAGTTGAAAGGCACTACTTACTGCAAATGGTGACTTGGGAGCTTTGGCGAAGTTGAAAGGCGCTATTACTGCAAATGGTGGCTTGGTTGCTTTGGCTTGAAGTTGAAAGGCACTACTTCCTGCAGATGCTGGCTTGGGTGCTTTGGCTTGAAGTTGAAAGGCACCATTTACTGCAAATGATGGCATGGGTGTGGCTTGAAGTTGAAAGACACCACTTACTGCAAATGGTGGCTTGGGAGCTTTGAAGTTGAAAGGCACTACTTACTGCAAATGATGGCTTGGGTGTGGCTTGAAGTTGAAATACACTACTTACTGCAAATGATGGCTTGGGTGTGGCTTGAAGTTGAAAGACACCACTTACTGCAAATGATGGCTTGGTGTGGCTTGAAGTTGAAAGACATTACTTACTGCAAATGATGGCATGGGTGAAGTTGAAAGACACCACTTACTGCAAATGGTGGCATGAAGTTGAAAGGCACCTCTTACTGCAAATGGTGGCATGAAGTTGAAAGGCACTACTTACTGCAAATGGTGACTTGGGAGCTTTGGCGAAGTTGAAAGGCGCTATTACTGCAAATGGTGGCTTGGTTGCTTTGGCTTGAAGTTGAAAGGCACTACTTCCTGCAGATGCTGGCTTGGGTGCTTTGGCTTGAAGTTGAAAGGCACCACTTACTGCAAATGATGGCATGGGTTTGGCTTGAAGTTAGACACCACTTACTGCAAATGATGGCTTGGGTGTTGCTTGAAGTTGAAAGACAATACTTACTGCAAATGATGGCTTAGGTGTGGCTTGGGTGTGGCTTGAAGTTGAAAGACACCACTTACTGCAAATGGTGGTATGAAGTTGAAAGGCACTATTACTGCAAATGGTGGCTTGGTTGCTTTGGCTTGAAGTTGAAAGGCACCTCTTACTGCAAATGGTGGCTTGGGTGTGGCTTGAAGTTGAAAGACACTACTTACTGCAGATGGTGGCTTGGGTGCAATGGCTTGAAGTTAAAATGCATTACTTACTGCAAATGGGGGCGTGGGTGCATTGGCTTGAAGTTGAAAGGCACTACTTACTGCAGATGGTGGCTATGGGTGCAATGGCTTGAAGTTAAAATGCATTACTTACTGCAAATGGGGGCGTGGGAGCATTGGCTTGAAGTTGAAAGGCACTACTTACTGCAAATGGGGGCGTGGGTGCATTGGCTTGAAGTTGAAAGGCACTACTTACTGCAAATGGTGGCTTGGTTGCTTTGGCCTGAAGTTGAAAGGCACTACTTACTGCAAATGGTGGCTTGGATGCAATGGCTTGAAGTTGAAAGGCATTACTTACTGCAAATGGTGGCTTGGGTGCATTGGCTTGAAGTTGAAAGGCACCACTTACTGCAAATGGTGGCATGAAGTTGAAAGGTACTACTTACTGCAAATGGTGGCTTGAAGTTGAAAGGCACTACTTACTGTAAATGGTGGCTTGTTGCTGGCTTGAAGTTGAAAGGCACCTCTTACTGCTAATGGTGGCTTGGGTGTGGCTTGAAGTTGAAAGCCACTACTTACTGCAAATGGTGGCGTGGGTGCATTGGCTTGAAGTTGAAAGGAACTACTTACTGCAAATGGTGGCTTGGGTGCTTTGGCTTGAAGTCAAAAGGCACTACTGTAAATGCACTTACTTCCTGTTTGCACTGTATATTGATTTTATATAAAACGCTACCACTTACGGCTGTGATTTTCTGCCATCTTACTCAGTCCCCCTCCGCTGAGCAAGTGCAGAGAATTCTTCCCATCAATGAAAAATAAAAGTGTTATTAGTTTTTTTTTAAATGTTGAGAATCTCTCTCCTGTCAATCACTCCATGAAAGCCACACCTTTTCCGGTGGTGGTGGGGGGGGGAGTTATAAAACCGGAAATGTGGGTGTGGCTCAGTCTCTGCAAGATGGAGGAGGGAGAGGTCACGACTTTAGTGGCTTTGCACCCTACTTCAAATGGTTTGAAACTGCACTTGAATTTGGTGGCCTTGCACCCTGCTAGAAGTGGTAAGAAACTGCACTTGAATTTGGTGGCCTTATACCCTGCTTGAAATAGAATTTCAAGGATTAGCCGTGAGTCAACTACCAGCCCACCAGCCGTGAGTGAGTGAGTTGCCAGCACAACAGGCTTGATTGACTGAGACGCCAGCCCAAGAATCCATTTGGCGCACAATTTGCATACTAGCCCTCTGGAAACCAGTCCCTTCAGCCCACAACACCCATGCTAGTGCTCCAGAAAGCCCCCCCTACTGGCCAGCAATACTGGAATTTGTAGAGGTGGAATATTGCAGGGCACCAGCCCTCCCGTGTAAAGCTAGGACCCAACGGGTCCCACTTAGTCTAGTTTATTATAAAAATTGTCTGGACTGATTAAAAATTTAAATAGATTAAATCACCATGAAATTGTTTAAAACAATGAACTACCTGCACCTCATCTTCATCTGGCAACGCCCATTCAAATGAATGTGGAGTCCTTTCCTGCATCAGATTTGACTGGCACTGGATTGCATGCATGGATCCCCCAGCATAATTGGCTCCACAGTTGGACCCTGAGGGCTACATAAATCCAGAATTTACTTGTGTACGCATGAACTGCAGATGCTGGTTTAAATCGAAGGTGGACACAAAATGCTGGAGTAATGCAGCGGGTCAGGCAGCATCTCTGGAGAGGAGCATCTCAGCCTGAGGAAGGGTCTCGACCCGAAACGTCACCCATTCCTTCTCTCCAGAGATGCTGCCTGACCCGCTGAGTTACTCCAGCTTTTTGGGTCCAGGATTTATTTACCTGGGTATCAGAGCCACCATTATTAGGCCCAGTGTCTCTTGGTTGAAAACTGGATGATTTCTTAAACAAAATCCAGTATGCGGAAAATAGTCTGTAGTACGAAATGCATTCGCATAACTGGTTCCAAGACTTGCAGCTGTTCAGTGGCCGAGCCTGAATAACAATGAAATTAACCAATCTTCTCCATTCTGGTTCAGAATAGTGAAATCACTGTGGAATCATTCAATTGCCCTTGTTTTCTATGTTACATAGAAGGGTGTGATTATATCATGGTGTGACATATCATTAAAGAGAATTGCATGCTGTTTGCTTTCCCTAGCATGTTTTTTTTAATAAGTTGACTGTCTTATCATTCCTATTTAGTTTAGAGATACAGCGCGGAAACAGGCTCTTCGGCCCACCGAGTCCGTGCCGACCATCGAACCTTGCACACTAACATTATCCTACACATACTAGGGACAATTTACAGTTACACCAAGCCAATCAACCTACAAACCTGTACGTCTTTGGAGTGTGGGAGGAAAACGAAGATCTCAGAGATACCCATGCGATCATGAGGAGAAAGTAGAAACTCCGTACAGACCGCAGCCGTAGCCAGGATCGAACCCGGATTCTCTGGTGCTGTAAAGCAGTAGCTCTATCGCTATGCCACCGTGCCGCCTTTTTCTCTTTTTTTCCTTACCCTTCACTCTTCTCTTTTTACTCATTGTTCTAAACCTTTATTTTCTAAGACTTTCTATGACCTGAGTCAAGAGAAAGTTAGATTGAGTTCTTGGGGCTAAAGGAATCGAGGGATATGGGGGTAAAAGCAGGAATGGGATTTTAGATGATCAGCCATGATCATATTGAATGGCGATGCTGACTCGAAGGGCCAAATGGCCTCCTCCCGCACCTATTTTTCTATGTTTCTATGACCTTATCTTATCTGTCTTATTGCAACATGTTAATGGCTTTACTTTTAGATGTGTGATACACAGCCATATTTGCAGGAATTATGGCCAATACCTAGCCTTGAATAATTTTCAAATATACCAAGTGAATTATTGTTACTGACAGGTACACAAAAATGCTGGAGAAACTCAGCGGGTGCAGCAGCATCTATGGAGCAAAGGAAATAGGCAACGTTTCAGGCCAAAACACTTCTTCAGACTGACATGTTACTGACAGTCTTCATTCTTAATGAAAATTAAATTCTAAGATTATCTTATTAAAAAAAAATGAACACACCTTTTGTATTTTGCTATGCTATTTGCATAGAAGGGAGAATTATGCTGGATATAATTCCCATTGATTTAGTGAAGATGTTGGTTTGATTTAGTTGCGATAAAATTTGTAGTGATTTAATATAGTTAGAAACAGATTAGAGACAGATATTGGATTAAGATAGATTTAAAGTAATATATTAATTTATAATAATAGCTTCCCAGAATAGTCCTTTAATGCCTGTACTAACCATTGACATTTATGGAGATAGACACAAAGTGCTGGATTAATTCAGCGGGTCGGGTAGCATCTCTAGAGAAAAGGGATGGGTGACCTTTTGCATCAAAGCCCTTCTTCAGACTTCATTTCTGCCAGCATTTAAATGCTGACATGATTAGGGACTTATGAGTTTTAAATAATCACACCATAGTTTCATCATGGAAGGAGACTTGTGGCCTATGGGAAGAGAGGGTTGGGCCCTAAATTGTTTGGGCCTGTTTTCCAAGGAGAAGAATGAGAGAATTTGAGAAGAATGAGAGAGAACCTTGTTTCAACATACAAAACCGAAATAAAACTTGATGGGGATAGATGTTGGAATGTTTTGCTATTGGGAGCTACTCATACAAGGAGACATAACTACAAATGGATGGGCCAGTCTTTTAAAACTGAATAACATTGAAAATTCTTCTTGCAAAGGGTAATGACTCTGGAATTCTCTGCCCCAGCAGGCATTGGAAGCCGGATCTTTAGAAGTATCTAAAGTGGAGGTAGATAAATATTTGATAGATTAAGGAATAGAAGGATCTAGAGAAAAAGAGCAGTTGAGGCCTGCGTAGATTAGCCATGTTCAGATTGAATGGTGGGACAAGTACGAAGAGGCTGTGGCCGACCCCTGCTCCTATTTCCTTGTGATCTTGTAAATGTGCACCAGTTCTGCACTGGAGCAATCAAACTATTCCCGCTCCTTGGTATCTCCCTGTAACTATAAATACTTTCATTTCAAATATCTAATTGCAGCAACACCTTCTATTGAGTCTGCCATGACTATTATTTTTGGAATGTATCCCAATCCCAAATCACCCACTGATTACAAAATACTGTTTTGTCAATTTCCCTTATCTTATGTCCCTTGATCATTCCAATAGGAAGTTTTTTCTCTGCCCTGTTCAAGATTTTACTCACCATTGTCAGATCTTTAACTCACTCAGAAATTTAATATACAGAAATGAAATAGATTCAATGCAGTTCTATAATCCTCACCCTAATAATGTAATTACAGAACTCAAATCTTAAATGACTAGCTCCTTGACACTTGTGTGTGGAGCTCGTGATGCACACTCATCTTAAGTTCATATTGATGCCATGTGTTCATTAGTGTATGTGTATGGTTGATGTACCTCCAAATCACAGTCAGTAGACCAGGAGGCAATAGATTTCCTTGGAACTTTATGCTGTCTTCCAATGTCAACCAGATCCATTGACTTTCATGACTGTGCACTTTGAGAGAAATTCGAGTGGTCTCCTGTGTGGCTGGAACGACCTTCTGAAACCTCCCATTATGGTGCTTTGATATGACAAAATGAAAAACATATTGGTTTGTAGGACTTTTTTGTGTTTTCAAAGGGCAGTCATAAACTGGATCGTGAAGCTTCAGTTTACACTGGTAATTCTGGTAAATAGTGTTGCGCAATCATCAACATCATTAAGAACATGTTGCGAAAAATCATTGTAAATACATGGATCCTGAAAATGCCTCTTAGAATTTTGTGAGCGGCATGATTTGATCCAAACATGGTTTTAAATATGGTTTACCGTGGGTTAAATTGATTTAATTTTTATAACACAGAAAAGTTCAGTGCCCTATTCTCCCACTCCTTGACATTAATCAATCCTGTGTTCTAATCTCATTTTTCGCCAGCTTTATTGTTAGCTTAAATGGCTTATCTTTTATCTATTGATACCACGCTGCCTTCCTCCAGCAGTGTGTTTTTTGTTACGTACAGGTCCTCCCCAGGTTATAGTGTAAGTACATACAAACGAGCCTTTGGCAGAAAAGTGGGATGGATTTTCTGGCTGCTTCGGAGCTGCAAACATCTGCTCTGCGGGAACTTGATTTTGTGGCTGCTCTTCCGACTTGCGAACTGTCCGGGTTATGAATAGTTCACAGGGGCAGCACCCTGCTGTAACCTGGGGAGCAGCAGTTTGATGAATTCTGCCTGGATTTTAATCTAGTTAATGGTGAGGCCAACAACATTCATCATAATTTATATGTGAATAGAATGTCAATTGTGGGTGTCTGCTCATGTGCAGCTAAACACTGATTCAGAAACTGCTATCTAGGTCTGAGATCTCAGGAGAGGAGGACTGTCACACCTTCCAACTTGAAGGTGTGCAATTTGTTGTGATTAAATTGTGATTAGCAACTAAATATTGATGTGGTTGGACAGTGCAGTGACTAAAACATCATTGCACGACGCACTGACATTTCCAGGGAAAGGTCTCCTAAATAAATAGTAAATAAATTAGTTTTTGATTAGATTGGTTTAGGTATAAAAATGACAAGGACCACTTGGGAATTTCCAAAAATAGTGTCATCAGACTTGTGTCCATGTAAGAAGATAGTGTTGGACTTCTGTTTAGAATCTCACCTGGAAGGAAGAATCTTGAACAACGTGGCATTCCCTCAGTACTAGACTAGAGTTTCATGCCAGGTCACAAGAGTGGGACTTGAACACATGACTTAAAGGTGGGCCTGTCAAGGGTGACAGATTATTGTAGGTTAACAATTTTTGGCAGTAGTCTTAAAACAGCATTGACTAGTACGCACACAGAGATTTGTGAGTCTGTGGAATTCTCTGCCTCAGAGGGCGTTGGAGGCCAGTTCTCTGGATACTTTCAAGAGAGAGCTAGATAGGGCTCTTAAAGATAGCGGAGTCAGGGGATATGGGGAGAAGGCAGGAACGGGATACTGATTGGGGATGATCAGCCATGATCACATTGAATGGCGGTGCTGGCTCGAAGGGCCGAATGGCCTACTCCTGCACCTATTGTCTATTGTCTACGTGAGTTTAAAATTGTGTATCCTATTTCCTTATCATGCATTTATTAACAGCAAACATAGCTTGTAACTATATACTCATTGTACAGTGCGCCCTAAACATTGAGATGCCGTATTACTTTAGAGATACAGCGCGGAAACAGACCCGTCGACCTGCGATTATCCCGTACATAAGCACTATCCTTCACACTAGGGACAATGTACAATTTTACCTAAGCCAATTAACCTACAAACTTGAAGGTAGACAAAAGTGCTGGAGAAACTCAGCAGTGAAGGAAATAGGCAACGTTTCGGGCTGAAACCCTTCTTCACACTGATGTAGGGTGGGGGGAGCGTAAGTACAACCTACAAGCTTGTACTTCTTTGGCGTGTGGGAGGAAACCGGAGGACTCGGAGAAAATTCAAGCCGTCACTGTAAGACAGCAATTGTGCCGCCTTTTTTTCTTTCTTGGGACACTGACTTTATTTCATCCCTTTCATAAACGCTTATGTTGCTGGAACAACAGCAGACTGGAATCTTTGAACAGACATGCATGCGGGTGTACGTTTTGGCAGATGATTAGTGAACTCCTGATAATGATCCTTGGTAAACATAGTCTCTTATCAAAGATCAGGGGTTAGGTAGCTATAAATCTTGGAGATGGCATGAAAGATAGATTTTGCAAAGTTACCAAGCATGGCTGTGCAGCCGCTGGCTGAGGTTTATTAATCATCAAAACAGCCACCTCAAATAGCTTTTTGGGTATAATACCAGTACCACAGGAAGCAGGGATCAGACAGACCAAAAGTGAACCACAACATCGGCCTGTCACCTTGCAAGGTACAGTGTGAGGTTTGCCAATTTTGTTAAGCCAGTAACCACATCGTACAAGAATTTCATTGTCCAATCTGGGACATATGACAATAAAACACTCTTGACGCTTGACTCTTGATCGATAGTTTGCCAGAATTATAGCTCCTGAAAAGGCAGTGGCTACTTCCATTGATCATTTAACACCCAACCCGATGTGGCCATTAGAGTCTCCGTAGCAACAAGAGTTTTGAATCTGGTGCATTGACTAGCGCAGGTTTGTTTCTGCACAGCCATGATCTTGAGAGCTTCGTTCTTCAAGGTTGATCCCAATAAGAAGTCAATGGTCTCAGATTCCTTAATAGGAAGGGAAAAAAGGTACATATCTTCCAGTGTCTTGTACTTCATTTCTTTCACGATGGGCCCAAACCATGTCACTGGCACCCAGTCCTTATCTTCCACTTTACCACCACGAGCTCCCTGACCTATGCCATGACCCCTCAGATGGCCTTGGCCACCCCCATGGCCACCAGACTCAAAGCTACCGTGAGATCCTCCCCTACCGCCGGTGTCGTCTGCCATTTGGTGATGATTCTTCACAATTGTTTCAACCTAAATGCTTAAAGAATCAGAAACAGTTAATTCAGTAACGTTACAAGGATTTATTAATGTTCACACCATCCATCAAATTTGTATCATTAGGAACTACACTGAGTTGAGAGTCACGAGATCTTGTTCAGTTCAGTTTATTGTCAAGTGTTTATTGTCACAATTTATACAGTGAAAAGCTTTTGTTTTTGTTGCGTGCTATCCAGTCAGCAGAAAGGCAAACATGATTACAATCAACCCATTTACAGTGTATAGATACATGATGAGGGAATGTGTGGGATGGAACTGCAGATGCTGGTTTAAACTGAAGATAGACACAAAATGCTAGAGTAACTCAGTGGGACAGGCAGCATCTCTGGAGAGACGGAATGGGTGACGTTTCAAGTCGAGACCCGACTAACGTTTAGTGCAATGTTAAGCCAGCAAAGTCTGATCAAGGATAGTCTGAGGGCCACCAAAGAGGTAGATAGTAGTTCAGCACTGTTCTCTGGTTGTGGTAGGGTGATTCAGTTGCCTAAGGCTTACATTGTAGTGCCATTTTATTCCTTCATTTTCCATAATCTGGGCATTTATTGTTCATCCCCACTGTCCTTGAGAAGGTGGGGATGATCTGATACTTTGAACCGCTGCAGTCCTTCTGGTGAAAGTACTCCATCGTGCTATATGGGAGAGATTGTAGGATTTAGTCTGAATGATGATGAAGGACAAGTGAGATGTTTCCAAGTCGGGATAATGTGTGAGTTAACTGTTCAACTCCAGGTGATGGTGTTCCTATGTGCCTGATGCTCTTGTCCTTGAGTTTACAAAGAGTGGTCGGAAAAGCCTCGGCAAGTAAACGCAGTTCATTTTGCTGATGCTACGCATTGCAGCCACTTTTTGCTGGTGATGAGAGAATTAATTTTTGGGGTTGGTGGGGTCTCAGTCAAGTGGGCTGCTAAGATCTCAGTAAGGTTCAATCATTCAGCAAATGTGGGTGGCGTTAATCCATAGAAATCCTAACTTGTGGGTGAAAAAAACATGAAAGTTAGGAGATAAGTCACTTGCCTCAGGATATCTGGCCACTGATCTGCACTTGTGCCCAGATACTTAATTTTATTGGTTGTGATGCAGCAATATGTAGTTAGATTCTTCCTTCTATTTATAGAGATGGCCTTTGCCTGACACTTTTGACATGAAAGTTATTTGTTATTTATCAGCCCACCGAATGGTGTCTGGGTCTTGCTGTATGTAAGCATGGACTGCTTCATTTAATGAGGAATTACAAATGGAAAAGTACATTGTGCAATCATCAGCAGAGTTATCACTAATGACCTTATGATCGTAGAAAGGTAATTGATAAAGTAGCTCAAGATGCTACCAGCCAAATTCTCTGCCATGATGTTCTTGGGATGGGCTGATAGACCTCTGACAGGCATAATAATTTTCCTTTGTGCAAGATGTGTCTTCAACCATTGGAATGTTTTGTCTTTGATGCTTATTGACTTCAGTTTTGCTACACCGGGTGATGCCACTCTTGGTCCAGGCCAGTCAACTCCCCTCGTCTCCAGTTTTCAGCTCTTTGGTCCCTCTTTGGATCAATGCCGTGATGAGATCTGGAATGGAATTAACCTAGTGTAACACAAACTGAAAATAGGTGAGCATTTCATTAGTGATTATGTGTCACTTGAAAGCATTGTTGATGGCAGCTTTCATCACTTTTTCTGATGATTGAGAGTATACTAATTGGAGAGTAATTAGCTCGATTGGTTTTACATTACTTTTCTGTATATTGTTGGATAGATGCCAGTATTATAATTACAGGAGCAGCTCGGGTTGAGTCGCAGATAGTTCTGAAGTTCAGGGCTCCAGTACTACACCTGGGATGTTGTCTGGCCCCATAGCCTTTACCATTTCCAGAGCGGAACTGTTTCTTAATATCACATGGAGTGAATTGAGTTGGTTACAGATTGACTTCATGATGGTACAAATCTCAGGAGGAAGCTGAGAGATCATCTTCTGATCGAATGTGGTTGTGAATTCTTCAGCCTCATGTTTAACAAGCACATGCTGGACCCTTCTATTTTTATTAACACAAAGCTGGAGTAACTCAGCGGGTCGGACAACATCTCTGGAGAAAAGAAATATGTGATGTGAAGAAGAGTCTCGACCCGAAACGTCACCTATTCCTTTTCTCCAGAGATGCTGTCTGACCCGCTGAGTTACTCCAGCTTTTTGTGTTTATCTTCAGTTTAAATTAACATCAGCAGTTCCTTCCTACACTTTCCATTTTATAGGTTGGAAAAATTCTCAGCTGTTGATTCCTGTTAAGAGTTACTTGTTCACCACTATTTATGACAATGTTTATGGTAGGACTGTTGCACGCTGCCTGATTTACATTGTGTAAGATCACTAAACTCTGTCCTGTGGCATATGGTCCTGTGTTGCATTATTATAAGATTGGCACCTGATCATTTTTTTTGGTATGCCTGCTGTTGGACTTGGCATAGCCTTCTGCCATCATTGAACCAGGATTAATCCCTGACCTGATGGAAATTGTAAAATAAGACTTGTTTTTAAAAATACATTTTATCTTGCCCTTAATCACCCCAATACTTTTAAGAAAGTGAAGAATTTGTATTTTTTTGACTGCTTGAATTCACTGCAGAGCACTAGGACTGATACTTTAAATTTTAATCATGTGATGATTGTAAATTCAAAGCCAAATTATGCCTCTTACCCAAAATGGTACATTTATATTATTGAATCTCATTTTTGTGCACAATAAACTAATCTTAAGTCTAAAATATTTTGATTTGCATTTCTTTCCCATCTGTTTTTCTCCAAATCAGTCTTTCTTTCCTTCTGTTTTATTTTTCCATAAGGAATAGGAGTAGAATAGAAACATAGAAAATAGGTGCAGGAGTAGGCCACTCGGCCCTTCGAGCCTGCACCGCCAATCAATATGATCATGGCTGATCATCCAACTCAATATCCCGTACCTGCCTTCTCTCCATACCCCCTGATCCCTTTAGCCACAAGGGCCACATCTAACACCCTCTTAAATATAGCCAATGAACTGGCCTCAACTATCTTCTGTGGCAGAGAGTTCGGCCATTTGGCCCATCAAGTCTATTCTGCCATTCAATCATGGCTGATCTATCTCTCCCTCCTAACCCCATTCTCCTGCCTTCTCCCCATAACCCCTGACACCTGTCAGACATTTTTGTGCACTTAATTTGTCTATGATTAATATAATTGTCCCTTGTTCTTGGGGTTACCCAGTTGGGTAAATATACTGCTTTTCACTTTGTGACTGTTAACATTCTCTATTATCTTGCACTTCCAGAAATTGTTGGCACAAATATTTTAGGGAAGGTGCCCAGACCCAGCCATATTTGGCCTGTGATTTCACCACCTCATTGTGGAGCCATTTTACTTTAAAAATCTGAAGAGAACAGCATGTTCAAGCAGCAAAGTGGTAGGAATTTTCATTGGCTGAAAAATTGCGGCTCATATGAAAAATAATCAAGCAACTTTAGAAGCAAATTAATTTATTTAGGACATTTCACTCAGCAATAACCAAAGGCAACAAGGTAGCCAATTTATGAGTAACATGGTCCTGCAAATGGGCAAGAATGTCTAATTATTATATGTACTGAAAACTGAACAATGAAATTCTTACTTGCAACAACATAACAGGTCTGTAAACATGGTACTTATTGATAACATGATAAACAAAAGTTCAATAAATTAAAAACCCTAATATTAGTGCAAAAAAAGACAAGTCCATAGTGCAAACAAGACAGTTTATGTTCACAGAGTTCTGGTGTATGTAGTATTCAAGAATCTGATGGTTGTTGGGAAGAAGCTGTTCTTCAACCCAGAGGTCACAGTTTTCAGACTCCGATACATTCTTCCTGATGGCAGGAGTGAAATTAGCGTGTGACTAGGGTGGTGTGGCCGGCTGCCTCTTTGAGGCAGTGCCTCCTATAGATCCCTTCAACAGTAGAGAGGTCAGTACCTGCGACGTACTGGACGATATCCACCGCTTTTTGTGATCTCCTTTGTTGCTGGACATTCAAGTTGCCAACCAGACTATGATGCAACCAGTCATTGCGCTTTCTACCGTACACCTGTTGAAGTTCAAGAGAGTATTCGTCAACATATTGAATCTCCTCACTCTTCTAAGGAAGTAAAGACATTGATCGCTTTCTTTATGATTGCTTCAATGTACTGGTCCCAGGACAAATCTTCAGCGAAGCGCATGCCTAGGAACTTCAAGTTGTTGACTCTCTTGATTGCCAACCTGTTGATGAAGATAGGTTTGTGGATCTAACTTGCACAAGATAGATCCTTCCTCTTCAAAAAAAGAAAAATCAATTCCTTGGTTTTACTGATGGTGAGAGCAAGGTTGTTGTTCTGGCTCCATTCAATTTGACGATCGACATTCCTCCTACACTCTGATGTCTCCTATATTCTGACATTATTACCCAGAATTGATAAGATGGAAGACTAAATCTTTTGCTGCCTGTTGTCCAGTATATCCCCTAAGTGTTGTTAGTTTTGTGTGTAATAGTACACGTAGTTCTGCTATAGAACAAATTGGACCTAAAATGATCGATGAATTAGGGAACTTTATTTGTATTACGCAAGCCTAATTGGTTATAAAGTTTGTAAATTGGCAGGAAGAAAAAAAGCTGTCATGGAAAAAAAAAGTTTCCACGTAGCCTCCCCGCAGTAAACGGATACCATTGTCTCTTTACAACTCAGCTGCTTCTTTCACTGTAGGAGGCCATGGTAATTGACAAGCGATTGCTTCTATCGACACTTGGGTAATATTACTCCATTAAACAATCAAGGAATAAAGGTGTCACCATAAAGGCTTTAGTACTTTAGCTTGTAGTAACAAAAAATGATTTATAGATATTAAAAAGAACCTTATTTTGAAAATCCTGCAGGGAAAAATAACATTGTTATTGCGTGTCTGAAATTCTCTTGGACCTCATTGCCCCTTGCCCCCTTTTCCCCATTGTCCCAGTTTTTATAACACTATTTTCTAAAACAACAGGTATTTTTGTAATGCAACTCTAACGTAATAGCAGAACTATCTGTGCTACTATGTAATTATATTTTAGTACCAAAGAAAGATCAGTCCCTGAAAGACATTAGTATGTTTTTCAACTGAGCTAAGTGGATGTCACTACAACAAGGTGGTGAAGCTGGTGCAAATTCTTACAACTTGACTAAAGAACTCTGAGAAAATTGCACTAAACAATGTTAATTAACAAACAAAGTAGGTTTGTAGATGACCCTAAAATTAGTGGTTTAGTGGACAGTTAAAAAAAAAATCAAAATTTACAATAGGATCTAGATCAGCTGGGAAGATGGGCAAAGAAATGGTAATTATGAAGGGTTTAGAAACATGGAAACATAGAAAATAGGTGCAGGAGTAGGCCATTTGGCCAGCACCGCCATTCAATATGATCATGCTGTTCCTGTTCCTGCTTTCTCCCCATATCCATTGATTCCGTTAGCCCTAACTGTTATATCTAACTCTCTCTTGAATACAACCAGTGAATTGGCCTCCACTGCCTTCTATGGCAGAGAATTCCACAGATTCACAACTCTATGGGTGAAAAAGTTTTTCCTCATCTCAGTCCTAAATGGCCTACCCCTTATTCGTAAACTGCGATCCCTGGTTCTAGACCCCCGCAACAATGGGAACATTTTTCCTGCATCTAGCCTGTTCAATCCCTTAAGAATTGTATATGTTTCTATAAGAATCCCTCTCATCCTTCTAAATTCCAGTGAATACAAGCCCAGTTGATCCATTCTTTCATCATATGACAGTCCCGCCATCCCGGAAATTAACCTTGTGAACCTACGCTGCACTCCCTCAATAGCAAGAATGTCCTTCCTCAAATTAGGAGACTAAAACCGCACACAAGACTCCAGGTGTAGTCTCACCAAGGCCCTGTACAACTGCAGTAGGACCTCCTTGCTCCTATACTCAAATGCTCTCGCTATGGAAGAAGGTTTTAGAAGGCTATGGGCCAAATGGGCAAATGAGACTAGACCAGAAACCAACTTGGTCAGCATGGAAATGTTGTGTTGAAGGACCTGTTCCCAAGCTGTACTGACTCTATAATAAAAGATGAAGCAGAGCAAAGTATCTCTTTCCTTTAGGACTAATTATATTGATACAGGGTTAGTCCTTCTGTAAAAGTGCATGGTGTGAAAACATTCCGTGGGAGCTCTTTATCATTTCATCAGAACTATTCAATGACTTATGCAAAATAGTTTCTCGGAAAGTATTCTCAGAAACAGGGAACAAACTATTGACCGACATCTACTACAAACGTACTGACTCCCATAGCTATCTTGACTACACTTCTTCCCACCCTGCTTCCTGTAAGGACTCCATCCCCTACTCCCAATTCCTCCATCTATGCCGCATCTGCGCCCAGGATGAGGTGTTCCAAACCAGGGCATCGGAGATGTCCTCATTCTTTAGGGAACGGGGGTTCCCCTCTTCCATTAGAGATGAGGCTCTCACTAAGGTCTCCTCGATATCCCACAGCTCTGCTCTTACCCCCCCTCCCCCTATTCGTAACAAGGACAGAGGACCCCTTGTCCTCACCTTCCACCCCATCAGCCGCGCAAACAGCATATGATCCCCCAACATTTTCGCCACCTCTAATGGGATCCCACTACTGGCCACATCTTCACAACTCTGCCCCTTTCTGCTTTCCTCAGAGACCGTACCCTCTGAAACTCCCTGGTCAACTCATCCCTTCCCACTCAAACCACCCCCTCCCCGGGTACTTTCCCCAGCAACCGCAGGAGATGCAACACATGTCCCTTTAACTCCCCCCTCGACTCATCCAAGGACCCAAACAGTCTTTCCAGGTGAGACAGAGGTTCACTTGCACCTTCTCCAACCTCATCTACCCGCTGTTCCAGGTGTCAACCTCTATCCATCGGCGAGAGAGAGCAAGCGCAGGCTCGGCGATCGTTTCGCTGAACACCTCCGCTCAGTCCGTCTTAAGCTACCTGATCTCCCTGTGGCCCAGCGCTTCAACTCCATCCCATTCCCAATCTGACCTTTCTGTCCTGGGCCTCCTCCATTGTCAGAGACCCAGCGCAAATTGGAGGAACAGCACCTCATATTTTGCTTGGATAGTTTACACCCCAGCGGCATGAACATTGACTTCAGATAGCCCTTTCTTTCCCTCTCTCTCCATCCCCTCCCCCTTCCCAGTTCTCCCACCAGGCTTACTGTCTCCGCCTACATTCTATCATTGTCCCGCTCCCTCCCCTGACGTCAATCTGAAGAAGGGTCTCGACCCGAAACATCACTCATTCCTTCTCTCCAGAGATGCTGCCTGTCCCGCTGAGTTACTCCAGCATTTTGTGTCTACTCTCGGAAAGTATTACCAGCTCCACTCTGTTTCTTATTCTTGTAGGTTATTGTGTGAATATCAGCAACATGATTCTCTCTTTGATGTTGTTGTATCGTGCAGAATGATTTACTCCTTATTTAGATGATAAATTGCAAACAGATTTCTAGAGGCAGCAGAAGACCAGGTTAGTTAATACATGCACAAACAATGCATTGTTTTCACAGGGAGGTTGTATTATTCGCTGTTTAGAAAAAAATGGGTGTTACGCTTGGTTGCTGCAATGTTCAGAGAATCTGTGTGACATTATGAAATGATTTTGATCGTACCGTGAACAAGATGAAACTTACAGCTGTTGAATGTGTAAGAATTCAACATGCGTCTTTACCTTTCTGTCCTGGGCCTCCTCCATTGTCAGAGTGAGGCCCAGCGCAAATTGGAGGAACAGTACCTCATATTACCTCAAGCTTACACCCCAGCAACATGAACATTGACTTCTCTAACTTCAAATAGCCCTTGCTTTCCCACCCTCTCCATCCCCTCCCCTTCCCAGTTCTCCCCCCACCCCAGTATTCCTGTCTGACTACATTCTATCTCTGTCCTGCCCACTCCCCTGACATCAGTCTGAAGAAGGGTCTCGACCCGAAATGTCACCCATTCCTTCTCTCCAGAGTTGCTGCCTGTCCCGCTGAATTACTCCAGCATTTTTTTTAATGTGTCTTTACCTCTCAATTTCATTGCTCAGGACTTGACAATAATACAGATTTTACAAAATATCCATATAGGTAAGCTCATAAAAAGACCTTCCTTCACAATTCATTACATTTAATATGGACTTGTACTATTCACTCATGATTGCATAGAAATGATGCAGGACATTTAACAGCTAATTTTTGGTGAAATAAGCAATAAAGCCAAATAGTTATTAGTATTAGTAGATTTTAGCAAGGAATATCTCTCTGAGTTTTGGCCATTTTGCGGCATTTCCAAGATCTTGGATGCAGTTATAGACAGCTTTCGAACTAAGCTCTGACTCTTGCAACTCTTGAACTGTCATTTATTTTTGTCCATTTAATATTGGTGTTGATCCATTTCTTTCAAATTTGTTAATAAATAGCACACACAGGAAATTAGAAGCTAAAATAAAGGAATGCATAGGAGAAAGGGATTAATGGGCAAAGGTGAGATCAGAAAGGCCAGATAGATGAACTATCCAGCTCCGAGGAGGATATTTTGCCATGGGGTGATGTGATAAATTGGACAGGGGGAAGGGGGTACATTTTAAGGGTTACATTTTACGTTTCAAGGCCTAATTCTACATACATCATTATGCATTCACAGGGATTGCATATATTTTTTAAATTAAACACATCATCCTTTAAAATCGCAAGATTGTTGCTCTCCAGAGTTTCACTTAAGATCCCACTCTACATTTGTAGTTTTTTCAAACAGAAGTTAAATAACCGATTCATTTGGTTAGTATTTTGTCTCAAATGGCAAAGGTAGTATCATTTGTGAACATACATTAAAGTATTCATGCGTCACAAATAATTCAGGGCTTGATCAACCACGTGCCCTTGAAGGTTATGCATTTCTTTGTTATTTGATAAAACTACAAATCTGTTTGAAGACAAGCGAGTTAGAATGGTTGAATTTGCCCTTCTGATCGGTCTCTGAATATACTTCAGTGTCTCCATTGAAGGCTCCTTCACACAGACCCCTTTTTTTTTTTTTTTTGTTCCTTTGCACTAACTCGGAGCACTTGCACCTCATTAACCAATGAATGCACTTGATTCCTTCCTTTTCAGAAAAAAAGGATGCAAATTCAGAATGAGATCTTAAGTAAAATGTTGGAGGGTGGCAGTCATGTAATTTGAAGGCAGCTGTGCAAAATCAAAAGGTGCAGTGCTGTGTGATTTCTCTTGTTTGGATAATGGCATATTCATCTGTATGCCGAGATTGAATAGCATTCAAAGAACGTTGTGAGAACGTCCCCAAAGTCGTATTCCTGCTTGAGAGACTGGATACTTGATTTGTGACTTCACCTCTGCTCTTTGTCATGCTGATGGAGACCCTCTCTTTTGAAACACAAAGCAATCAAAAGATTGCTGGGAGTAGATGGCATGGTTAAGGTGTAACCTTTCCCAATCCATTTCTTTGCTATAAAAATGCCTATTCACTCAAGATGCTGTTTAATTACAGTTAAATTGGAACAAGGCCACTATGAAGGTGGTCTTTGATGTTGTGATAGATATCCACTATTGTACACTTAGTTTAGAGATATGGTGTGGAAACAGGGCCTTCGGCTCACCGAGTCCACACTGACCAGTGACAGTAACGCTATCCTACACACAAACACGAGGGACAATTTTACATGTATACCAAGCCAATTAAACTACAAACCTGTACGTCTTTAGAGTGTGGGAGGAAACCGAAGATCTCGGAGAAAACCCATGTAGGTCACGGGGAGAACGTACAAACCCCATACAGACAAGCACCCATAGTCAGGATCGAACCCAGGTCTGTAAGGCAGTAGCTCTAGTGCTATGCCACCATGGCATTTTAATACTTCCACAGCACTTGATATTGACCCGATGAACAGGATAAGCATCTTTCTGCAGATAAATGGTACCTGGAGTAGAAACAATGAGAAGCCCCAAAATTAACTGTTTATAAAGCTAGCTACCTAGTCAGTCCAAAATACTAATGTAATTAAGAACGTTGACAATATAGTTGTAAAGGAAATATACCATCCTAATGTTTAATTTAACAAGTCTGTTTGAAGACTCGGCTTGTACTCGCTAGAATTTAGAAGATTGAGGGGGGATCTTATAGAAACTTACAAAATTCTTAAGGGGTTGGACAGGCTAGATGCAGGAAGATTATTCCTGATGTTGGGGAAGTCCAGAACAAGGGGTCACAGTTTAAGGATAAAGGGGAAATCTTTTAGGACTGAATGAGAAAAACATTTTTTACACAGAGTGGTGAATCTCTGGAATTCTCTGCCACAGAATGTAGTTGAGGCCAGTTCATTGGCTATATTTAAGAGGGAGTTAGATGTGGCCCTTGTGGCTAAAGGGATCAGGGGGTATGGAGAGAAGGCAGGTACAGGATACTGAGTTGGATGATCAGCCATGATCATATTGAATGGCGGTGCAGGCTCGAAGGGCCGAGTGGCCTACTCCTGCACCTATTTTCTATGTTTCTATGTCCTTCTTTGCCAATATTATTTTCCATTTGCCCTTCCTGTATTTAATTGTATTTTACTGCATAAAAATGATCCAGATGAACAACCAATGAGACCTAGGTACCAATGTTAATGGGTAGAAATTGGAAACTTAACAACGTATTATTTTGCCTTTGATTCTTGGTCATCAGCCAGCCAAATTGAGAGGCTGGCTGTCTTTCATTCAGACTGACATTGCTACGAGTTTAAAGTCAGTGAGGACAAAGAAGGAGGTATGCAGAAGGCCAGTGGGTGTGCAGATTGAGGAAGATGATCAGAGGCCAATAATGGAGGATGCATAGTGGGTGCAGAGCTAGCAAAAGATCAGAGGTTTGTTTGGAAATGGAGGGAAAAGATAAAGAAGGGAAAAGGAATAAAAGCCTACTTTAAAAGGGCACCAATAACACCAATGCCCAAGAGTAAAGTGACTAATGCTTCAATGACTACGGACTCAATGACACAACCAGTGATGAAATGCTCTGAGAGGTTGGTTATGGCATATATCAACTCCTATCTCCGCAACAACCTGGACCCACTACAATTTGTCTATCACCATGATAGATCAGCAGAGGATGCAATCTCACTGGCTCTCCACTCCGCACTGGACCACTTGGGCAATAATAACACATACGTCTGGCTGTTGGTCATAGACCATAGCTCTAGGTTCAACACCATCATCCCCTGAAAACTTGTTACCAAGCTCGGGGAACTGGGTCTCTGTGCATACTTTTGCAACGCCACCCTTTACTTCCTCCTCCACAGAACACAATCAGTACCAATTGTCAAGAACACTTCCTCCTTGATTTCCACCAGCACAGGGGTACCTTAGACTGTGCTTAGTCCCCTGCTCTACACACTGTATACTCATGACTGTGTAGCCAGACACAGTGCCAAATCCATCGTCAAATTTGCTGAAGCCGCTGCCATTGTTGGACGAATTACAGATAATGACCAATCAAAGTATAGGAGGGAGATCGATCGGCTGATTGGTGCCAGAACAACAACCTTGCTCCCAACGTCAGTAACACCGAGGAACTGATTGTTCACTTTAGACGAGGAAGGCGGAGGATCCACAAACTTGTCTTCATCAATGGCCAGTGGTGGAGAGAATCAACAATTTCAAGTTCCTGGGCATGTATTTCTTTGAAGATCTGTCCAGAATCCAGCATGTTGTTGCAATCGTAAAGAAAACCCATCAACGCCTCTATTTACTGTAGAAGATTGAGGGGATTCGGTACGTTGATGAATATTCTTTTCAACTTCTGCAGGTGTACGGTAGAATGCATATTGACTGGTTGCATCACAGTCTGGTTCAGTAAGTCGAAGGTCTAGGAATGAAGATTACAAAAAGTGGTGAACACTGCCATCACCCAGTCCATCCATACACTGATCTCCCCACCATTGAAGGCACTGTCTCAAAAAGGCAGCCGCTATTATCAAGGACCCAGCTCACCCTAGCAACGTTCTCATTCACTCCTGCCATCATGAGGAAGGTTTATGTCTGAAAACTATAATGTCCAGGTACAGGGACAGCCTCTTCTCAACAACCATTGAACACTACGAACTCCAAATAAACTATGAGCTGCCTGGCCAAAATGTAATTATCTTTGAAGATTAAAATTATCACTGGATATTTATCAAGTGTTGTTACGATTTCTGCCCAGCTTTCATTCGGCATTCCTGATTGCTATGTGGCTTGATCATGTACATAGTCACTGAATTGCGGGTCATTTTTAATTTAAAAAACTTAGTTTCCATAGTAATATATGTTTTAAATAGATATATGCAATAATTATGACTTCAGATTTATTGAGGAAATAAGTTCCCATCGTTTCTAAATGTAAAATGTATCCCTGCTCATGCTCTAGACTTCCCATGTCCTGAATCACTTGAAGGCCCAGAAAGGAATAGTAGATATCAATATAAGTCACTAAACCATATTGCGGCCAGATTGACCTCGAGCAACTAATCTCTAATGAAATCTTCCGTACTTCACTCTCTGGTAATAGCTAGAGAAATGTGATTTCTTTGGTTATCTTTATGTCTTAATGCCCTTAACCAAAAGGCTTGGCAGTCAGTTTGGTGGTGATACTGTCAAAAGTGGTATCTTTTTATTAATAGGATGGCAAGACCAAGTCTTTAAAACTACTGAAGATTTCTACAGATGTTGAACTGAACTTTCATCAGATTTATAAAGAGCCGCAAATAGTCATTATCAACACATCAGAGCAAAAGGAATGAAATTCCAATTTGAAATGTTTTAAAGTAATAATGGCCTTTACTTCAAACATGCCATGGGAATACCACAAAGCAAACCTACCATACATTTTATAAAAGTAAAATATTGTAAACCCTGGAAATCTGAAATGAAAGCAGAAAAATTCAGAAACACTCAGCAAGTCAGGCAGCATCTTAGAGAGGAATGTTTAACAATCAAAATTAACCTGTTCACTGCCAAGATTTTTTTCACTATTAGCCATGACATGAGTATACTCTGGGGTGGCACTGAACAGGTTAATGATCTTTCATGATTTGCAACCTGATATACCTTCAACATTTTGTCTTTTCATTTTTGGTGTTTAGGCATACTGTAATTGATGCCCAAGTGTATTTTAGATCAGTACCAGTTAAAACTATGAGTTGGAATTCAACGTGGTAGTTAGACTCCGTTCTTCTGGGTTAAGGAAGAGGAAATTGTTCTTTAACTTCTTGTTCTTCAGCTCATATTTAAAGTGCCTGACGTGTGTCAAATTAAACAAGAAAACAAACATTCTCTCCACCACTGACATTGATGTAAACTTAGCTGTGATGCGTGCCATCATCACAAAGTCTTTGGACAACAGGAACTGGTCATGTGGCCCGGTGGCACCTCAGGGATTCTTAAACGTCTGAACCTTTTAAAGAAGTGAAGAAAGGGTTAAAAGGTATTTGGAATGAAAACCACATCCACATCGTTTTGCTAAAGCCCCACCTTTACCACTCTTTGTATTCCATTTTACAAAAGTTGCCCATCATGATTTATCTTTGGATAATTTCAAAAACATTAGAATAAATGTTCTGGAATTCCTCCCTTAAACTTTTTAATTTTTCTCTATTCGAACATGGATTTTAAGTTTAAATGATATCTGTCCTGTTGTTGCCATAACTTGCTCATTACAACATGAGGGACTATGTGTTCCATGCCAACTCCCAGCATAATGATCCTGTCCGATTCTCCTTATTTTCCTTTAGTTCTGCAACTTAATCTCATGCATGCTCATCAACACCTCTTGATCATTTCCCACTTACCTGCACTGAGGGTGTGTGTGTGGGGGAGGGGGGGAGGGGGGGGGGGGGGGGGGGTGTTGGTTCAGTATTAATCTTTCAATCACCAACATTAAAAAAAAGTTATTAGACTATGAGAGATGCTGTGGGAAAACTGCCTGCTACATTGTAAACGTTACACTTCAAGAGTGCTTCATTGACTGTAAAAGGTTTAAAGGCCTCGTGATGAGAAATTGCAAGGTGTTATGCAATGGATGGCCCCCTTTCCTTTATTTCAATTAGCTGATGGTTGCTTCAATTTAATTTTTGTTTGAATGAAGCTGTTCTATGAATGTTTCAAAGCTTTGCCGTTCTTAATGATCACATTTGTGAAGATTATAGCTAGGTTCCCAGAGCATGGAGAAAAAAAGTTAGTTAAGGCAACGCTGAAATCACAAAGGAATCCTTAATATAGAGATTAGGTAAATGGCAAAATGCAAGAAGCTAATTGAAATCCTCTAATCTGGGACTTCAGTTGAAAGTGCTGCCTGATACCATAAGATTGCTGCTGCTATGTGACTTTAAGGAACTCATCTAGCTAATCTGGTATTTAAAAGATAGGGGGAATTCATTTTAACAGATTTTAACATAAATGGTGTTCATGTTAAATTTTACTAGGTTAAATAAAATTTTGCAAAATAATATAAAGCAGAATATTCTTTTAAATAAGATTAGGATATTTGCTGTTTTTTATAATCTCTCTCTCTCGCTCGCTCTCTCTCATTGTTAGTCTAATTGCTTAAAGTTCAGTCCTGAATGATCACTTCTTAATTAAAGAGCTTATCACGGGGTCATAGAGTCACACAACACAGAGTTTTTGGCTCACTGGGTCCAGGCTGACCTGTTAAGTATCCACCGACACTACTCAGATTTCCCTGCACTTGGCCTGTATCCTTCTATGCCTGGGCTTGACTGAATACTTCTCAAATGAGACTCTGCTTCCATCACTCCCTCAGTGCGTTTCAGATTCCAACCACCCTCTGGGTGAAAAATAAAGTCTTCCTCCAATCTCTTCTGAATTTCCAACCTCTGGTTCTGGATAACTTTGCTGTGGGGGGGTGGGGGGAAAGGTTCTTTCTATCACACACATTAGGGCAGCACAGTGTGGCAGCTGGTAGAGCCGCTGTCTCACATTGTCAGAGACCAGGGTTTGATCCTGACCTCTGGTACCGTCAGTGTGGAGTTTGTGCATTATCGCTGTGGGTTTCCTCCGGGTGTTCTGGTTTTATCCCACATCCCAAAGACATGTGGGTTTGTAGGTTAATTGGCCTCTGTAAATTAACCCTAGTGTGTAGGGAGTAGATGCAAACGTGAGTTAACATAAAATTAGTGTGAACGGGTGATCGATGGTCAGCATGATCTGGTGAGCCAAAGGGGCTGTTTCCGTACTGTATCTCAAAGCGGGGGTTGGCAACCTTGTTCTGCATAGGGGCCAGGCCCCATGTCTGTGAAAGGATGGCGGGCCACATCTATCGCCATTGTGTGACACTTGGTGTTGTTTTACGCATTAGTTTTCACGTGTTTTTCAATTCGTTTTCTGCAGTTCCGAGATCCCCTGCGTGCCCCGGAACTGGCTGTAGTTCCCAGATCAGCTCGCGTCCCCGCGACTGGCTGTAGCGCCCAGGTCAGCTCGCCTGCCCCGGGACTTGCTGTAACGCCTCAGCTCGCCTGTCCGGGACCGGCTGTAGTGTTCAGGTTGCCTACGTGCCCCGGGACTGGCTGCAGTTCCCAGGTCGCGAAAAGTAATTGAAAATAAATACGCCTACGGGCCGGATGATTTCGTATTACGGGCCGGATCCGTCCCATGGGCTGTAGGTTGCCGACCCCAGCTCTAAAACATCAATGTACAGCATAATTGTATATGCGTAAAATCCGGTTTTCCTCGGCCATCTCTGGTGCAGGGAAAATAACCCAGCCTATCCAGTCTCTCGTCACAACTGAAATGATCCATTCCAGACCACAATTCTATAGAACACTTCAGGCATGACACATCAATATTATATAAACATTTTACCCATATATTCTAGCCCCAGCTGATGAAGATAAATACTTTATATGTCTTCATGTATACTGAATCTACCAATGTTGCCATCTTCAGGAATCCTTGGATTTGTGCACAGAGGTCCTTCTATCTTTGAGTTCTTCCTAGAGCCGTACCATTCTTGTATTCTCTTGAAGTGCATCATCTCACACTTATCAGCCAAATTCCAGTCACCAGTACTTTTCTCACCATACTAACTAATCAATTCTGTCCTGTCGCCGAATACTATCATCTCTGCTGTCACCTACAACACAAATTATCATGTCATCATAGAAGTTGCATTCACATCTAAATTGTTAAACACCAACCTCTAAGGTACGCCACTGATCACAGGGTTCAATCATAAAAATAGCCATTCAGAATCATCCTCCGCTCTAATTATCAAACCAGATTTGGATCCAAATTACCAACTTACCCTGGATCCTGTGGGCTCCAACCTTTTGGACCAGTCTATATTGGACCTTGTTTAAGGCCTTACTAAAGTCCATGCAGACTACATCAGTTATTCTGCCATCATCAATAGATTGGGTTACCACTGAAAAATGTAATCCAATTTGTCAGAAAGGATCACATCCTAATAAAATGATGCTCGTTCTCTTTGATTAATAATCCCTGCCTTTCCAAGTGTGGTTAATCTTGAGTCTCAGAATTGTATTTGCAATAGCCTCCCTGACATTAGACTCATGGCTCTTTAATTAAAAAGCTTATCACTGCTGCTCTTTTTGAATAAAGGCATCACATTTACTATCCTTATTATGTGGCACCTCTTCCATGGCTGGCAAAGATGTTCAAATATCAGTCAAGGCTCTCTTGCCTTCCACAGCAGCCTGGGACACATCATAGTAGGGCTTGGTATTCAACCCATTTTAAGTCTGCTAATTCTCCATTTTAATGAAAGTATCTCAAAATGTCATTGCTCCTCTCCTCCCTGAATTCTCCATCTATGATATCCTTCTTAATGAATACAAACGAGGAGCATTAATTTCTCAGCTCACCCATGTCCTCACAAACCCAGCGTTTGTCAATTTGGTTCGTGATGGACCCTACTGTTTCGCTGGTGTACACATTAAAAAAGTCACTCCATCTCAGCTTTTCACATCAAGGTGATCTGAGTTAGCAATTTTCTATGTTTTGTATGCATATCCCCTCTTCTACTTCCTCATGACTGTTAGAAGGCCTTTAGCATACATCCAGCCTATCCCCCTTTTATCTCTAAGGTCTACCCATACAGCTCATTCAAAGAGCCTTTTGGGGTATTCACTGCAATAATGGACTTGTAGAACAAAAAAGTTTACAGCATAGGAACAAACCCTTCGCCCCATGATGTCTGTGCAGACTTTGATACCAAATTAATCTGCACATCTTCATTGTCTACATGCATCAATTTCCTGCCTGTTCATGTGTTTATCTAAATTCCTCTTAAACGTTACTTCCATATCTGGATCTACCACTTTCCTTGGCAATGCATTCTGGGCATCTACCACTAACTGTAATAGAAAGACTAAGTAAATTGTCTTTAAGCTTTACCGCTTTCACCTTTTAAGCTATGCCCTCAAGCATTTGACATTTCCACCATGGGAAAAGAGTCTTGCCTATCTATCTTTACTAGCCCACCCAGATTTTATATACTTCTATCCAGTAACCTCTCAGCCTCCAGGATAAATGATCCAAGTTTGTCCAACCTCTCCTAATAATCTCCATTCCAGGCAACATCCTGGTGAACCTCTTATGCACCTTCTCCAAAACCTCCACATCCTTCAAGTAATGCGATGTCCAGAACTGTGCACAATACTGCAAATGTTGCTTAATGCAGCTGACATGACTTCCTAAATCCTGTAGTCAATACTCCGCTCCATTAAAGGCAGTCATGCCGTATGCCTCTTTTCCACCCTATCTACTTGTGTGCCACTTTAAGAGAACTATGGATTTATTTCCTGAAATCTGTGATTATCAAAGTATACAAAAGACACCATGTACTTTGGTAGCCTTCCTTACTCCCCACAACCCCAGCCAATTTATGTGACATCTGCATACCTTCATGTGCCACCTCGTTTACATTCACCACCATGCCAGCTTCTGTAAATGTATATTTATTTCCCCTTTGCAGTTACACAGGTGACTTTTTGCAGCTACTATCGGTGTTCTTCAGTGTGAAATTAATATGCACATGGTGTGCTCAGAGTCACTATTTGGGTTGACAGCAATAGCTGAGGTAAGCTGCAATGGAACTATAGGTAACAGGCTTGACTTTGGAGAAAATATTAATTGGCAAATTGGAGATCTAATTTGAATTTATTTACTGCACAGTATTGTTGAATTCTTAAATTCCCCTGATATTTTCTCAGAGTTCAATAAGACTGATAAACAGCCCTTTCTGCTTGAGTTTAATTTACTGCTCACTTCTCTCTCCTTTTCTGCTTCTTTTGCTTGTAGTTTATACCATTTGAGTTTTATTGTATCCCCAAAGACTGCTTCAAATAGAGCAATCAGAGCTGTGCAGGTGCAGATTCAAATACACAGGAATATTTAAAAAAAATTAAACCTTATGTTATTTTACATGGTGATCAGAGTGCTCTTTACACTGATAACAATCAGTATGAACTTTCTTGCTGCTGATGTAATGATGATAAATGCTGTGACACTGCTATTTTGGACAGCTCTTCCCAGAGGAGGAAAAGCAATTGCTAATGAAATGAATAAAAGTAAGACCGCGTGAGGAAAATTGGGCATACTGAAAGAGAAATAAAGTAGGGATGAAGTCAGAGGAGAGAACAAAAAAAAAAAAAATCAGTTAAAGCAAAATACGAAAATGAGATCTAAAGAGATCCAAGAAGAAATAACTTCACGGCAGACTTAGGAAAGAATAGACAAAGAACGTTTACCAATTTAGATCTGGAAAGTGGAAGTAAAAATCTGAAAGCATTGGACAAAGAAAGGAATGGAGCATAGTTTACATTACAGGCGGTATAAGTAGTTGTCTTCTGATCGTCATTAAGGAATATTCATGGAATTGTAGGATCCCAGAATGTTTGTGATACAGAAGGGCATTTCAGGCCATTGTATGTATGCCATTAAAAAGATCTATCAGCCAAATGTCAGCTTCTAACGTCTTTTAGGTCATGGCTCTTCAAAGAAATTGGCTCTGCTAAAAAAATCATTGGGTAATGATGAGTACAGGAAGGAGATGGATTATTTGATTGGATGGTCCCAGATTAACGATCTTACTCTAATGTCAGCAAGACCAAGAATCTGATTGCTGACTTCAGGAGGGGATCCATGAACGCGATGGCAGTGGACAGAGACAACAGCTTCAAGTGTACATCTCCGAAGATCGGTGCGGGACCCAGCACAATGATACAAGAACAAAGCAAGCTCATCAATACCTACTACTTCCTCAGAAGATTGGGAAGATTTGGTCTGTTGCTGCATTGTAACTTCTACTTCAAATTTCTACAGCAGCATTGTAGAGAACGTACTGACTGGTTGCAACAAGACTTGGTTCAGTAACTTGATCTCCCAGAAAGTGGTAGACATTTCCTGCTGCGTTATGTTGGGGGAGTCCAGAACCAGGGGCCACAGTTTACGAATAAGGGTTAAGCAATTTAGAACGGAGATGAGGAAACACTTTTTCACACAGAGGGTTGTGAATCTGTGGAATTCTCTGCCTCAGAAGGCAGTGGAGGTCAATTATCACTATGCTTTCAAGAGAGAGTTGGATAGAGCTCTTAAAGGTAGCGGAGTCAGGAGATATGGTGAGAAGGCAGGAACGGGGTACTGATTGTGGATGATCAGCCATGATCACAACGTATGGCGGTGCTGGCTCGAAGGGCCGAATGGCCTACTCCTGCACCTATTGTCTATTGTGCGTAGTGACCATTGAAGGGATCTGTAGGAGGCGCAGGCTCAACATGCAGCTGATATTGTTAAAGAATTTAACCACCCTGGCCATGTTCTCATCTTGTTTCTACTATGGGGAAGAAGGTACAGGAGTTTGAGTTCAGCAGGTTTAAGAACAGCTTCTCTCCTGCAACCATCAAACTCTTGAAAGCTGTACAACATCAACCAATACCTAAGCAACTATGACTTGCTATGAATTTAAATTTGATTGCTCTACTTATTTTGGTATTACACTATTATGGTCTGGTTATCTAATAGTACTAATTATTATTACTAATATTGTATTGATTATTGTATATTTGTGTGTTTTGCCTTATTGGGCACAAACCCATGGCAAGTAAGAATTTCATTGTTCCTTTGCCAGTGCATATGACATTTAAACACTTCGCATTCCTAATCTTCCAAGAAATGACTTCCAACTCCCTATCACCTTCTGGGTGAAACTATTTTTCCTCATCCTTTGATCTACTAATTACTTAAAATGTATGCTCCTTTAACAGACAAATCGATTCCTATTTGTTCAGGACTCTCATAATTTAATTCAGCTCAATAAAGTTTGCACTGAATCCCAGGTGTTTAAAGAAACAAGCATCGTTTATCTAATCTTTCCTCCAAGATAAAATGTTCCTATTCTGATATATAAAATCAAGGGTTATTTATGTGTGGCCCATCAAGTCTATGGCAGCTTTTGAAGCAGTCCCATCAATTCTATGTCTTCACTTATTTCACTACAATCCATTAACAACTCCACATTTTCCTACCACCAAGCTCCACTTGGGGAAATGTACAATAGGCACTTCCCCAAGCAGTAAGCACATTTTTGGAATATTGTGCACAGCTGGTGTATTCTTTCAATCTGTCCACCCCGTGTTCTCAAAACCTGTGCATTGACTGGGTTGTTCTTTGTGATTACATATATCACTCCATAAATTATGTTCAGTGATTTGCTTCATGCATACTTTTGATGGAATGGAATTGACTTTTATAAAATTTTGCTTTCTGCGAAGTGTCAACTTTGATTTGATTGTCAGATATGTTCACGTTTCAGTTTTTTGGCAGAAATTAATAACTTTTTAAACAGAGACACACCTATGTGATAGGTAGTGGCAGGATTATGTTGAAAATTGTCTGGGATTCTGGCTTTCATACTTGATCAAAAATACAAATGTCATGGACTTCAGATAGACACAAAATACTGGAGTAACACAACGGGACAGGCAGCATCTCTGGAGAGAAGGAATGGGTGACGTTTCAGGTTGAGACCCTTCTTCTGAGTCTGAAGAAGGGTCTCGACCCGAAACGTCACCCATTCCTTCTCTCCAGAGATGCTGCCTGTCCCGCTGAGTTACTCCAGCATTTTGTGTCTATCTTCGGATTAAACCAACATCTGCAGTTCCTTCCCACACAATAACATAGACTTATTGACTCAAAACTTAGAGAACCCTTTTTTCTGTTTGCTTGTGAAAGTTGATGCATCATGAAAAGTTTAAATTGGAATTTATCTGAGAAATAATTGGAACAGGCCCTTAGTAGTGTGGTGAGATAGGATGCCTTTTTTTTTTTTAAATTAAGCTCATGGGGCAGAATTTCAGGAAAGGTGTGACTTATAACTTTCCTGAAACTTATTCTTGCTTCCGTGATGAATGATATTTGAAAAAAAATCTTCCTTGAGTTGCTGGGGTAATAGAAAACTCTGTCAGACTAATATGCTTACAGTTTGCTGGCATTTTGACATTTCACCTGCATATTTGTGAAGCTGTGTATCTTATAAGGAGAAAGATTTTAAATTAAAGTAATGTTCCTCAAGTAATCCCAATTCATGAACACTGATTATTTTTTTTCTTTTCCTTATAGTTGTGCTGGTGTTAAGAACTGAGGGAATGAGAAGTCAGCATGGATGCCCAGTCACGCAGAACTACTGCAGCTGAAAAGAAAAAAGTCGAAAATTCCATTGTAAAGGGATCGTGCACAGATGTCAGTGAAAAAGCCATAGCCTCCAGTACTACGTCCAATGGTAAGTAAGTGATGTCGTGTTCAGGGATTTGCCAACAGTGAGAGCAGCAGTTTTTTTTTTGTTCACTGCATTCTTTGTGAATGGATCATCTGCACCTGGATTTCTGTTTGTTTTGGGAAAGTGGTAGTGGGTGGAGGAAGAAGAATTTGGAATTATATTAAGCTCTTTTATAAGCCTACCATTGAGCAACTTTTCTTTCGCACTGCTGGGTTTTGCAGTCCTCGAAACGTCTCTGTAATTGGCGAGATTTAATGTGATTTGTTTTTCCCTCTCCCTTTTTGCTAGCGGGGTAATTGTTTGTGAGGAGTTGTAGTCACTTGCATGGTTGTGCAAAGTGATTTTCCTTCCTCCTTTTAAAAAGTATATTGGCATGTGATGCTTGTATTCAGTGTCATTATTGAGTGTGCAGGGCATGCTCTGGATAAGTGTTATTAGTGCGTGGATGGAAATAGCACAGATTATACAGGTGATGGCCCAAATTAGAGTTTATTGATTAGCCCTATGTTTTGCAGAGTCCTGGAGTCACAAAATAAAATGTTAGATTCAGACGAAACTACAAAATTAACAAGCATTCTGTGTGCACAGCTGGAGACTGCCTTACATGAATTGAGAGGTTCAGAGAGGAGGGACGATGTGAAGAGATGTGAAAAACTGTGATCCTTTTCTTTTTGGCAGGAAGTATGAGAAAATTTGATCACACTATTTAATATTTTCTGGAGATTTTGTGCAGTAATAAAAATAAATTGTTTCCATTAATAGTAGAGTAGAATCAGAAGTCACAGATTTAAAATGATCGACAAAAGATCCAAAGGCTGCACAACAGGTCAGAAACTGCTCTGAGAGTTGTGCAAAGCCTGTGCGAATAGGAGACATAGTTGCAGTAACGACTTTTGAAAGGAAATTGGATAAATACTCGATTATAGGGGGAAAAAATTGAGAAGTTGGCGTAATGAATGGACATGATTGGCTGAGTGGCCTGTGATGAAAGATTCTGTGTAAATATCCTTCATTTGTTCAATGTGCTGCAATCTTCTGACTGTTTCTTCAGCATTCAGCTTGTACTTGAGACAAGATGGGATGTCACAATCAGTCCAAACATGTTTGTGTGTTTGCTGCAATGATTTTATTTTCCTGCTTAACAGGACAGCTGAGCCCCTAAGAAGGGTCCCAACACAAAACCTTGTCTGTCCATTCCCCTCCACAGAGGCTGCCTGACCCGCTGTGTTCCTCCAGCACTTTTTGTTTTGCAGCTGACTCCTTGGCGTTTCTGATATTTTTGAAGTGTTGTTATTTGATTAATAAGCAGAACTTTGGAACCGCAAGGAGTTCTTCAGAATCAGTGAATCTGAGCGATGGCTTGGCAATGTGTAAGATATTGCAATGCGAAAATTAATGAATGCAATGACGTAATGAAATCTACGTCATTGCCAAGGATTACATGGAATCATCTTGTGTTCCAAAGGTATGTGGACATTTCAGTTTTTATTTCAAGTCTGCAAAAGCTGATGCTGCAGAGTTTGAAGCATGCCAAAAGGAAATGAAGTTGTTAACATTTTCACCCCAGTATCGCTCTCCACAGCCACCCATTGTCCCCCAACATTGTGCTGGATCCTAATTCCACCTATCCCCTTCCTTCTTTATTTAGCATTGTTTATTCTGTGGAGCCAGAACAGAGGGAACAAAACATAATCATTGTGGGGTGGCAATAAAAAAAAGCAGTGGGGCTCTTGCTAGAGACACTTCCTGTTGTAGTGATCACTTGTATTTTCCAGCCAGTGCTGCTGTGAAACCTTTTACCCATTTATGGGCCTCATGGTCAGAATGAAGTAATATATGAGTCACATCGTGTGGGTCAGAGTTGAAGAAAGGCAGTGAGCAACATGGAGAGCTTTGCATTTAATATTCTGAAGGGCAGGGGAGGGGGGGGGGGGGGGGGTGGTTATATTATGATACAAGGCGGTCAGGAATGCCATGAAACCCAATCTACAGTGTCTGATAAGGATCTCTGACTCCTCTGGGACAGACTAGATTTTAGCCCTATTAAGGAAACCTTTCTTGCAACCATTCTGCACTCACCAACCTTGTTCTTCCCCCTCCCCCAATCCACCCACCTAACAAAGTGAAAAGGAAACATTCCAGAATCTGCTATTTAAAAAAAAAATGCTTTTATCTGTTTGGAACACAAAACGTTTTGAGATGGAAACATGTTCCACTGGAGTTTTTATTTTTGCTTAATAACAGTTCAGTTTCACAAAACTGCTGGATTTTTTTTTTTATGTCCCCAAAAAAGTTTATACATTTTGCATTGTTTTAACAAAGTTCGATGTAATTTTCTTTCTGGCAAGTCAGTGCATTTTTTGTATTTAAAGGTTTTGGATTGCTAAGTGGACCTCAGAATCTTTAAGTATTTATTATTCAAACTCATTGAACATACCTGATTCGGAGAGTTAAGTTGGAAAGTGGTAAAGGCTAGGGATTTTCTATTAACTTTCCTTTCATTTGACTGGGCTAATGCATGCTGTTTTTGTTAGTTAAAGTTGAGTACTATCCCAATTATTAAATCTTAGGAGACCAATCCTGTATCTTTCTATAAATGGTAGCTTCATCTCGGGTCCTTTCATCTCTTTTCCACCTCTCCTAGTTTGACAGTTGAAAAGGTCTGACTGTGCAACACAATGGTCTGATTGGTTTCTCTGGGGATGCTGTTCTCTGCCTCATCATCCGCCAGGCAGGTGGACCAGAAAGTCTTCTGATTCTTTTGTTGCTTTGCAAAGTCTGGGGTCTTTGAGAGAATAAATCCACCGTCATGGGATAATTTGCTAAAGGAGACCGGAGGAGATGAGAGAAAAGCCTCACCACTTGGGCGCGGAATTAATGAAACACTGATGTTCCAATCCTTGCTATTGAAAATCTCCAGGAATGCAATGGGTGGAGAGATAGCACATTATGCTTCACATTTAAAGAAAAAGACGTTTATTTTATTCCGTGAAATTTAAATAAAAGTGAAATTTGCCAAATTATGTAAAGTAGAAAGTAGCACTGGCCTTTCTCCCCCATGCATAATTTTCAATTATTTTAAATGTATTTTGTTGGGAGAAGTGATCAAAATTCGTGCAGAAAAGATCAAGTCTCGCAAATACTCCTTAAGCCTTTAGATTACCCACTAACAGAAAATAGTCGGAATTCCATGACAGAAGTAAGCTTAAGTTAACACAGGATAAAAAGTAAATTACAGATAGGATGTCCTCAGCCATCTTTGTGACTGTAGATAAGGTTTCATTTCAGAATGGACAGGCGACTTTTTCACTTCCAGCCCCATTCTGCTGCACCTGTGATAACAACTCCGGATTCTAATTGAAATTGGTTTGAAAATGGATTTTTAGTTTTCTGTGTCTGTGAAAATATTGAATGGAGTCGAGCTGCCAGTAAGAATCCCAGACAGTGGAAATGTGGCAGGAAACTGGAATCATCTTTCAAGCTTGTATCAATGGTATGACAGTTTTGTGATCTGTCATATTAATGAAATCATTGATCACTTGATGGAGTGGGTAATAAACTGCTTTCTGAGAAAATTGTTCAGAGGGGTTGATCAAAGTCTGTGGAGATGAAAAAGTATAAAGCTCAAAATTGTTGAGCCACCTACATTAATAGATGGAAAGAAGCTTTTGTTGTATGTCTTTTCGAACATATATCTATTGATTTTTGAATTTGGCTTCAAATATACCGCTGAAGGCACATTAATCAAATCATGGATGTTACGTGGGCAGTTTTACTTCTGAGCATTTGAAGGAGTGCCCGTTCATATTACTTTCTGTTTCTGTGTCATCTTTCTTCAATGTAAGACGGAATAACAAATTCCTAGTTTTTTTCCTCTCATTTATTTTTCTATAGCCCTGTCCTCACTTGCTGATTCTGGTACCTTCTCATTTTCAAGCTCGTTTGCTGTCACTTTTACCCGGGTGCAGAAGTGTTATTGTGGCTGCAAGCTTCCTGAAACTGTTATCATTGAGTAACATGCTTTTTAAAATTTTACATATCATATTCATTACCAAACGCTCTTAACTTTAAGACCTGTATTTAACTTTGTGTTATTTGTGGAGGTTAATCTAAATTGTATTTTTCTCTGCTAAGAGAATTTTTATGTGGTAAGCTTGTGAAACCGATTGGAATCATTCATTTTATTCATTTGGTAAATGAATTGGTCGATCTCGTTCACCGAAGCTGATGGGCTTCTTAAATGCCTGTGTTTGAGGAAAATAATTTCAGCTAGGATTTCTGCTGGTGATAACTTTACCTCGGTGTGTGTGCACATTGTACTGGTGCAGATAAATGCAGGATTGTCAGATGCCATTTCAACAATCTAATGTCCAATAAAACCAATGCTTGTGTTTATCGGGTAAGTAGTTAGGTGGGGTAGTGGCATCTCTGATACTACAGGATTAGATCAGCAAGTGTATATTTTCGAGATGTGACACCAAGCTGGTTAGGACACAGAACAGTACAGCACAAGAACAGGCCCTTCAGCCCACAATGCCTGTGCTTAACATGATGTCCAGACCATCACTTATATACATGCTCACATCCCATATCCTTTATTTCCCTGCATAATCATATACCTATCCAAAAGTCTTTCAAATATGACTAACATATTGCTTCAACCAGCACTGCTGGCAGCACGTTCCAAGCACTTTCCAACCACTGTGTAAAATAATAAATTTGATCTACACATCTCCTTTAAATGTTGCCCCACTCTCCTTAAAGCTGTGCCCTCTGGTATTTGATTTTTTCATCATTGGGAAATAGATTTTTAATGTCTACCCTTTCATAATTGTATCTATACTTTATATATACAATTATCTCCCCGCAACCTCTGGCATTCCAGAGAAAACAATATAATAGCCCTGTCCCATGATACGAGTTCATTCCAAGATTTCTCCCGAGTTTGCCCTGATTCGAACTCGGAGATTTACGGTAATGGCCGCTCGTCGGTACTCGGGGCTCTCGTGGACATTTTTCAACATGTTCAAAAATCTTCACGAGTCTTCCTGAGTTTACCTGCCATTACCGAGTCTTCCTGGGTACCTGCCGTTAGTGTTACGAGCCGCTAAGAGACGTCCCCGAGCTCCGACGTACCCGCTACGTTCAATCTCCATGCTTACCACGAGTTTGATTTGTTTTTAAACTCGGGAGAACTCTTGGAATGAACTCGTACCGTGGGACAGGGCTTTAAGTCTGAAGATAGACACAAAAAGCTGGAGTAACTCAGCGGGACAGGCAGTATCTCTGGAGAGAAGGAATGGGTGACGTTTCGGGTCGAGACCCTTCAGACTGGTTAGGGATAAGGGAAACGAGATATAGACTGTGATGTGGAGAGGTAAAGAACAAGAATGAAAGATATGCAAAAAAGTAACAATGATAAAGGAATCTGGCCATTGTAAGCTGTTTGTTGGGTGAAAATGAGAAGCTAGTGTGACTTGGGTGGGGGAGGGATAGAGAGAGAGGGAATGCCAGGGCTACCTGATGTGTTAAATCAATATACATACCACTGGGCTGTAAGCTGCCCAACTGAAATATGAGATGCTGTCCCTCAAATTTGCATTTAGCCTCACTCTGACAATGGAGGAGGACTCTGTCTCTGTTGAGACTAGGGGAGGGGGAGCAAGGGCGGAGCTGCGGGGTACCGAGGAGACATGAGTGAGGGCCTCATCTATGATGGGAGAAGGTAACCCCTGTTCCCTAAAGAATGAGGACATCTCGGATGTTCTTGTCTGGAAGACCTCAAGTTGAGCGCAGATGCGGTGTAGACGGAGGAATTGGGTGTTGGGGGTCTTTGCAGGAAGCAGGGTGGGAATAAGTGTAGTGGAGACAGTTGTGGGAGTCAGTGGTGTGTAATAGACGCCAATCAATAGTCTATTTCTTGTAGTCTGTCCATTCTCTCCCTGTATCTTATACCCCCTAATCCAGGCATCATTCTGGTAAACGTCCTCTGCACCCTTTCCAAAGCCTCCACATCCTTCCTGTAATGGGGTGACCAGCACTGTACACAATACTGCAAATGTGGTCTAACTAAAGTCTTATAAGGTTGCATCATGACTTCCTGACTCTTGGGGTCCATTGCTGTTTGTCATCTACATCAATGATTTGGGTGAGAACATACATGGCATGATGAGCAAATTTGCAGATGACCCAAAAGTGGGTGGTTTTGTAAGTAGTGAAGATGGTTGTCAAAAAATGCAGCAGGTTCTTGCTCGGTTGGGCAGGTGGGCTGAAGAATGGTTGATGGAATTTAATGCAGAGAAATGTGTGATGTTTTAATTTGGGAAGACTAACATGGGCAGGACCTATACAGTGAATGGTAGGGCTCTGAGGAGTGTTGTAGAGCACTGGGATCTAGGAGTGCAGGTACATAGTTCCTTGAAGGTGGAGTCACAGGTAAATGGGGTGGTCAAAAAGGCTTTTGACACATGGGCCTTCATTAGTCAAAGTATTGAGTATAGAAGTTAGGAGGTCATGTTGCAGTTATACAAGATGTTGGTGAGGCCGCATTTGTAGTATTGTGTTCAGTTCTGGGCACCATGATATAGGAAGGATGTTGTCAAGGTGGAAAGGGTGCAGAGAAGATTTACGAGGATGCTGCCAGGACTCAAGGGCCTGAGCTATTGGGAGAGTTTGAGCAGGCTAGGACTCTATTGCTTGGAGCGCAGTTAGGTGAGGGGTGATCTTATAGAGGAGTCTCTTGCCCGGAGTAGGGGAATCGAGAACCAGAGGGCTTATGTTTAAGCTGGGGGGGGGGGGGGGGGGGGGTAGTTAATAGGAACCTGAGGGTGGTGGGGTGTGGAGGATGTAGTGGAGGCAGGTACTATTGCCGATTTTAAGAAACATTTAGACAGGTTCAGGGCTAGGATAGGTTTAGAGGGATATGGGCCAAATGCAGGCAGGTGGGACTAGTGTAGATAAGACGTGTTGGTCAATTTGGGCAAATTGGGCCGAAGGGCCTGTTTCCATTCCAGATAACACTATGACACTAAGGTCACCCTTTGGTCTATTTTGTTCCTGGATAAACAGGCCCAGCCTATCCAATCTCTCCTTATAACTCAAGCTCACCACTCCCTGTGACATCTTTGTGAATCTTTTCTGCATCCTCACTAGCTTAATACAATTCTTCCTATTGTATGGTGACCAGAGCTGCACACAATACTCCAAGCGCAGTCTCTCCAATGCCTTGTAGAGTTGAAATACTGCGAACCTACTCCTGTACTCATTGACCTAACTGATGAAGGCAAACCTGCCAAACACTGCTTCATCACCCTGTCTATCTGTGTTTCCACTTTCAGGGAACTATATACTTTCCCCTCTGCTTTACTGTGCTTTCCAGTGCATTAGCATTCACTGTGCATGTAAGTACTACCCTGGTTCAACTTCCCAAAATACATTTATTTGTACTTGTCAGAGTTAAATTCCATCTGCCATTCCTTTGCCTGTTATGAACTTAAACAATCTACTTCACTGTCTAATACTCCAGCTATGTTGGTGAAGAAGGGTCTCGACCCGAAACATCACCCATTCCTTCTATCCAGAGATGCTGCCTGTCCCGCTGAGTTACTACAGCATTTTGTGTCTTATCTTTGGTGTCATCTACAAACTTACTTATCATGCCATCTATGCTCATCCAAATGGTTAATATAAATGACAAACAACAAGGGATGGCACTGCATCGGTTACAGGACTCCAATCTGAAGAACAACCCTCCACTGCCCAGTATTGGGCCCAGTTATCTTGCCCAGTACTCTCAAACTTGTGACCACCAATGCAATTTTATACTGAGGAAGGGTCTTGGCCCGAAACGTCACCCATTCCTTCTCTCCAAAATGCCGAGTTACTCCAGCATTTTGTGTCTATCTTCGGTTTAAACAAGCATTGGCAGTTCCTTCCTACACAATTTTATATCCGATTACGGCGGAATGGTGGTACATGGTAGAGTTAGAAACATAGAAACATAGAAAATAGAAAATAGGTGCAGGAGTAGGCCATTCGGCCCTTCGAGCCATTCAATATGATCATGGCTGATCATCCAACTCAGTATCCTGTAACTGCCTTCTCTCCATACCCCATGATCCCTTTAGCCACAAGGGCCACATCTAACTCCCTCTTAAATATAGCCAATGAACTGGCCTCAACTACCTTCTGTGGCAGAGAATTTCAGAGATTCACCACTCTCTGTGTGAAAAATGTTTTCCTCATCTCGGTCCTTAAAGATTTCTCCCTTATCCTTAAACTGTGACCCCTTGTTCTGGACTTCCCCAACATCGGGAACAATCTTCCTGCATCTAGCCTGTCCAACCGCTTAAGAATTTTGTAAGTTTCTATAAGATCCCCCCTCAATCTTCTAAATTCTAGCGAGTACAAGCCGAGTCTATCCAGTCTTTCTTCATATGAAAGTCCTGACATCCCAGGAATCAGTCTGGTGAACCTTCTCTGTACTCCCTCTCTGGCAAGAATGTATTTCCTCAGATTAGGAGACCAAAACTGTACGCAATACTCCAGGTGTGGTCTCACCAAGACCCTGTACAACTGCAGTAGAACCTCCCTGCTCCTTTGCCGCCTTACAGCGCTTGCAGCGCCGGAGATCCGGGTTCCATCCTGACTATAGGTGCTGTCTGTATGGAGTTTGTACCTTCTCCTCGTGACCTGCATGGGTTTTATCTGAGATCTTCGGTTTCTTCCCACACTCCAAAGATGTACAGGTACATAGGTTAATTGACTTGGTGTATATGTTAATTGTCCCTAGTATGTGCAGGATAATGTTAATGTGTGGGGATTGCTGGTCGGGCGGACTTGTTGGGCCAAAGGGCCTGTTTCCGTGTTGTATCTCTAAACTAAACTAAACCAAATTGGCTTGCTGACCCTGGATCCCATCTGATCTATTCTTCCAGCCCAGCCTATCACCTGGGTCCTAGATAACATCTACCACTCTGCCCTTGTCAATCCCCTTGGTTATTACTTCAAAAAGTCTAATAAATGAGACGTTTTTCCACATACAAAGCCATGCTGACCATACTTAACCAATCATTGCCATTTCAAGTGCAAATGGTTCCTTTGTGTCAGAATCACTATCAGTAATTTTCCCACTGCTTATGTCAGGCTCACAAGTTGTTGTTCCTTTGTAGTCCTTGTTAAATAAAGGTGCAATATTACCACTCTCCAGTCTTCCTGCACTTCACCAATGGCTTTGGAAGATACAAAAATCGAAACCATCTTCTTCTTCTTTCGTGTGGCGTGCACAGCCTAAAGTTGTTGGACAACTTGTTCTATTTGATCTTCCGTTTGTGCACGTCGAGTTGATTGAATTAGTCGAAACAGGGCGGACCACGTGAAGGTTGCAATCTTCCACCCCATCGAAACCATGGTCCCTGCATTTTCTTCCCTTCCCATAATATCCTGGGATACACTTGGTCAATCCCTGTGGGTTTATTCACCTTTATATGCCTCAAAACTGCCAACACCTATTTTGCTGATATACTCAGTACATTGCTGTTCTTATAAAGTGCTTTGAGCCAACTCTGCAGAACATTGTGTATTGGGTTCTTTCATTTCTTGTGAATGCACAGACTAATGGCCCACTGAAGATAACAGTGTCTTGGTAATTTGCTGTCCCTCGCAAACCAATTGCTGCTCATGCTGATGGTTATATGCTCATTGATCTCTATTGGTGAATCCATTAATAGGCTGATGAAAGTGAGTTGATCTGCAAATTATATCCCGTGCATCTTTTGAAGTGTCAGGGGCAAATGTCTTAACATCTTAAGTGGTGGTTATAATTTTGTCTGTTATTTTAGTCAGCATTTGTTTTTGACATAATACCACTGTTATCTTCTGACTATTTTCAGGGTCATATGACAGGCTGCTGTGATCACTTGTTGTTGAAGGAATAACTCATTTTTAACTGTTCATGTCTCTTGCTGAGATCCCAGTTTATGTTCTCGCAGTGTTCCTGACTATTATATTTAGAATCATAAAATCATTCAGCAAAGCTCACCCTAACCATCATGATACTGATCTATGCTATTCCCATTTGCTTGAATAAGGCATGCATCCCTCTTCACATTTCCTATTAAGGAACTTGTCCAAATGCCTTTTAAATGTTTTAATAGAAGCTGAATGGATTCTAATCTGAAACTTTAACTTGCTCAAATGTGAAAAGTTATTTTGTTTAGGAAGGAACTGCAGATGCTGGTTTACACCGAAGATAGATGTAAAATGCTGGAGTAACTCAGCGGGGCAGGCTGAGTTACTCCAGCATTGAATGAAAAGTTATTATTTAGAAAACAGAATTGAGCTGACAAATTTTAGAAAGTAATTTCATAGTAATTCCTTTGCAGGTTATTTAATGTGAGTTTGAAGTGCTGTGCAGAGGCACCAGAGTTCATTTGATAGGAGATTTCAATTTAAATTCTGTCCTGTACAAAGTGTGTTTTGTTTTCCTTTATCTTTCCCTCCTTTCCAAAGAACAATTTGATGACTGCTCCGATTTTACTGTGTTGTCTCTGAGGTATTCTCTCCATGCTTTCTATAAACCCAGGTCACTCCAACTGTGATTGTAAGCAGGAAAGAAGATCTGTGATCAAAGGTTTTAATGATATCATTGGTCTTTGGTGATTGATTGAGAACAGAAGATTCTGAGGCATTTTGCATGCATGACTTTTCCCCCCCCATTTTTCCAGATTGTGTGAATTTCCATCAACGATTGGTAAAGTCTACATTTCTTTTGCAATTTATATCCACAAGAAGGATTTTGACATGAACTAGGATTATGTGGAGCCGATCCAGAAGCAGATGTGCAAAGAACGGATAAAGTAGTTTAATATATTAGCACCTTTTGAAAGGCCTTTCAACTAAGAGCTGATGTGTTTACATTGATGTAATATTAAAAAATAATTGCAAATATGCCATTTTTTAATCCTAACGAGAGGCATTGCAGTTTTACTTTTGTTTCCTGTCCTGACAAATCCAAATTGGCTCAGAAGTTGGAGGGTAATTTTCCAAGAAGATTGTGGGAGCTTTCCTGTGATTATTTCAGGTGCAATTGTGTAAATCACTCCGCGTGCACCAGGATGAGATTATTTCCACAGCTCACCTCCTCCTCCCCCCCCCCCTCCCCCCAACCCCTCCCTTTCTTCATCATGCCCAAAATTAGCATGAGGCCATCAACCCTTCATTGTGCTCCCACACTGTGAACTAGGCCACAGATCCTCACTCTCCACTACCCTGTCAGGGATAAACCGTGGAGTTGTCAAGATGGGGGTATGATCAAGTCTTTAATTGTCATCTGTACCAGCAATGCAACAATGAAATTCTTACTTGCTGCAGCTTTAAAGACCCATTAATGGCCACTAACACACAAATTAAAATAAAAAAATAAAAATCAATGATACAGTGAACGAATAATCAGTAATAAAAGGGAACCAGACAATGAGAGTACAGAACCGAAGTGCGCAATGCAACCAAAGCAAAGTCCATTGCAGATCATCGTTGCTGATGTAAAGTTGTGGTTAGTGTTATGCAGTGTTCAAGACCCTGATAGTTGTTGTGAAGAAGCTGTTCTTGGACTTGAACTTCTTGCTTATGGTAGCAGAACTTCTTGCTTATGGTAGCAGCAAGAAGAGAGCATGGCCAGGATGGTGTGGTTCTTTGACATGACCTGCCTTTTTGAGATCCTTCAGATACCTTTGATGTTTGGGATATAGCGACTGAAGAAAGGTCTTGACCCGAAACGTCACCCATTCCTTCTCTCCAGAGATGCTGCCTGTCCCGCTGAGTTACTCCAGTTTTTTGTGTCTATCTTCGGATTAAAGCAGCATCTGCAGTTCCTTCTTACACATGTAGCTACCCGTGATGGATGCGGCAAAAGCTACCTTTTTTTGTGCAGCCTCCTTTGTTCCTGGGCAGTTTGAATTACCAAACCTGGCTGTGATGCAACCAATCAGTATAATCTCTACCAGACATCCGCAGAGGTTCGATATAGTATTCGGCGACATACCAAATCTCCTCAATCTTTTAAGAAAGTTGAGGCAACTGATGTACTTTTCACACCAGGAAGTGATGAGTCTTAATACATTCCTTTTATCACATATAATTCGATATGCACCTCATAAAAAGTGCACCTCGTAAAAAGTTTTAGTTTGATTGCACTTGAAATGAATTGTTTACCGAAGTTCCAAGTTGCTAATCCCTTTAAAGAAGCAAAATGCAGAGGAGCTATCAATCACAATGTACTGTGTAAGAAGGAACTGCAGATGCTGGTTTAAACTGAAGATAAACACAAAAAGCTGAAGTAACTCAGCGGGAGACTGACTTACTATGTTTCAGCATTTGCTATTACAGAAGGTTGCTGCAAGCTTATAGTTCAGCAACACTTTGTCGACAGGCTCCTGGAATGGATTGATAACTGTGTTTATAGCCTTGAGGGACAATCTATAGATAACAGAAAATACAGATAGATTATTACGATAAGATACTAAAGCATTTATAGATTACACCAGGTGTATTTGAATGGCATCTTTTGGACAACTAGCTTTGTCTTTACAATATTTTAGCCAGATTTTTTCTAAAGTCTCAATACCTACACACCATAACTTAATGGGCCACTCAACTAAAGAATTGATCAAATTCATTGAGAAAGCCAGAAATTTGGGGATGTTTTTGTTGTTAAACTTTGTGAGCTGCTATTGTATAATACATTGTAGTCCTGCAAACACATATGTATTTTGTTATTCAAGCTGGCCAATATGCTTCTTTTCAATATTATTATCTGACATATTCTGAATTAGAGTATAATTAAATTAACTATATAGCTGCACCAAACAAAAACAAAACATAGACATTTTTTACAGGTATGAATTATTCCTTTGGTGTTTATATGTTTTTAGAAGTTTAGTTCAATTCTTCAGAAAATAAATTTGTGTTTCAATGTTTTCTGAAGTATCACATTTATTTATAGCTGAGTGTTGGTACAGCCAGTGGATGACCTGCATGTTTTCATGCAGTTTGTCCCTATGACTATAATTATGAAATGATGGTATATCTTGTGCATTTGGCACAAGCCGCTCTTAAAAATAAAATTGAGTATTTTGCCACCATTAAGAGTTGTATATGTGACATATGTGTCACCCTCAGTGACTTTTTCTTGCTATACTCTTATTTTAAATTGGAAGATTACAACCATTTGATATTTTTCCTCCTAAAGGCAAGTTGTGATTTGTATTCATAAATCCAGCATTATATAACAGAATATGATTGCCTGAAAGGGTGTTTACTGCAACGAGCTACAATAAAATTTGACGTTACTTTGCACGAATAAGAGGTTCCCTTTTGGGAAACTTCTCCAGTTTTTATTTTCTGAAAATTTGTTCGTTTTGGATTGGTTGAACTGGTTGACCTCTTAGCCAGCAGTTAATAGAAACAAGAGCCATGTGCCTCCATTTTCGGAATGCCTCAGAGGAGTTGTGGATGGTGAATGGCTTTATTATACCCTTTGAGGTACTGTGTGTACTTAAGCTATGGATGAACAAAGTGTCGATTGCAGTTTATACAAACACTCTGCATGGACAATATGCCCTTGAAGGAAGTGATATGTTATAACAGTTTTACTATTTTTGGATGTGTCACTATCTTTTGTTAAACGTGGGAAATCGGGTTAATCTGAAGTAGCAGTCAACAAAGAAAGTGACAAAGCCATTGTCACCTCTTTAGCAAATGATTAACGTTTCATTGTTTAGATTAGGTCCAGCCAACTCAAAGCCCTAGTAATAAGGACTCATTATTTTCTTTGCACAATAGTGTTTTAACACTCCTGGGCAATTTGTCCTAAATGAGAAATCTAATATTTTCCTGGTAGAAAAAATGATGCTGCTGTTCTATTTTTAGAATTCATGGATTTCCACATTGTTAATTATCTGTGCATTGTTATCATAATTTCCATAAGGGGTAGCGTGTAGGATATGGTTGAATTTCATAAATGACACAAGGTATTGGAATGCAAATTCAGACATGCAAAGAATAGCTATTCTTAAATATATTTTTATACTCAGGGATGGGGATGTTTTCTAGCAAGGTTAGCATCTACTGCCGATCACTGATTGCCCTTGAAAGGATGATATTGAGTCAGTAAACAATAGGTGCAGGAGTAGGCCATTCGGCCCTTTGAGCGAGCCATTCACTGTGACCATGGCTGATCATCTGCATTCAGTACCCCGTTCCTGCCTTCTCCCCATATCCCCTGACTTTAAGAGCTCTATCTTGAAAGCATCCAGAGAATTGGCCTCCACTGCCTTCTGAGGCAGAATTCCACAGATTCACAGCTCTCTGGTCATACTGTAGTTCTTCCACCTTGAGAAAACACCCTCCATAATTTAAACAAACTGCTGGAGGAAGTCAGCAGGTAAGGCAGCATCTGTGCACAGTTGACATCTTTAGAATCTGAAGAAAGCTGGAAGAGAGGAGGAGTAGAACATCGCAGATTAATACAAGTGAAAGTGTTTTTTTGATAAGCAGATGGTTGGACAAAGGCCAGAGATGAAAAAGATTGAAGAGTTGCAAATTGAGAATCTAAAGGACGGAATGTAGAGTGGGGCAGGGGAGAAATAGTTGCAGGTCCAGGTAGGGTGGGCCACAGGAAAAAGGAGGGTTGGGGAAAGGTGGGTAATAATAATAATAATAATAATGTCTTTATTTATATAGCACATTTTTAGTCAACTTGCATTGACCCCAAAGTGCTTCACACAATTACTTCCATACAGACAGGCAAAGGTGGGTGAAGTGTCTTGCCCAAGGACACACACAGGCAAAGGTGGGTGAAGTGTCTTGCCCAAGGACACAACGACAGTATGCACTCCAAGCGGGATTCGAACCAGCTACCTTCCGGTTGCCAGCCGAACACTTAGCCTATTGTGCCATCTGTCGCCCTGGGTAGGGAAAGAAGGAGGAGGTGTGAGAGAATAAGGCAGGGGTTCCTAACCTTTTTCGTCCTGTTTACCCCTGGCAACTTTAATAGCACATAACAATGTTATTTCACTTATTTATGAACAACTAATGATGAACAGATACTGGTATACCAGAGCCAAACACAGTCAGTCATTGAGAAAAAATATGTACAAATCCAGAATCAACAAATTTACCCCCTGGGGTAAATGTACCCCTGGTTGGGAACCCTTGGAATAAGGGATGTGGAGGGTGGTGGGTTTGTTGTTACCTAAAATTAAAGAATTGCCTCACTCTGGCAATGGGTGAGGCCCAAGGCAGAAAAGTCTGCATTGGTAGGAAGGAACTGCAGATGCTAGTTTAAACCAAAGATAGACTCAAAAAGTTGGAATAACTCAGCGGCTCAGGCAACATCTCTGGAGAAAAGGAATAGGTGATGTTTCGGGTTGAGAGAGAAGTGTCAGTATGGGAATCGGGAAACGCAGTAGGCCTTGGTGGATTGAGCGCAAGCATCTGGCAAAATGGTCACCAGAGTCTATGCTTGGTATTGCAGATATATAGGAGGCCACATCGGGAACTCCGGATGCTGTAGATCTCTCCAAAGCTAGAGTTTGAAGAAGGGTTCTGACCCAAAATGTCACACATTCTTTATTTCCAGTCCAGCTGAGTTACTCCACATCTTCTGTCTATCTTCTGCGTAAGCCAGCATTTGCAACTCTTTCCTACACATATGTCTGACTGTTGCCTACTTGTAATTATCAGGGACACCAATATCAAGTGCAACTCATTGGGGAGAACAGATGGGAGTTTTTATCTTTTGTAAATGGACCACTAGGGTGTTTTAACATGTCTGATTCTATGATCATGTTGGTAATTCCCAAGGGCCTTAAGAATGTTTATATCCCTTGATATCTGTCACCAGGTGGTTGTTTAGGTGGAATTTGGTGAGGATGATAGCAACATTTTTGATTGGAAGCTTACTCTTGAACAAGAGGATGCACTGATCTATTTACATTGGGCTCCGTGTAATCCACACTTATGGAATGTGTCTTTTTTTTGGCGGTGAGTTGGTGTAAAGTGCCAAGTAATTGAGTGATGGATGTAGCTCTGTAAATACATTTGTCAGGTTTATATATTTTTTGAATTAAACTCAAATGCAATTTTACTCTTTTGCACATTATTCTGATGTTGTAGTAACCTTAATCTGTTTACTGTTATGGTGCCTGGAGAGAAAAGAGCCAGACAGCAAGATTTTAGTTACTTCAATTAATTGGCTAATAGGAGATCCATTTTGTTTTAGCCAAGATTATTGAGTTTAAAACCAGAACAAGTCAACCCTTTAAAAGCTTTGATTTCAAACCACTAACACTGTTGTGCCAAATATCAATTCAATATATTTTAGTTACACAGTTTAGAGAAGTAAATGAAATGATTGATGTTACAGATTTTAAAGTAACAGTAGCATGACCCTGAACACATTGATACGCCGATTGTGCAACTCTCAACTGGACCAAACAGATTCAATGTGTAGGAAGGAACTGCCGATGCTGGTTTAAACCGAAGATAGACACAAAATGCTGCAGTAACTCAGCAGGGCAGGCAGCATCTTTGGAGAGAAGGAATGGGTAACGTTTCTGGTCGAGAGCCTTCTTCAGACTGATCTACCAAGTTTGATCAACAGATTAGATTCAAACAAGCCATTGAAAATTTGGCCCCAAATTTCTTTAAACCAGAATGTCATTCAGATCAGATTCAGATTAGTGTTATTGTCACATACACCAGGGTACAATGAATTGCCTTGTACACATAAAACGCAGTGTAAACAATAAACATTACAGTAATGATAAAAACTGCAATAAATACAAGGGTCAAGAGTGTTTTATTGTCATATATCCCAAAATGGAACAATTAAATTCTTACTTGTTGCATCACAACATATATGTAAATATAGTACTTTGTAAACACCTTAATAGACAACAAAAAAGAGTTCAATATATATGTATAGTGCAAAGACAATAATAATAGCACCAAGTCTATGTAGTTAGAAGCTTATTTGGAGATTGTTGTGTTTAATAGCCTGATGGTTGTAGATAAGAAGCTGCTCCTGAACCTGGACGTTACAGTTTTCAGGCTCCTGTACCTTCTTCCCGATGACAGGGGTGACACGGGAAAGAGGCCAGGGTGGGTCTCTGATGAGGCAGGAAGTGCAAAACTGCAAAATGGTGCAAAGATTGTCACGCTATTTGTCATCTATATTAATGATTTGGATGAGAATGTACAAGGCATGATCAATAAGTTTACAGATGATACCAAAGTGGTGGTATTATGTAGAGAGCGAAGATGGTTGTCAAAAATTGCAGCTGGATTTTGATCGGTTGGGCAGGTGGGCTGAGGAATGGTTGATGGAATTGAATACAGAGAAATTTGAGGTGTTGCATTTTGTGATGACTAACATGGGCAGGACCTACACAGTGAATGGTTGGGCTCTGGGGAGTGTTGTAGAGCAGGGGGATCTAGGAGTGCAGGCACATTGTTTTTTCAAAGGGACATCACATAGATAGGGTGGTCAAAAAGGCTTTCGGTACATTGGCCTTCACCATTCAGAGTATTGTATAGAAGTTGGGAGGTCATGTTACAGTTGTACAAGGTGTTGGTGAGGCTACATTTAAAGTATTGTGTTCAGTTTTAGTCATCCTGTTATAGGAAAGATGTTATCAGCTGGAAAGGGAGCAGAGAAGATGCACAAGGATGTTGCCAGGACTTGAGAGCCTGATCTATAGGGAGAGGTTTTGCAGGTTAGGACTTTATTCCTTGGAGCATTGCAGGATGAGGGGTGATGATATAGAGGTGTATAACATCATGAGGGGAATAGATAAGGTAAATGCACAGGGTCTTTTACCCAAAGTAGTAGAATCGAGAATCAGAGGACATAGGTTTAAGGTGAGGGGGAAAGGTTTAATAGGAACTTGAGGGACAACTTTTTTTTATAGAAAGGGTGGTAGGTGTATGGAACGAATTATGGAACAGATACTACACAATGTTTAAAAAAACATTTGGACATGTACATGGGTAGGATTTGTTTAGAAGGATATGGGCCAAATGCAGGCAGGTGGGGAGAGTGTAGATGGGGCACGTTGGTTGGCGTGGGAATTTTGGGCCGAAGGGTCGGTTTCCACTCTGTAGGACTCTATGACTCTCTATCACTCCTGTATTAACTTGACTTTATGAAGAATAGGCCTAGTCTAGAAGACAGCTTATTCCTCATAATGGAAGATAGATGCTGGATTTAAAAAAAAAATAATTAGCCCAAATTCATATTTACCAGTTGGAAGAATGGCACTTGTAATATTGCAATGAAGGTGTAATGTTGGAAATACCCAGCACAGTCGGGCTGTCTATGTGGAGAACGTAACAATCTAGGATATGACATTTTACCAAAACTAGAAGTGGCTCGAATTTGAAGGAACAGAGAAATGGGCATTGATTTAAATTCTTCATTGACCGTTGCTACCATCTTTTCCCATTAACCTGCTACGTAGATGTACGTTGAATACTATATGTGTACAGAATTCTTTCTTACAAATTAAAATCAGGAATAAATAATGTTGGATGTGCAGTTCTGGTATATCATGTCAAGTTTTGTGTAGCACATTTTAGGAAAATGTTTAGGAAGTACTTGGTGAACATGGAGAGGAAGTATATTAGTTATGGAAGTAACAATGCAGGACTTGTGTAGAGACCAGATCATCTGCTGGTGCCACCAACCACAAAGTGCTTCTAAAATCTCAGTGGACTATTTCTTTACGGTAGTTTCCTTTCAGCATAGTCCACTGAGATATCAACCACCCAGGTTCCACTTCCCACACTTCTGCTCTACTCTCACCCAGAATAAGGATGTCCCCCCTTGCTCTTGCCTTCTGCCCATTAGCCTTGATTTGAAGCAGAATTTGCAAATATGATAGGTTGATCTTTTTTTCATTTAATAACTCCTCTTTCAGCCTTCCGAAGGGATTGTCCCCTCTGAGAGACTTGTTTGTTCTTGTGTCACCCACTCCTCTCAAGGTATCTTCCAATTCAACCACGAAAGTTGCAATTCCTATTAACGTAGAACCTAGAACAGTACAGTTAAATTCTTTAGTTTTACTTTCCATGACCCAGAGCCACGGGAACTCCACTCTGGTGAAGAAGTACATTACTTGCACTGCTTCTAATTTAGTTTAAGGCATGTGTTATTCACTATGTGGTCTCCACTACATTGGAGAAACTCTACACAGATTAAGTGTGTTTACAGAATAGCTCGGTCCAGTCCCCAAGGCGATTGTGAGCTTCCATTTACCTGTCAGTTTAAGTTTCCATCCAACTCTGGATCTGATTACTGCCTTCGCTGTAAAGAGCTTGACGTAAGCTTAAGATGTATCATCTCATCTTTTGCATTCAAGAATTTCAGGTAATCAGCAGGTAATCAGGTCATATACCACACATCTGATATGCAATCTTTATTTCTCTCTCCAGGTATTTCAAATTTCATCCTTCACATCCTATTTGCCATTTCTTCTGGACATAAATTCACCAAACACTCTGGCCTAACAACTTTCCTACTTGTGCAATTCAAACTCTCCTGATCAATGCCAATCACAGGCCTTTCGTCTTCTCCACCATTCTTCCTTATTTGCAACTGAATTTCTAATTTCTAAAGGGCCTGTCACACTTAGGCTATTTTTTAGGCGACTACAGGCGACTAGGCTGTCGTCACATGGTCACCGGGGTGTCACCTGTATGGTCGTGAGTAGTCTCCTCAGTCGCCCAAAGAGTTGTAGCGTCATTCTGGTCGCCCCTGGATTTTCAACATGTTCAAAATTATTCGGTGACAGTCGGCGACAGTAGGTTGACACCAATGAGCATAGCTTGACTTCTCCTGATGTAGGTGCTGTCGTAGGTTGTCACTAGGTGATGTAGGTTGTCGCCGGCGCTGACTTCGGTGAATTCCATTGGCGACTACCTACGTCAACCGGCGACAGGTACCAGGCGACTCAGTTGTCTTCAGTTGTCGCCGACAGGGTCGTAGCTTGTCGCGGGTGGACATAGGTTGACCGGTTGTCGTGGGTTGTCGCCTGTGTGGTCGTAAGTTGTCGCCTGTGTGGTCGTAGGTTGTCGTAGGTGTGGTCATAGGTGGATGTCCTAATGGGTTGTTGGTTGTCGACTAGGTGGTAGGTTGTTGTAGCTTGTTGTAGACATTGTCGTAGGGGTGTCCAGTCGCCATTTTTTCGGAGACCTGCAACGACAGTCGGTGAAAAAAATCACCTAAGTGGGACAGGCCCTTAACTCTTCCGAATTCTGATGATAGGTTATTGATTCGGAGCATGGACTCTGATTCATTGTCCATAGATACTGCCTGACTGCTACGCATATCCAGCATATTTTGTAAAGACAATTTTAGAAATGCTGGATTGTTCTCTATAAATTGTGGAAATTCAAGGAAGATTTTATAGAGTGAACCAAATAGGGGAGTATTTTGAGGAAGAACATGAAGGCAGCTGTGTCGTGTATCAGAAGGCGCAGTTACAGGTAATTGAGGAAAAGAACTGAAGCCATTTATAGATATATTTACAAAATAAATTAATCTTTAGATTGTGAAATGAGAAAATATTTAAAGAAATTAGAACACTGCAAATCAGTGCTAATTAACATTTTATGTTTACCTCCTTAAAAACATTTTTATTTTGAAGTCTATAAAAATGAATGGAATTGTCCCCACGGACCCTGGATTGTTGTTATAAAAGGCATCAGTAAAATCCCACCAATGAGATAGTTGCTCGATTGTAGTTCATGCAATTCAAGTCACGTTATTGACGTGTTCAGGAACTTCAGTGAGCAGCTACAGACAGGGTCAGGATAATGGGTAGGTAATCCAGTGAAAAGAAAATGACATGTAGCATTCCACAGTTGGGTATTTACTGAACATGATCATTAGCAACTTGCATTATGGGATTCAAAGTCAAATTACTTGTTTTCTAATCTACAAAGATAGATGCTGTATAAGCAGTAAAGAAACATTATTACTTATAGAAAATAGGTGCAGGAGTAGGCCATTCGGCCCTTCGAACCAGCACCGCCATTCAATATGATCATGGCTGATCATCCTAAATCAGTACCCTGTTCCTGCTTTCTCCCCATATCCCTTGATTCCGTTAGCCCTAAGAGCAATATCTAACTCCCTTGAAAACATCAAGTGAATTGGCCTCCACTGCCTTTTGTGGCGGAGAATTCTACAGATTCACAACTCTCTGGGTGAAAACGTTTTTCGCTCATCTCAGTCCTAAATGGTCTACCCCTTATTCTTAAACTGTGACCCCTGGTTCTGGACTCCCCCGACATTGGGAACATCAGGAAATATAGTTGGTGACATAAAATTACAAATTGGTTAAGTGAATGGTCAACACTGGCAAAGTGATCTCAGCATTGTCATCCAGGTTGAATCTTAAAAGCTTATACTGAGTACCGAATAAATGGTAGAAACGGGTCACTTGTATCGATGCTAAAATTTCATGAAAGGTACATAAACAGCACTAGAATCCAGGGGGTAAAAGTCATGTCAATGCAATACAATCCCTAATTTAGCTTCACATGGTATACCAATTGTTTGATTGATTGAAAAATACAGCATTGAAACGGGCCCTTTGGCAGACTGAATCCATGCCGATCTTCGATGACCTATTTACACTAGTATTAGAAGATTAGTCAGTCTGAAGTAGTGTCTCGACCCGAAATGTCACCCATTCCTTCTCCCCAGAGATGCTGCCTGTCCCATTGAGTTACTCCAGCATTTTGTGTCTACCCACACTAGTACTATGTTATCTCACTTTTGCATCCACTCCCTGCACACTAGGGTGATTTACAGTGGCCAGTTAACCTAGAAGCCCAAATGTCTTTGAGAAGTGGTCGCAGGAAAAACATGCAAACTCCACACAGACAGCACCCAAGGTCAAGGATTGTGCCCAGTTCTCTGGCACTGTGAGGTGGTGGCTCTACCAGCTGTAATGCTGCTGTAGACTGTTGGCAGATCTGGGCATATCTTATGCATTGTTTGAAAGATGGATTACCCTTGGATGGGCAGTGAAGTAAAACAAATACTTGCTATTTAGCATGGTTTCTCTTCAACATATGTCAATGGTCTGAAATATTTCTTCCAGTGTAAGAGAATCAAGAACTGGAGAGCATAGGTTTAAGGTGAGAGTTGAAAGATTTAATAGGAACCTGATGGGCAACATCAGACAGAGAGTGGTGGGTATATGGAACGAGCTACCAGAGGAAGTAGTTGAGGCAGGTGCAATAACAAGCATTTTAAAAGTCCTTTCGACAGATATGTGTCTAGGAAAGGATTAGAGGGGAAATGGCCAAAGCTAGGCAAATGGGATTAGCATTGGTGGGCATTTTGATTGGCATGGACGATTTGGGGTAAAGGGTTTGTTACATGTTGTATGAATCTGCATCGTCTGGTTTTCGATCCTCCTGCCAGTGAAAAACTATTCTTTCCATTTGATATATCCAAACACTTCCAGTTTTCAACACCTCTATTAAACCTCCTCCTTACTGCCTCTGCTATAATGCAAACAACTTTAACTTTTCCGAGTCTCTTCGTGCATCGGAAGTCCCTCTTTTCTGGGATTGTTCTACTCCATTTACCTAACCCAAGGCTGTGTTTAAGTGTACTTTTTTTAGAACTGAGTAAGTTGTAGTATGAGACATAACTTGTACAAAAGTGTGTTGTATGGAATTGTATACAGTATTCTACTGAGATCTAAATATTGATCATATAAACTTTAAGCAAAACCTCATTGGTTTTTTTATGTAGGTTCACAGAATATGATTGAATTTGAATCCATATGACAGTGTTCACTAAATGTTCACCAAAAAAATGACTAGCATAATAGTGATTTGTAATTTGGCAGCTTGTGGCTCTCCTCTCTCGAAGAGGATGTTAAGGGAATGTTTCCACAAATCAGTATCTGCATTCATTTACCAAGCTTGTTCAGGGCAAGTTGCTATTTTATATGTGGGCCTTGACACTAGTAGTTGCTTTTTGTTTTGTTGAGAAGTAGAGGAAAAGTGTGGAGGAGGAAGGTGGTACAATGTTTCAGTGGTAAAGTTGCTGCCTTACAGCGCCAGAGACCCGGGTTTGATCCTGACTGCAGGTTCTGTCTGTACGGAGTTTATATGTTCTCCGGATTTCCTCCCACACTCCAAAGACATATAGGTTTGTGGGTTACTTGGCTTCTGTTAATTGTAAGTTGTTCCTAGTGTGTAGGATAGTGCTAGTGTATCGCTGGTCGGCGCAGACTTGGTGGGCCGAAGGGCCTGTTTCCACACTCTATAAATTCACCACTCTCTGTGTGAAAAATGTTTTTCTCATCTCGGTCTTAAAGGATTTCCCCCTTATCCTTAAGCTGTGACCTCTTGTCCTGGACTTCCCCAACATCGGGAACAATCTTCCTGCATCTAGCCTGTCCAACCTCTTAAGAATTTTGTACGTTTCTATAAGATCCCCCCTCAATCTCCTAAATTCTAGCGAGTATAAGCCGAGTCTATCCAGTCTTTCTTCATATGAAAGTCCTGACATCCCAGGAATCAGTCTGGTGAACCTTCTCTGCACTCCCTCTATGGCAATAATGTCCTTCCTCAGATTTGGAGACCAAAACTGTACGCAATACTCCAGGTGTGGTCTCACCAAGACCCTGTACAACTGCAGTAGAACCTCCATGCTCCTATACTCAAATCCTTTTGCTATGAAAGCTAACATACCATTCGCTTTCTTCACTGCCTGCTGCACCTGCATGCCTACTTTCAATGACTGGTGTACCATGACACCCAGGTCTCGTTGCATCTCCCCTTTTCCTAATCGGCCACCATTTAGATAATAGTCTGCTTTCCTGTTTTTGCCACCAAAGTGGATAACCTCACATTTATCCACATTATACTGCATCTGCCAAACATTTGCCCACTCACCCAGCCTATCCAAGTCACCTTGCAGCCTCCTAGCATCCTCCTCACAGCTAACACTGCCCCCAGCTTAGTGTCATCCGCCTTCAATTCCCTCATCCAGATCATTAATATATATTGTAAACAGCTGGGGTCCCAGCAATGAGCCTTGCGGTACCCCACTAGTCACTGCCTGCCATTGTGAAAAGGATCCGTTTACTCCTACTCTGGTTTAATAGCTCCAGGTTTAATAGCGCTATCAGGTTTAATAGCGCTATCAGTTTAGCGTGTGGGAATTTAAGCAAAGAGCTGTCGGCTACAGCTCTATGGGTTCTAAATATAGCGCTACTGGCTGGAGCGCTATGGGCCTTAAACATAGTGCTATGGGCTTTACATGGGCTTTACATGGGCTGTTCGGGGAGGGAGGGAGAGAGAAGGAGAGAGGGAGGGAGAAAAAAAAGGAAGGAGAGAGAGAGGGAGGGTGGGAGAGGGAGGGGGATAGAGGGAGAGAGGGAAGGAGAGAGGGAGGGAAAGAGAGGAAGGAGGGAGAGAGCGAGGGAGGGAGAGGGCGGCTTCCAAAATGGCTTCTACATCATCTGGTGCTAAAAGTGGGAAGCAGCCGTTCAAACAGCAGTACACAAAGAGATGGGAATGAATGTACTGTCAAGTAAGTAGCGTAGAAGATGTCAATTGGTAGCAAAGTTATGCATTCTTGTACTCTTACATGGGTATGACCGCACATTAAAAAAAACAAACATTTTTTTCAGCAAAATGGCACCACGTAAAATACTGATTTCCTCAGCAAAATATTGATTTTCAGGTACTAGAATATTGAAATGCTCTGACAAAACTTGGCAGCTCTGCTAAGACTTGTGACTCCCCTTTGTTGCATCTCTGCCAGAAGACAATGGACCATTTCCAATACCCCTCTCCTATATTTTATCCCTTTTACCATCTCGGGAGACAAACTACCCACTGACATTGACAATCATACTGACTCCCACACTACCATGTCTACTCCAGCTCCCACTCTGACTTTTGTCTGGATGCCATCCCTTTCTCTCAGTTTCTCCATCTCCACTGTGTTTGCTCTCAATATGAGATTTTTCACTCAAGGACAGCTGAGATGAGCTCCTTTTTCAGAAATGTGATTCGGCCCCAACCTCCCATACTCTCATCACTAATGTGGTTGGCCAAGCCCTCACCCATAACTCTTCTATATCCCACACTTCACCCCACCTCCCCCTGGTCAGAATAGGGGATACTCATTGCCTTTCACCCCCCTCACCCCTGCACCAGGTCTCTGCATCTAACACATTATTTTTCAACATTTCCAGCTATAAAGTGATCCCACCACTCATATCTTCCCCACCCCATCCCTCTCTGCTTTCCACAGGGACCACTCTGCATGACTCCCTGGTTTGACCACCCCTCCCTCCCCAGGTACTTTCCACTGCAATAATAGGAACAACACTTGCCCCTATAAATCCTCCATTACCTCCATCCAAGGACACCAATAGCCCTTCCAGATGAGAAAGAGATTGACCACCTCCAATCTCATCCTCCAACTGCATTTGGTTTTCTCGAAGTGGCTTCCTCCGCATCAATGAGACCAAATGCAGACTAGGCGATCACTCTGATGGCTGGCAACTACAATATCTGTTCTCCACGGATATCTAGATATCCTGGTGCTAACCATTTAAATTCCATCCCCATTCTCACACTGATCTGTCTGCACTCGGTCCCCTCCACTGCCAGGGTGAGGCCATATGCAAACTAGAGGAACAGCATCATGTATTCAACCAAGGTAGTGTATAAACCAATAGCACAAATTCTCGAATTTCAGGTAACCTGCACCACCTGTCTCTTTCTTTCCTATTTACCTTGGTCTTCACACACATCTACTCCCCCCCCCCCCGCCCCTCCCCCACCACTGCTCTTCCATCCCCTCCCTCTCTTGTTCACATCTGCCATGACCCCTTTCCATTTCCCTCCATAGATGCTGTCAGATCTGTTGAGTTCTTCCAATTGCTATATATTCCAGCATCTGTAGTGTTTTGTGTCACCACATTGAGGGTACCCTCCATCATGTTATTCGGCACTATTAACTTGTTGAAGAGTCGAGCATTCACAAAAAGCTCTGGTTCAATGAGAGTGCAAGAGACATGCTGGGAACAGCAATAGGTAAACAAACCCAAGATGAAATACCATCCTGACAAAATTGTAATGCAGGACTGCTTGCACGCTAATCAGCACACCAGTAGTTAGAACAAAATGATTCCAAAAAAAATCCCAACTGCTCAGAGCAAAGTTTTGCCACATGTGGTGTGAACGGTGGCCAAATGGAGAAAGAAGAGGATTCTCATTATCAATGCAGCAGGGCCCAGCATGTGAGTACGAGAGAGAAGAGGGAAGCAAATCCAGCCAGAGGTGCTGAGAGCACAGTACATTCAGCTTTCTTTTGATATTCCCGCATGACAACAGCTATTCCTCAGCCACCTTGATTGACTTCACATGGTCCAGGAATGGCTGAGATTGCTTGATCTCGCAAAGGACCAGACAACCTCATGACCATAGGACTGCAGACGTGGTCCAGAGCTTGCTGGACCTCCAATCAAACTGGCCCAATATAGTTGCACTTTGGCAGTTACTTGGCTAGGAAGGATGTAGAAGGATGCAAAACCTAATGCCGGTTTGTGGAATTAACGTAGATAGGCATCACGGTTGGCATTGATTAGGTGCGCCCATCCATTTCTGTGCTGTATCATTCTGCAATTTGCACACAATTACATAGTTTAAGCAAATCACGGATTCACCACCTCTTCAGATTAACCATACTGTTCATGGTTGATAGTTCAAAAGCTTTGGTGACTGTTAAAAATCTCAGAGCCATGGCACAAAGTACACAATTTGGGTACTGTATTATATAATAAAATGTATTGATGAAACAGAAACATCTGCGAATGGGTAATTAAAAAGTTTTGTATAATGAGCTGTAGAAAATTGGCATGCTGATATTACCTTGCAGACAATATAACTTTCTAAGAGTGTGAAACAATAAAAAAAACTCTGTATTTGTACAGAGGGATTTATAACCTTGGCATTCAAAAACATTTTGCAGCCAATAGTTATAGGATTGTTATTGACTGGAAGAACATGATGCTCATTTTGGCTTTCTGCCGACCAATCCATGAAGTTCCACGATAACCCCATGGCCATGTAAGTTTGTACATGATAATGTGAGGTCAATCCTATAATGTTGTTCTTGTTGAACTGGAGGGGCTATAGCAACTGACTGACCTTAACTGACCACCATTTCATTTTTTCTTATCGTGTGAACTTTACAACCCCTTTTCTCTTCTCGCTCTTTAGAAGCACCAACATTTACTTGGAAATTTAAAAAAGTATTGGAGATGATGGAAAGAACTAGCGGATCAGGCAGCATCTTTGGAAAGAGATACAGATAACATTTCAGGTCTACTGCCCTTCTTCAGAACAAGGGGGTTTGGACCTGAAATGGTAACTATTGGTCTTTTCACAAATGCATCCTGAATTTTCTAGGGCAGCTCGTTCCATACCCACCACCCTCTGCATGGAAAACGTTGCCCCTCGGGTTCCTATTAAATCTTTTCCCTCTCACCTTAAACCCAGGTTCTCTGGTTCTTGATTCCTTAGTCTGGGTAAAAGACTGTGCATCTACCCCATCTATTCCCTTCATGATCTTATACACCTTTTTTTTAGATTACGCATCTTCCATGCGCTCCAAGGAATGAAGTCCTAGTTTGCCCAATGTCTCCCTCAAGTCCTAGCAACATCCTTCACTCGTTCCAGCTTAACAACATCTTTCCTAAAGGAGGGTGATCAAAACTGAACAATACTCCAAGTGTGGCCATACCAATGTCTTGTCCAACTGTAATATCACATTCCAACCTATACTCATTACCCTAACTGATAAAGGCCAATGTGTCAAAAGCTTTCTTGACCACTCCATCTACCTTTCAAGGAACCAGGCATGGGCGGAAATCCCGGGGGTGGTGGGGGGGGGGGGGGGGTTTGCAGGTAAGTCCCTCATTCATGATCACTCACGTTATTTAGTTGTTTTTTTCCCCTCTCTCTCGCGCTCTCTCCCCCCCTCCAAGGTTAGTTCTTCTGCCTTTATTTGCCTCAGTTTTATTTGTTCAAGTGTTATTTATCACATTGTAGCTTTTGAAAGATCCAAGCGGGTATCAGACGCTTTCTAAGGACTGAATCGGCCCGTTCGCGGGGCCTTTCATCGCCCGGTGCGGCTTAAAATCAAACTGCTGAGTTGAGGCTCCCGATGTTGAAGCCCCCGCCGGCCGCTTTTAAGCCACGCTGGGCGATGAAAGGCCCCGCGAATGGTGTGATTCAAGCCTCACGATTCGAGGCTGACGAAGCTGCTTTTGCTGGAGTTCGGAGTGGGTCACTAACCAGGTCAGCTCCCGATGTTACCAGGGCCCACGGCTGAAGCCTCGTGTGTGAGTGCGCGGGGCCACCAAGTAGCCGCAGCCCCAAATTTGGTCCCCCCATATTTTGATAGCCACCCCTGGAACTATGTACATGCACTCCGAGATTCCTCTGCTCAATAAAACACTCACCAGAGCTCTGCCTTTTTCTGTGAAGGTCATGCCCTGGTTATACTTCCCAAAATGCAACACCTTGCTATTAGCTGTATTAAACTCCATTAGCCATTCTTTGGCCTATTTGCCCAATTGATCAAGATCATGCTGTAATTTCAGTGAGGCTCAAACGAAATTCCGTTTCCACAGCCATACAAACAAAGACAATTCCTAGACATACACACAATTTAGTTCACACAAACATCCATCACAGTGGACCCACTGTGATGGAAGGCAAAGTCTTTTCTCTCCCCTGTTCTCCATGTCTCTCCCACAAGCCAGCTGAGGTGAAGCAAGGTTACAACAATACAGCATGAGAATGGCCAGATGATCTGTTTGCTGATGAAGTTTAGTTTAGAGATACAGCGCGGAAACTGCCCTTCGGCCCACAGAGTCCGCACCGACCAGTGATCCCCGCACATTAACCAGGGACAATTTACACACACCAGGGACAATTTACAATTATACCAACCCAATTAACCTACATACCTGATGTCTTTGGAATGTGGGAGGAAACCGAAGATCTCGGAGAAAACCCACGCAGGTCATGGGGAGAATGTACAAACTCCATACAGACAAGCACCCGTATTCAGGATCGAACCTAGGACTCTGGAGCTTTAAGGCAGTAGCTCTACCACTGCGCCACTGTGGCGCCCATCGTGCCGAAGGTTGAGAGACGAATTCTAGCCAGTGAAATGGCTCTTATGTTTGCGAGTTCAGTTGAGCAGACGTTTCAATTTAACGTCACAGCTGAAAGACAATGACTTTGTTCTCGTTCTTCTGCTGAACTGCATTAAATTGTCAGTCTAGATTATGTGCTCACATTTTTGTAGTGAGTTTGGAGTTGGAGCTGCAAATACTACCACTGAACCTAACTGGTCATTCGGTCACTTCACTCTAAGCCTCGCGGGTCAGAGTCACTCGGGCCAGAGCCCGTGCCTCGCAGGTCGGCGGCACGCGTCACCGCGGACAACGGTCGACGGAGCCCGCGGCTGATGCCTGGGTTGGTGCCACGGATGTGTCTAGAGAGGACCCGGTGGCGAGAGTGGCGAGCTTGGTGCGGCGGTTACTGATGGCGCTGATGGACGGATGAGGACGGACCATGTGGCGTTGCCGAGGGAAGTAACAAAGGAGGACCCGGCATGGGGGGACCACTGTGAGGGGGAAGAACAATTGGGACCCAACTTGGGGGGGGGGGGGGAGGACAAAGGGGGACCTGGCGCGGGGGTACTTTGTAAGTGCTCTTTATGGGCCACTATTTGTATACCTTGGATATGCTAGCAAAGAATTTCACTGTGACTTGTCACATGTGACAATAAAGTATTATTTCATTAATTAATCCATAAGGGAGGTAGGCTGGGATTTTCCTGCAAACTATTTATAATCATTTACCCAAAATGTGTCATGAGACTTGATTCTGCTGCTGTCTGCTAAAAAATATGAAAGGGCAAACTGAAATACTGCGTCTGGATCTGAATTGAAAAGAAAATATTACGTTATTTGGTTTACTTCCCATTGGGACATTGCATGAAATTCCAGTTTACATATGTTGTAGACTCATGAATGAAGTCATGATGACACACAGCACAGAAATAGACCCTTTGATGCACCCAGTCCACACGGATTGTCAACCAACCAATTGCACTAATTCTCAGTGAACAGCAATTTTTTATTCCTTACTTTCCCATAACTTCACTAGGTTTTACTAGTTAACAATCACTAAGGACTATTCATAGTGGCCTATTAACCTGAAGTGGTCGCAGAGAGAATGTGCAAACTCCACACTCAGAATCAAAGGTCGGGATGGAACCTGGGTCACGAGAGCTAGATAGTGGATCTGCTAACTGCATCACCCTGCTGGATGCTGTAATTTGGAGACATTTTACTTGTTTCTGTGTTGAATATTGAGCAAGTAATTTAGTTCAGTTCAATTTGGAGACACAGCATGGATACGGGCCCTTGGGCCCACCGAGTCCACGCTGAACATCACACACACATTCACGCTAGGTCTACGTTATCCACTTTCCCAACCACTCTCGACACACTAGGGGCGTTTAGCCTACCAATCTGCACGTTTTTGGGATGTGAGCAGAAAACAGGATCTGAAGGAAAGTACACAAAATGTTGGAGCAACTCATCGGCTCAGGCAGTATCTGGAGGACATGGATAGGTGACATTTCAGGTTGAGACCCTTCTTCAGATGGATTATGAGGGGGGGGTGGTTTAGAAGGAAGCAGGACAAATCTTGGCAGATAATAGGTCAACACAGGCGAGGCAGATTTTTTTTTGAGTGGCAGTAGATGTGAGATTGGTATGCAGAGGTGAAGCCAGGGGGAGGAAGGTAGCAGGAGGGGGATGGGGTTGGAGGGGAGAAATACGTGGGGCCCAGGGAATGGGAGGGGGGAGGTTGGTTGAAGGTTATCTAAAATTGGAGAATTCAATGTTCATACCGTTGCATTGTAAGATGCCCAAGTGGAATATGAGGTGCTGTTCCTCCAATTTGCATGTGACCTCAATCTGACAATGGGGGAAGCCTGGTACAGAGAGGTCAGTGTGGGAATGGGACGGGAGGTAAAATGGGGAGATCGAGTAGGCCTTGGTGTACCAAGGGCAGGTGTTCAGAATGGAAAGCCTCATCTTGGGAACAGATGCGACGAAGATGGAGGAATTGAGAGTAGGCGATAGCATCTTTGGAAGAGGCTGTGTGGGAAGATGTGTAGTTCAGATAACAGTGGAGTCGATAGGTTTATAGTGGACATCAGTCAGTGATCTGTCCCTTGTAGATGTCAGAGATTGTCCAGGTGAATTTGAGGTCCGGGTGGTAGTTAGCCGTGACGATAATGAAATCCATGGGTTCTGCATGGGTGCAGGAGGCAGCCCGATACCGTCATCGACTTGGCAGGGAAAGAAGTGTGGTATAGGGCCAGTGTACGCCCTAAACAAGGAATGTTTGACGTAACCGACAAAAAGGCAGGCATAGCTTGGGCACATGCATTTAAAATGGAGGAAGTGAGAGGAGTCAAAGGAGGAATTCTTGAGGGAAGGAAACCCAGGTGGTCACGGGGAGAAGATACAAACCCCTCAAAGACGCACCCGAGGTCAGGTTTGAACTCTGGTCTCTGGCACTGTGAGGCAGCGGCTCTACCAGCTCCGCTACTCTGCCACCCCAAATATAGTGAAATATTTAAATTGGTTGTTCACAGTCAAGAGCTTCAGCGGGAATCGAATTGCTTGTGCTAGCAATGAATGATTCAGCAAGTTAAAGTGTGGATTCTGTGTAATCTTCTGTCTGATCTTCACTACATTATGTCTTTAATGTGTTTCAGAACAGATAGAACAAAAAATATTTGAAGCACTCCTTCATCTCACATAGCTGTTATCAAAGGAGTAAATCACCCTTCCTGACTAATATTGAGAGTTGCATGCACAATGTTATGCATCTTCATTACCCACTGTCTGTGTACCGTGTTCCTGCTTGCTGCTTCTGAATCTTATCAGTTGGGATGTACTGATATGTTTACAGTATATCACTTGCATTCCGTTTTAAGCAAATAATGAGTCATTGAATTTTGTGATGGTCCTTTTTGTGTTTAAAATCTTTTTCAGAAATGTTTCACAATGGGTCCTTAGAATTTTATGGTTATTTTTCTCATTATGCTACATATATATCTTAAGGGCCTGTCCCACTTACGCGGCCTATACAAGCAACTGCCGGCACCCTTGATAGGTCGCCGAAACCTCTCACGACCATAGGAGACCTCTCACGACCATACAGGCTGTATGGTCGTGAGAGGTCTCCAAAGAGTTGTAGTGTCTTTCTGGTTGCCGCTGAATTTTCAACATGTTGAAAATTTTGGAGACCTATCATGGGTGCTGGTAGTCGCCTGTATAGGTTGCATAACTGGGACAGACCCTTTAGACTATTTATTAAAAATACTTTATATTTATTAAGTTTCTTAACCTATCAATTATATTATTATTTTTTAAATTTCCATTTTATATATAAGAGTTTTGAAAATGGTGTATCAAATTATAAAATTAAAGTTTTAAAACTTGGTAAAGTGTGCCATCCAGCTACAGCAGGGTGCTTCAAGTTGTCTTAATTCGAAATTAATTTGGGGAAAGTTTTGTTTTCATGGTGCCTTTCAAAATTTCAGGATATTCTCAGCCATTGTACGTCCAATGCATTTTTTCTTGAAATATAGCCACTGCAGTAATGTAGGAAATCTGGCAGCCAATTTGTCATCCTGAAGTCTAAAAATGTCACAACTAAACTGCCAAGGTTTGTTTCATTTGCAAACTTTATAATGCAGCTTCTTGCATCTGAATCTAGGACATTCATAAAACGGTGTGAAATTTGCATATCCAAAATTGGAAGTGTACAATTAGTCGCTGTTTCCCTAGGACTCCAACCTATGGCAAAACTATACATTCAGTGGTTTGCCTTTCAAAGTTGCAAAAAAAGGAATGAGCAAAATGTTTTACCGTAATGACACAACATTCAATGTTTAGCATGTTGAAACCTCCAGTGATTCATCTTGGTACTTTGCCAAGAATAAGAGTGGGAGGTCATAGCCAGGTCTTTTTACTTGACAGAAAAAGATAAAGTTTATTTAAAAATGGGGTATTAATGTGATGCTATCTTATGATAAGGTTGTTTGAATTCAGAAAGGAAAAAAAAGGCAGGAAATAGGACATTACTGCCTTGATTAGAATCGGTTACTGTTAGAACCTGTAGTTTATGGACAATAAGCCCTGTATTTGGGTAAACAACTCTAATGCAGAAAGACTTGACCAAAAAATGAAATCATTTAACATTTTTAACACAGTTTACCTGTTGATGCAATGTCACTCTTGAGTTCACTGCAGAAATGTGATTTTCAAGTTTAATTGCAGTCTTGCTTATGGTAAGTGAGTGGCCTGGCAAGGTAGTCTTGGACAGCTTTGGCTTCTGTTGGCCTTGCATTAATGAATCAAACGACAACTGCTGGTTTTCATTTTATCTGTTGGTTGTTTTAAAATTGTTGCATTAACTTTGTTTTTATCATGATTTGAGAATAGTTGCACTTGCTGTCAAATCTGTTCTGAAGATAGGTAAAGAAGGCTTTTTTTACATTGGCCTTCATCACTCAGGACATTGAGTATAGAAGTTGGGATGCTATGTTACAGAGTTATACCTTACGGAGGCAAGCCCTTCAGCTCAAGACCAAAATGCCCCATCTACACTAATCCCACCTGTCTGTGTTTGGCCCATATCCATCTAAACCTTTCCTATCCATGTACCTGTCCAAATGTCTTTTAAATGTCATTATCATACTTTCCTCAACTACTTCCTCTGGCAGCTTGTTTCTTATACCCATCACCCTCCATAAAAATAGTTGCCACTTTCTTCTAGATTCTCGTACTCTGGTAAATGATTCTGGGCATTCACCCCATCTATTCCCCTCATGTTCTTATACAACTTTATAAGATCACCCATCATTCTCCTGAGCTTCAAGGCCGTCGCTTGCCCAACCACTCCCTATAGCTATGGTAACAGCCTCGTAAATCTTTTCTGCACTCTTTCCAGCTTAATAACATAATTCCCAAAGCAGGGTGACCAAAATGAACATAATACTGCAAATGCAGCCTCACAAATGTCTTGTATAACAGTAATATAACATCCCAATCCCTCCACACCTTCCAGCCTTACTGTTCCCCTGCCCTGCACTGTCCATTTTACCTTCTCCCCAAAATACACAAACAGAACTTCCCTGGCAGACCCACAGAGCTGCCTGAGCCTGCCTGACTAAACATCTCACATATCTTGATTCCATTCTATCCCCACGAACATCATCCCCCCCAACCCTTTCCCCACTACATGGATAACTGTAGCGGAGTTGCCTCCTGCATCCATGTAGAAATCATTGATTTCATTAACTTCACCACAAACCTCCACCCTGCCCTCAAATCCTCGTGGACTATCTCTGACACCTTTCTCCCCTGCCATACACTGTGAAGATCCTGCCCGGTTTTGAGTCCCCGAAATGCGAAACCTCACATGTATCTCCATTAAACATTCCCTGCCCATTTGTCCAACTGATCAAAATCCTGCTGTAAAATGTAATCACTGTCTTTGCTTTTGACGACGCCACCTTTTTAGTTTAGTTTGGATATACAGCGCGGAAACCGGCCCCGCACACTATCACTATCCTACACTAGGAACAATTTACAATGTTTCCAAGCCAATTAGCCAACAAACCTGAACGACTCTAGAGTGTGGGAAGAAACCGGAGATCCCGGAGAAAACCCATGCAGGTCACGGGGAGAACATAGAAACTCTGTGCAGACAGCACATGTAATTTGGATCGAACTAGTGTCTCTGGCACTGCAAGGCAGCAATTCTATCACTACGCCACCGTGCCGCCCACTTAGGCACCTACTTTAGTGTCTCTGCAAACTTACTAATCATGCCTTCTACAATGGTAGACCACAAACAACAATGGGATCGGCACTGGGGCACACCACTAGTCACAGGCCTCGGATCCGAAAAGTAACTTTGCACCATCACCCTCTGCTTCCTTCCATGAATTCAATTCTCTATCCAGTTGGCTAGCTCTCCCTGGATCCCATACAACCTAATTACAGATCACAATTACAACTGTAACGGTTGTACAAGATTTTGGTAAGGCCACATTTGGAGCATTATGTTTAAGACGGAACTGCAGATGCTGGAAAATCGAAGGAAGACAAAAATGCTGGAGAAACTCAGCGGGTGAGCCAGCATCTATGGAGCGAAGGAAATAGGCAATGTTTCGGGTCGAAACCCTTCTTCAGACTCATTTGGAGTATTATGTTCAGTTTTAGCCACCCTGCCATAGGAAAAATGTTGTTAAGCCGGAAAGAGTGCAGAGAAGATTTACGAGGCTGTTGCCAGGACTCAAGGCCCTGAACTATAGGGAGAGATTGGGCAAGCTAGTCTTTATTCCTTGGAGCACAGGAGACCAATGGTTGAGCTTATAAAGGTGTACAAAATCATGAGGGGAATTGATAGGGTCAATGCACAGTCTTTTACCCAAGATAGGGGAATCAAGAACTAGAAAGACATCGGTTTAAGGTGAGAGGGGAAAGATTTAATTGGAACCTGAGTGGAAACATTTTCACTCCGAGAGTGGTGGGTACATGGCTTGAGCTGACAGAGGTCGTTGAGGCAGGTACTCAGAACTGCTGTAGCTTTGGGAGCAACAACAACAGCAGCAGCAGGAGGAGATTAGCAAGATATACGACTGATTGGCTCTAGCCCAAGTGGGAGGAGAGAAGTGAGTCAGTGCTGGGAAAACAGCTGAAAACTGAGGAATTTGGTTTGTAAATTGGTAAATCAGGCAATTTATCAGTCAATTTAAGTAAGACTGCTCTTAGGGAGCGGCAGTGAGTGAGCGGCCTTGTGAGGGAAGTGCCCTGTGAGAAAAGTGTGAGTCTTTGGCTCGAGAGTCTTCGGAGAGGAGGCTGAGGAGAGGAGACTACGCAAAACACTGCAGAGGGAGAGACGAAAAAAGGAGATGTCAGGCAAGCTGATTCAGTGTGATGCTTGCAGTATGTGGGAGGTCAAGGACACCGCTGGTGCCTCTGGCTGCTACAAATGCGAAAAGTGCATCCAGGTAGAGCTCCTGAAGGGCCGTGTTGGGGAACTGGAGAAGCAAGTGGATGACCTCCGGTTCGTCCGAGAAACGGAGTCGTTCCTTGACAAGTCTTACAGTACGATTGTTACACCTAAGGTACTGGAAGAGAGAAGGTGGGAGACAGTGAGAACGGGAGGGAAGCATGGAATGCCAACATCCCCGGGTGTTGTACCTCTTGTGAACAGGTTCACCCACTTAGAAGCTGTCGGGACAGAAGAGGTGTTTACACTGGGCGGCGGACTGGCTTGTGATGCGAATAGGGCTGTTGAGCCAAAACCAAAAAGGCCTAAGGCAGGCAACGCCATTGTAGTAGGAGACTCCATTGTGAGAGGTACGGACAGGGGTTTCTGCGGCAACAGACGGGATGTGAGGATGGTGTGCTGCCTTCCTGGTGCCAGGATCCAGGATGTCACGGACAGAGTGCAGAAAATCCTCAAGGGCGAAGGTGAACATCCGGAAGTGGTAGTGCATGTCGGCACAAACGATGTCGGAAAGAAGGGGATGAATATTCTGCAGCGTGACTTTAGAGAGCTCGGAAAAATGCTGAAAAGCAGGACCTCCAGGGTTGTTATCTCCGGTTTGCTTCCAGTTCCTCGTGCTGGCGAGAGCAGGAACAGGGAGATACGGGACCTGAACGTGTGGCTGAAGAACTGGTGCACGGGGCAGGGATTTAGATTCTTAGATCACTGGGATCTGTTTTGGGGTAAGGGGGAACTGTACAAAAGGGACGGATTGCATCTTAACAGGTGTGGGACCAGCATTCTGGCAGGCAGGTTTGCCACTGCTACACGGGTGGTTTTAAACTGAATAAGGGGGGTGGGGTGTCGAATGGGCTAGTGGAGGATGGAGTTAAAGGGAAAGGGTTTCTTAAATGTGTGAGCGTAGAGACAGAGGGGTGTAAAATGAGGGTAGAAGCAATAGGTAGCAAGGTGAAAAGTAAAAGTGGCAGGCCGGAAAATCCAGGGCAAAAATCAAAAAGGGCCACTTTTCAACAAAATTGTATAAGGGGTAAGAGTGTTGTAAAAACAAGCCTGAAGGCTTTGTGTCTCAATGCGAGGAGCATTCGTAATAAGGTGGATGAGTTGAATATGCAGATAGCTATTAATGACTATGATATAGTTGGGATCACGGAGACATGGCTCCAGGGTGACCAAGGCTGGGAGCTGAACATCCAGGGATATTCAATATTCAGGAGGGATAGAGAGAAAGGAAAAGGAGGTGGGGTAGCGTTGCTGATTAGAGAGGAGATTAACGCAATGGAAAGGAAGGACATTAGTTTGCAGGATGTGGAATCGGTATGGGTAGAGCTGCGAAACACTAAGGGGCAGAAAACGCTGGTGGGTGTTGTGTACAGGCCACCTAACAGTAGTAGTGAAGTTGGAGATGGTATCAAACAGGAAATTAGAAATGCGTGCGACAAAGGCAAAACCGTTATAATGGGTGACTTCAATCTACATATAGATTGGGTGAATCAAATTGGCAGGGGTGCTGAGGAAGAGGATTTTTTGGAATGTATGCGGGATAGTTATCTAAATCAACATGTAGAGGAACCAACGAGAGAGCAGGCTATTTTAGACTGGGTATTGAGTAATGAGGAAGGGTTAGTTAGCAGTCTTGTTGTACGTGCCCCCTTGGGCAAGAGTGACCATAATATGGTTGAGTTCTTCATTAGGATGGAGAGTGACATTGTTAATTCAGAAACAATGGTTCTGAACTTAAAGAAAGGTAACTTTGAGGGTATGAGACGTGAATTGGCCAAGATTGACTGGCAATTAATTCTAAAAGGGTTGACGGTGGATATGCAATGGAAGACATTTAAAGACTGCATGGATGAACTACAAAAATTGTTCATCCCAGTTTGGCAAAAGAATAAATCAGGGAAGGTAGTGCATCCGTGGATAACAAGGGAAATCAGGGATAGTATCAAAGCGAAGGATGATGCGTACAAATTAGCCAGAAAAAGCAGCATACCGGAGGACTGGGATAAATTCAGAGACCAGCAGAGGAGGACAAAGGGCTTAATTAGGAAAGGAAAAATAGATTATGAAAGAAAACTGGCAGGGAACATAAAAACTGACTGCAAAAGTTTTTATAGATATGTGAAAAGAAAGAGATTAGTTAAAACAAATGTAGGTCCCTTGCAGTCAGAAACGGGTGAGTTGATCATGGGGAACAAGGATATGGCGGACCAATTGAATAACTACTTTGGTTCCGTCTTCACTAAGGAAGACATAAATAATCTGCCGGAAATAGCAGGGGACCGCGGGTCAAAGGAGTTGGAGGAATTGAGTGAAATCCAGGTTAGCCGGGAAGTGGTGTTGGGTAAATTAAATGGATTAAAGGCCGATAAATCCCCAGGGCCAGATAGGCTGCATCCCAGAGTACTTAAGGAAGTAGCTCCAGAAATAGTGGATGCATTAGTAATAATCTTTCAAAACTCTTTAGATTCTGGAGTAGTTCCTGAGGATTGGCGGGTAGCAAACGTAACCCCACTTTTTAAGAAGGGAGGGAGAGAGAAAACGGGGAATTACAGACCAGTTAGTCTAACATCGGTAGTGGGGAAACTGCTAGAGTCAGTTATTAAAGATGGGATAGCAGCACATTTGGAAAGTGGTGAAATCATTGGACAAAGCCAGCATGGATTTACAAAAGGTAAATCATGTCTGACGAATCTTATAGAATTTTTCGAGGATGTAACTAGTAGCGTGGATAGGGGAGAACCAGTGGATGTGGTGTATCTGGACTTCCAGAAGGCTTTCGACAAGGTCCCACATAAGAGATTAGTTTACAAACTTAAAGCACACGGCATTGGGGGTTCAGTATTGATGTGGATAGAGAACTGGCTGGCAAACAGGAAGCAAAGAGTAGGAGTAAACGGGTCCTTTTCACAATGGCAGGCAGTGACTAGTGGGGTACCGCAAGGCTCAGTGCTGGGACCCCAGCTATTTACAATATATATTAATGATCTGGATGAGGGAATTGAAGGCAATATCTCCAAGTTTGCGGATGACACTAAGCTGGGGGGCAGTGTTAGCTGTGAGGAGGATGCTAGGAGACTGCAAGGTGACTTGGATAGGCTGGGTGAGTGGGCAAATGTTTGGCAGATGCAGTATAATGTGGATAAATGTGAGGTTATCCATTTTGGTGGCAAAAACAGGAAAGCAGACTATTATCTAAATGGTGGCCGACTAGGAAAAGGGGAGATGCAGCGAGACCTGGGTGTCATGGTACACCAGTCATTGAAAGTGGGCATGCAGGTGCAGCAGGCAGTGAAGAAAGCGAATGGTATGTTAGCTTTCATAGCAAAAGGATTTGAGTATAGGAGCAGGGAGGTTCTACTGCAGTTGTACAGGGTCTTGGTGAGACCACACCTGGAGTATTGCGTACAGTTTTGGTCTCCAAATCTGAGGAAGGACATTATTGCCATAGAGGGAGTGCAGAGAAGGTTCACCAGACTGATTCCTGGGATGTCAGGACTGTCTTATGAAGAAAGACTGGATAGACTTGGTTTATACTCTCTAGAATTTAGGAGATTGAGAGGGGATCTTATAGAAACTTACAAAATTCTTAAGGGGTTGGACAGGCTAGATGCAGGAAGATTGCTCCCGATGTTGGGGAAGTCCAGGACAAGGGGTCACAGCTTAAGGATAAGGGGGAAATCCTTTAAAACCGAGATGAGAAGAACTTTTTTCACACAGAGAGTGGTGAATCTCTGGAACTCCCTGCCACAGAGGGTAGTCGAGGCCAGTTCATTGGCTATATTTAAGAGGGAGTTAGATGTGGCCCTTGTGGCTAAGGGGATCAGAGGGTATGGAGAGAAGGCAGGTACGGGATACTGAGTTGGATGATCAGCCATGATCATATTGAATGGCGGTGCAGGCTCGAAGGGCCGAATGGCCTACTCCTGCACCTAATTTCTATGTTTCTATGTTTCTATGTACATCAACAAAATTTAAAAGGCACTTGGATAGGACAGGTTTGGAAGGATATGGGCCAAATATAGGCAAACAGGACAAGCTTAGGTGGGGGCATCTTGGTCAGCATGGATTAATTAGGGTGAAGGGCCTGTTTTCATGCTATATGAGTCTGAGATCTTCATCCTGAACTCGTAACTCTCTTTCCATTGACTTGCTGAATGTTCTAGCATTTTATGTTTTTACTTCAGATTTCTACCATCCCTGTATTTTTTTTAAATTTCAGTTGGAATTGAAGAAGTGCTGAGTGTGTGCAATAGACATGACACACTGCAGCTGTGATTTGCTGGTGCTAGTGGGTGTCGATGGTTTGTCTTTCTGAATTGATTGTTGAATTAAGGCCATCTGAAAACTTCCAAAACGAGTTAACTGAAAGAACACTTGCGGGAGATGAGAGATCCACAGTTATGTTTTTCCTTTATTGATGTACTTGGTCATATTTGCATCAAGGCTGGAGATTGGGATAGGTGTTGTGCGGGTACTCCCACAATGCTGTGGCGAGGAAGTTGCGGGACTTAGACCCAGTGATGGTGCAGAATAGGAATGTCCTTCCAAGTGAGATTGGCATATGTGTTGCTGGTTGAGGTTTGAGTTGAGTCAAGTCACGTTTTATTCGTCACGTGCACATAAAGTGCAGTGAAATTAATTTGCCAGCAGTGGTACAATAAAAAAAGAACACACAACACACAATAGAAATGTAACACAAACATCCACCACAGCATTCATCATTGTGGTGGAAGGCACAAAATTTGGTCAGTCCTCCTCCATTTTCCCCCGTGGTCGGGACCTCAACCCTCCGCAGTCACCGCTGCGGGCGTCCAGACGTGCAGACAAGGTAAGTCCAGGTAAATCCTGAATTGGTGCCTCCCCACCGGAGACCACGGCTCCAAGATGGTGTAGGCCAGCGGTCAAAGGTCGGAGAGGTGCTTTTATAATGGAGTTGTTGAGTTAAGGGCCGGTCCCACTTAGGCGATTTTTTAGGCGACTGCCGACGACTGTCATAGTCATAGAAACATAGACATAGAAACATAGAAAATAGGTGTAGGAGTAGGCCATTCGGCTCTTCGAGCCTGCACCGCCATTCAATATGATCATGGCTGATCATCCAACTCAGTATCCCGTACCTGCCTTCTCTCCATACCCCCTGATCCCTTTAGCCACAAGGGCCATAGTCATAGCAGGTCGCCGAAAAACTGGCGACTGGAACCCTCTACGACAATGTCTACGATAAGCTACAACAACCTCCCACCTAGTCAATGTCAAACTACGGCAAGCTACTGACAAATTGGCGACCCATTAGGACGTCCAACTACGACCACACAGGCGACAACCTACAACAACCGGTCAACCTACGTTCACCCACGATAAGCTACGACAAGTTACGACCCTCTCAGCGACAACTGAAGACAATTCAGTCGCCGGTACCTGTCGCCAGTTGACGTAGTTAGTCGCCAATGGAGTTCACCAAAGTCAGCACCTGCAACAACCTATGACAGCACCTACGTCAGGAGAAGTCAAGCTACCGTCATTGACGTCAACCCACTGTCGCCGAAAATTTTTGAACAAGTTGAAAATCCAGTAGTGACCAGAAAGACGACTACGCTATTTGGGCGGCTGAGGAGTCTACTCACGACCATACAGGGGACACCCCGAATGACCTCGTGGCGACAACCTAGTCGCCTGTAGTCACCTAAAAAATCGCCAAAGTGGGACAGGCCCTTAAATGCTTTGCATATTGTAACGGCAATTTCTTAACTTTCCAATGTACAACTTTTAATTGCCAACACTACTTGGGAATGTCGGAGTGAAAGAACTTACGCAGTCACTGATAGTAAAAACAAATCTTTCAGTTGTTATTTCCAGTCCTTTATTGAAGTAGTGCAAACAAAAAAATGATTCATACCAGGTATTCCTTATTTAATACAAACTTTTCGTTCTTACTAACTGTTGTGTGGTAAGAATTGTTCCCGAGGCTAATCTAATCTGCACACTCCCTGTGGCTTTGTTATCCTCCTCAGATGTAGACACACCCATCTACGTATCAAAATCCCTCCCCCAAGCATACAAAAAAGATACAGCTAGAAATATCTAAACAAAATAACATAATATACTAACAGTAACTAACATAAGCATGAATGGCTCCTACACATATTGTAGTTGGTATACATGGCAGCATTGGTATGTTAGTTTAGTTTAGAGATAGGGCATGGAAACAGGCCCTTTGGTCCATTGAGTCCGCACTGACCAGTGATCCCCGCACACTTACACTACCCAACACACACTAGGGACATTTTACATTTATACCAGGCCAATTAACCTGCAAACCTGTACGTCTTTGGAGTGTGGGAAGAAACTGAAGATCTTGGAGAAAACCCACGCAGGTCAAGGGGAGAACCTACAAACTCCATACAGACAAGCACCTACGGTCAGGATCGAACCCGGATCTCTGGCGCTGTAAGGCAGTAGCTCTAACGCTGCCCATGGTTAATGGGGCAGAAAATCATTGTTCAAACTGGTGAATTGGATGCCAATCAAGTGATTGTTCTGTGTGCTATTATTCTTTTGAGTGTTGGAACGTAGTTATTTCAACCATCTAAATGTGGCTTGGAAATGGTGAAACAACTAATCAAGTTTCTGGTTTCTGAAGATGTTGAATGTGGGGTTCTTGGCATTGGTAATGTCATTGACTGTCATGGATGTGTGGTCAGACTCTCTTATATTGGGTCATTTTCTGCCTTGCCGGAATGCTGTTCAGGTCTAGCTGTGTCCATACATGGGTTGCTACATTTATTGAGAAGTTGCGAATGGCATTGAACTTGTGGAATTTTCTGCAAACATCTCTTCCAACATGGTGGAAGGAACATCTTTGGTGAAGATATTAACGAGTCTATCTTGGTAGTCAGGGCGTTTTATGGCACTTGGCCAAAACTCGCTGGAGTTTAGAAGAATGAGGGGGGACTTCATTGAAACATACAGAATAGTGAAAGGCTTGGATAGAGAGGATGTGGAGGGGATGTTTCCACTCGTGGGAGAGTCTAGGACTAGAGGTCATAGCCTCAGAATTAAAGGACATTCTTTTAGGAAGGAGACGCGGAGGAATTTCTTTAGTCAGAGGGTAGTGAATTTGTAGAATTATTTGCTACAGAAGGCTGTGGCCGCAAAGTCAGTGGATATATTTAAGACAGAGATAGATAGATTCTTGATTAATACGGGTGTCAGAGGTTATGGGGAGAAGGCAGGAGAATGGGGTAAGGAGGGAGAGATAGATCAGCCATGATTAAATGGCGGAGTAGACTTGATGGGCTGAATGGCCTAATTCTGCTCCTATCACTTATGAACTTATGATAGTGTTCAAAGCAGTTGGTACTTACAGTTGCCTACACCTGCATCTTGGAGAGTTATAACGGATCACAATTATCGCCTTCGATGATGGGAACTGGAAGAAACAGATTTAAGTTGCCAGGGCAGCACTTCTACTGAGCAGTTATCTAGCTACAGGAGATTTGAAAAATAGAATGTAGCATCTCATTTTTGGTGTTACTCGGAATGCCAGCATCAATTACCCATTCTTAGTCGCTTTTGAGTAGGTCATGGTGAGTGCTTTTGTAAATCACTATGGTCACCTTGTGCAGTTGAGTAGGGAGTTACAGGATTCAGACCCATTGAAAAAGAGGGACTGGTGATATATTTCCAAGTTAGGATGGTATATAGTTTGGAGAAGAATCTGTTGGTGCTGTGGTGCCCATGCTGTCCTGGTCCTTCTCGCTGGTTAGGGTTGTGGGTTTAGGAATGCTGTTTGAATATTCTGGCTGAATAAGTGCTGTGTATTTTGAAAGTGATGTGCAATTAAGTTATTGTGTGTCGATTGTGGAGGGAATATGTAGGGGGATATATGGGGTGCAAATAAAGTGTGCAAATTGTCTTGGATGGTGCTAGACCTTTTGTTTGTTTTTGGAACTGCACTCATCTAGGCAAATGGAGAACATCCCAATGCATTCTTGACTTGCCATGTAGATAGAGGAAAGTGTTTGGCATCACAGGAGATGAGATGAGTCCTTGCTGCAGGATATTCAGCCTCTGATCTGCTCTTGTAACCGTGTCTGGCACGGTTGAGTTTCTGGTCAATGAGATCGATGACAAAGATGATGATGGATGGGTTTGGCAATGATAATCCCATTGAATTTCAAGGATAGATTCATCACAAAGATGTCAGTAAACCCATTGTTTTTGTATTGATTTAAAAAAATCTATCCTGTCTAACTCCACTCTTCACTATTAGGTCTATGGTCCAGCATTTCATAATTCCTAAAGTAAATGCCCAAGTTTACTCATTTGACACGGTAGGTTACCCTGGAAGGTTAGATTGCATGGAATCTAAGGAGAGCTAGCCGACTGGATAAAAAATTGGCTTCACGGAAGGAAGCAGAGGATGATGGTGGAAGGTTGTTTTTTGGACTGGAGGCCTGTGACTACTGTTGTGCATCAGGGTTCAGTGCTGGGCCCATTGCTGCTTGTCATCTACATAAATGATTTGGACGAAAAGGTACAGGGCATGATTTGTAAGTTTACAGATGACGCAGAAGTGGGTGGTTTTGTAGATAGTGAAGATGGTGGTCAAAAATTGCAGCAGGATCTTGATCGGTTGGGCAGGTGGGCTGAGGAATGGTTCTTTTTCTTGCAAATGAAACATAAATAAACCAAAGGAATAGTTATATCTCAAGCCGGGTGTTGAACAGCCAGGTTGTTGTCTCTGCGTTAATGTCTGCCAGGCCCTGAGCTCCATTTGGTGGGTGGTAGAGCGGGCACTCAGAGATGACATGATTGGCTGTCTGTTGTTCTGCTCCGCATTCACAAGCTGGGCTCTGGCAGAGCCCCCATCTCCACATGCTGGCATTGAAATGCCCAACTCCAGTACAAAGTCTGTGGAGCTTCACCCATGCTCCTCTGGGGAGGTCAGACCCTGGACAGCTTTTATCTGGTGAGGAATGGTTGATGGAGTATAAGACAGATAAGTGTGAGGTGTTGCATTTTGGGAAGTCTAACCAGGGCAGGACTTACACAGTTAATTGAGGTAGAGCAAAGGGGTCTAGGAGCGCATAATAATTAAATATGATAAGCTTACCGCCTCTGCCACATCTTTATGCGGTGATCTCCAGACCTCGCTACTCTCTACTTAATAGGTGTTTTCCTCATTTTCCCTTTAATCCTTTCCCCAACCACTCTTCTCCCCTGGTTGTTGACTTAACTGTTGAGGAAAATAGTCGTTACCAATGACATTATCAAGGACTCTCATAAGTAGGTCGTCCTGTTCTAAAGAAAACAACTCTAGTTTATCCAATCTTTCCTTTATATTTACAACTTTCCAGTTCTTTCATAATTTTCATAATTTTTCATACATTTTCGTACAACTATGTCTTTCCTATCATGTGGTAATCAGAACTGTAAGTAATACTTAGCTGCAGAGTAACCAACATGACCCCCCTGTTCTTATATTCTATGCCTGCATCCATTCAGGAAAACATCTGGTATACATTTTTAACTACCTTATTCATCTGCCCTGTGACACACAAATGTCCAAACATAAACATTTGGAGTAGAAGTAGGGCAATCAGTCACTTGAGCTTGCTCCTCCAGTCAATAAGATCATGTTATTTAAACTTTACCAGGGGTAACCTTTAATGTTCTTGTTTATCAGCGGTCCATCCACTTCTGGATCAGTGGACATACATCCAAGATCCATTTGTTCCTTCACATCGCTTATTGTATATGGCCTTGTCTTGTCGCACCTCTCAAAATCCATTTCCACAAACTTCTCCATGTTTAATTCTCTTTGCCACTCTTCTGACAATTTGTTTCTTCCCAAATTTCCTCCTCAATTTTAACCAAAGGCTAATTTTTGTATCATCTCCAGACTTATTCATTATATAACCTGCATTTGATCTAATTCTTACCAGTAAAAACGAGGGACTGGTGAAACCCATTTGGGAACAGCTCTCCTGTCACAAAAACACCTGTCAATCCTAATCCTTTGTTTCTTATACGGAATCTGTTTGGAGCAGACCTCCCCTTAGATCCCATAGTCTTATTAGAAATGATCAACCAGTTTGCCACGTGTAATCTTGAGAAAGTTTTGCTAATATCCATTCACTGTATCCTATACATGGAACACATTACCCTCATTGACATTTCTTGTTTTCTCCACAAAACTTTCGGTCAACTTTATCTGACATGATATTTTATTAATAAAGTTATGTAGACTATCCCTAATCAATCAGGAACTTTAAAAATGTTTGCGCCGTCCCTCAAAAAAAGATTCCCGTTGCTGTCCACCATTGAAATTAAATTACAAACAAAAGATGCTGGAAATACTTAGCAGATGAGACAGCATCAGTAGAAAGAGGCACAGAAACCGACAAAGGGTGTGTTCATGAAGGATTCTGGACCTTCTTCTTCTTCTTCTTCTTGCGTATGGCGTGCACAGCCTAAAGTTGTAGGACAACTTGTTCTATTTGATCTTACTTGATTGTGCACACCAGGTTGATTGCATTCGTCGAAACAGGGCGGACCACGTGAAGGTTGCAATCTCCCACCCCATTCTGGACCTGAAACAATACCTTTGTTTTTAGTTGTCCTGATGGGAATCCAGGCCAACAGAAACAAAATATATGCCCTGTCTAATCGGTGTCCTTTTCGTGTGCTCCTGTGATCTTTACTATCCTTGTTATTAACTCGCATTGTTGAAATTAAGGTAGTTAATAGGAAAATATGCTATTCTTAATGTACATGCTTTGTGTAAAAAAATGAGTGAGCTGGGACAAGTAAAGGTTACTCATAATTAATTGAGGTATTGCCAATTTGTTGAATGCTCCTAAACTATTAAAATAAAATCAGAATATTAAAACAAACAAAATCAGGTTTTGCAAAAAGTTAATTTGATGAACTTAAAGCAGAGATGTCTTGTTATAACTATGAACTACGACTTGGATAGGTTGGGTGAGTGGGCAAATGCGTGGCAGATACAGTATAATGTGGATAAATGTGAGGTTATCCACTTTGGTGGCAAAAACAGGAAAGTAGCCATTAACAGAAAAAAATCTAAATCAGCTTCCACTTCCAGACCAACATCCACTGAAGAATGTGAGCCTTGACCCTAAACATCACCTATTCGTTTTCTCCAGAGATGCTGTCTGACCCGCTGAGTTACTCCAGCTTTATGAGTCTTACCTTCCGCTGAAACACAATAAGCCTGCTGTAATAGATGGTTCATATCATCCACTGTTCTAACACCAAATTCCCAAAACAAGCACTCCAAGTTTCAGCGTGGTTAGTGATTTTCAGATGGAAAGAGAAACTGTTTCAAAGTCTAATTGGAAAAAAAATGTTAATGTCTTTACTGAGGGGAATTACTGGCCCTGCCCGGCAGAGGAGAATTTCGGAAGGCAATCTGCACTTGAGCCTCTCAGCGAAGCACAAAGCTCAAACGTGTCTGCAACCCATCCACCTCTGTCATCATGTTCCACCTCCCCAGCTGTGATAAAGTCTGTAGACCCTGCACGGGCCTCATTAGTAACCTCAGAACCCACAGAGCCAAGAGAATCAAGTCATCCTTGACCTCGAATGACTGCCTAAGAATGGAGATCTTTAGATTACTTCATTGTTTTAAAACTTTAAAAGCTTACTTAGTACCAAGGAAGATTTTAAAGACTTTGCATACCTCCTGTCAGGTGTGCCAACATGTCAGCTGCTTAGATCAATGAAGAAAACAGCAACAGTGGACAGAAAGCAATTTTCTCTTTTTTTTCTGCATTCAGACGCTATACAGGTTAATTCTACGTAGCAGAAGCTAAATTTTGACGTGTTTAGGCATCAAATTCCTAAAGGGGCAAGAGTACACATTCTCCTATTTTTTACTGTGCTGACTCATCGCTAATCCTTTAAATGTTAAAGATACTTTTATTTGGAAATGGCTTTGGAAATTGAAATTAATTTTCCAGTATTTTGCAAAGTTTTTATGTTTGTATGGATTTATTTTCTTCTCTGTTCAGTCTTCTTGAGGGATTATCCAGTAACATGCAGGGGCACGATACCACACTGAAGTAATATGAACTTCTCCAGAAGTTGCTTGTCTATTAACTCCTTCAGTGCTATTATGAAGTAAACACAGCCCATACACAAACATCGACGACAGACACAAAATGGTGGAGTAACTCAGCAGGACAGGCACCACCTCTGCATAGAAGGAATGGGTGATGTTTCCAGTCCAGATAACCCATTCCTTCTATCCACAGATGCTGCATGTCCCGCTGAGTTACTACACCGTTTTGTGTCTATCTTCGGTGGAAACCAGCATCTGCAGTTCTTTCCTACACAAAACATGAACATGTTTGTTTTAATTTTATGTAACCAAGTGCGGACCAATTGGGTCCCATTCCCCTAACGCAATATTTCACCAAAGTGTGCATCCGCACTGCGCAGGCGCGAAGGCCGCATTCAAAGTTGTGCCGGTGACAGCTGAAATTAAGTTAAAGTTAATAAATCGAAGAGGGGACCCGTGGAGGCGTTTGCAAAAATAGAAAGAAACTTGCCCATTGAGCCGTGTGTCCCCGTTGTGAGTCAGGGCAAGTACAGGCGAAAGGGAAAAAAAATGGCGGTCTGAAAATCTGCAAAAGGCTCAACCGCGCAGGTGCAGGCAGCTGAGGGGTTCCTATTGTGACGCCAGAGATCCCTGTTGTGATGCGAACGGGAACTCTCCCCCAACTGCACATGCGCGGCTGAGGGCACTGTTTTAAGTTATTTTAAGTTTTAAATGTCAATAACCTGTAAAATATAATATAAATCTGAAGGAAAATTGCTACTGCACATCCCAGGACAATGGTGAGTAAGGTGGGCCTAACATTGTTGGGTTATCGTCCACCGTTTTGCGGAGTTTCGGAAACAAATATAGGTACAAACAAATATACAGACAAACAAGATGAGAGTTTTTGTAATAGAATAGATAGAAGAATAGAATAGATAGATAGATAACTTTGTTTGCCACAGTACATGATGGCAACAAATGTGTTTTGGCAGTATTTTCAAATAATATGAATAATGCAAACATTTTAATAAACCAAATAACAAATGGACTCTTGCAAAGGGATTGACAAGATGGTCCTTTAAATGGGCCTATCCAAAATGTTTCTACAGTGAGTAGAATCTTGTTTCTCAGCAGAAATAATGATAACTTTCTCCTACTAAAGCAAAAAAAGAAAACATCAGTGATGGAATTCAGAACTGCACAAGTTAGTTATTGCCTTATTTTCATTCATTTAGCAGAATGCATACGCAAGCATCTGTGGCATTAATGGCACAATTTTTAAAATCTATCTTCCAAGATGGAAATTAGTAAGATAATTTTGACATGGCCAGAGAAGGCCAACTTTCTTTAGTTTAAAAGAATATCCTGAAATATGCAAGAGGAAAGGTCAAGGGGTGGGTGGGAAAAACATCATAGGTATCATGGGAGTGAACTGGGCCAATGCCATGGAATCAAGAATTACTAACTGGATGGCCAATTTGGGAAAAAGCAATATGTTTTCAGTATTAATGTACAAAAATTTGAAGAAGTCTAAAGAAGGGTCTTGACCCGAAACATCACCCATTCCTTCTCTCCAGAGATGCTGCCTGTCCCGCTGAGTTACTCCAGCATTTTGTGTCTATCTTCGGTTTAAATCAGTTCCTTCCAATACAAAAAAAATGTTTTTATTTTTAGAAATTGCTTCTTGATCTGCTTTTGGATATTTTTAAATAATCTAACCATTTTACATTTACAGTTGCGGACAGATGAAAGATCACATACCTTCACTATCCACTCCTGTGTTCTTTTCTCCAGAGCCCTGCAAAGTTTAACTTAAAAAATATACATTAAATGTATTTAATTTAATTTAATTTTATTTTATTGTCACTTGTACCGAGGTACAGTGAAAAGCTTTTGTTGCGTGCTATCCAGTCAGCGGAAAGACCATACATGATTCCAATCGAGCCATTTACAGTGTGTAGATACATGATATGGGAATAACGTTTAGTGCAAGGTAAAGCCAGCAAATTCCGATCAAAGATAGTCCGAGGGTCAGCAATGAGGTATATCCAGTTTATAGCTATGATGCAATGATGGGGTATAGTCTTAAATGAGAGAACATTTAAAATTGAATTACTTGGAAATGTATTTTCGCAAAAGGTGGCAAGTCTCAGGAATTCTTTACCTTGTGGAAGCTAACTCAGAACAACTTACAATTAAAGTTTGAGGGGTTGAAGGCTTTTGGGATCCACACAGAGGAGGAGTTGAGGCCTGATGAAGAACAGCCATAATCAAATTGAATTGCAGGGCAAACTTGAGGTGGCCTGTTCCTGCTCCTATTTTCTTGTGTTCTGTGTTCAAATTTAACATCGCGGAGCCCGTGATCCCTTTGCCAGGGATCGACCTTGGAGCTCCAACCGTGGATGCTTGCGGACTTAACATCACGGAGCCCGCGGTCTCTGGTCGGAGCCCGCGGTCTCTGGTCGGAGCCCGCGGTCTCTGGTCGGAGACCGACTTCGGTAACTCGAAGCTGCAGGAGTTTCGAACGTTCCCGACGCTGAATTTTCGATCCCCCCGACGTGGGAGTTTCAGTCGCCCCGACGTGGGAGTATCGATCTCCCCGACGCTTCGACCACCAGCTGCGGGAGCTTCGATCGCCCCGATGGATGGTTCGACTGCCCCGAGGAGAATAAAGAGGAAGAAGATTGGCTATTTTTGCCTTCCATCACAGTGAGGAATGTGGGGAATCCGTTGTGGTGGATGTTAATGTTAACTTTTATGTAGTTGTGTGTCTTGTTGCTTTTTTCGCGTATGGCTGCATGGTAATTTGCATATCACTGTACCTTAATTGGTACACGTGACAATAAAAGACCTTTGAAAACTTTTGAAGTTCAGTTTGACTCACAATTTCTATCACTGGGCAAAGTAGGTTTGTAAGAGTATTACTGCTCATGGTTATAGGGCTGCTGTACCTTATTCCCGATGGTTGCAATGGTTTGCAAGCATTGCCAGGCTGGTGTAGGTCTTTGAACATAATAGCTGCCATTTTGTGGCTTCCTGTGGCTCCCTTCGATGGTCGATAGGTCAGTACCCTTGATGGACCGGGCAATGTCAACCACTTTTTGTAGCTTCCTTCATTCTTGCATATTCCAGTTACTGAACCAGCCCATGATGCAACCCGCTAGTATGCTCCCTCCTATACACCGGTAGAAGTTCAAGAAAGTATTTATGACATACTGGATATCCATAATCTTCTACAGATGTAGAGGTGTTGATGAACTTTCATTGTGATTGCATCAACATGTTGGGCCTAGTACAAATCTTCAGAGATATGCATGCCCAAGACCTTGAAGTTTTTGACACTCTTCACTGCTGTTCCATTGGAATTGTAGAATCATACAGCATGGAAACAGGCCCGTTGGCCCAACTTGTCTGTCTACCGAGATGACCCATCTACACTCAGCCCATCTGCCCACCACTGGCCCGTATCCCTCTAAACCTTTCTTATTCATGTACCTGTCCAAAAGTCTTTTAAATGTTGTTATAGTATCTGCCTCAACTACCTCCTCTGGCAGATCATTCTTTACAACCATCGCCCTCCGTGAAAACGTTTCTCCTCGGGTTCCTATTCAATCTTTCCTCTCTCACCTTGATGAAGACAGGTTCATGGATCTTTGGCTTTCCCTTCCTGAAGTCAACAATCGGTTCCTTGGTCTTGCTAATGTTGAGAGCAATAGTATTATTCTGGTACAGCCATGGGTATGGAGAGATTAGAGCAGGCGACTGAGCTCACAGCCTCTTGGTGCCCCCATGCTGATGGTCAATAAAGAGGAAGTGTTTTTGCCAATTTTTGTTCTGATAGAGGTCTGACTTTGAGAAAGTTGAGGAGCCAATTGCACATGGACATGCAATGACCAGTTCTCTGAGTTTGCTGATAAGTTTAGAAGAGATGATAGTGCTGAACACCAAGCTGTCATTGTTGCACTACAGCCTGATGCATGTGTTCCTTTTATCCAAGTAAGCCAGTGGAGAGCCAGTGAGGTCACATCTGCTGTTGACCCATAACCAACCTCTCAAAGCACTTCATCAAAGTAGTGGTGAGTGCCACCAGTTAGAGGCTATTAAGTGTTGAACTCTTGTTCTTCTTGGACACCGTTAATGTGGATGTCCTTTCAAAGCAGGTGGGGACCTCAGACCTCAGACCTCAGTAGTGACCAGTTGACGATATCTGCAAAACCTCCAGCCAGTTGCTCCGTGCAAGAAAGCAGCCAGGTACAGCATCAGGGCCCAATGCTTTCCGAGAGTTTATCCCCGTAAAAGGATCTTATGATATCGGCCTCGAAGATTGAGCTCATAATGTCGTCAGGGCCCAAAAAGGTACATTGATGTTCTCCCTTTCAAAGCGAGCATAGAAAGGATTGTAGTGTGTCCAGGATTGAGCTCATCCAGCAGTGATGCATCACTGGAGTTGTGCTACTTGGTTTCACCTTATAGGAAGTAATGGTGTGACAGCTCTGTCACAGCTGCTGAATGTTGGGTCTTCCAGTTTAGACTGAAATTGTCTCTTTGTTTTCTCGATGGCCTTCTCAAAATCTTACTGGACTTATGTGGTCCTGTAACGCCAGACCTAAATGCCCGAAATGTGGTCCTTAGTAGATTACAGACCTCTTTGTTCATCCATGGCTTCTGGATATGGAACATTTTGATGGACTAGGTGAGAACATACTCCTCCACTCATTTCGCCAAAAAGTCGATAACAACTGTGGCACATTTGTTGATGTCCATTGTTGAGTCATAGAGTTATACGGCACAGAAACAGGCTCTTTGGTCCATTTTGTTCAGCACTGACCAAGATGACCATCCAAGCTAGTCTCATTTGGCCCCATCCCTCTAAACCTTTCCTATCTATGTACCTATCCAACTATCTCTTAAATGCTGTTATAGTACTTGCCTCAACTACCTTCTCTGACAGCTTGTTCCATGTACTCGCCATCCTCTGAGTAAAAAAATTGTCTGCATTACATCTTGCCCTTCTCACCTTAAACCAAAGTCCTCAGGTTTTTGATTCCCCTATACTGGGTAAAAGACTCTGCAGTCAAGTCCTTGAACATTACTGAATCCACTGACGTCAAACAGTCGCAGCTTCACTCCACTACCTCCCCTGGCGAGCTCTGTACAATCCTCACTGATAGAGCTGTGCTCTCCAGTCATTACCTGTATGCAGGAAGAAGAGGCACAGCCAGGTGGCCCCTGTGATACTCTTAAATTAAACTGCTGAACCTCTTGCTTCAGTATAGAAACCTAAAATTGCACTTCAGACAATTTATTTAACTTTGTTGCAGAACTGGGCAATTTCACCCAGCCATTAAAAACATTTTTGTCAGCAAAACTAAGAGCTGACATTGGATGCTTGGGAGAGCTGTGAATTGAATGTGTCAGTTCTCTATAGTACAATTTGTTCTTCAGTTGAATGAGAATTTAAGTCGGGATCAATGACTACTAAAGCTTGCCCGAAATCTTGATTATTTAATCGTGCAGACATGGAAGAATACCATGCATGGCATTGTTCTAGTCTAAAATTAAGTTGTCACAGAGGATTTATGGCAGTGCATAAATAACAAATACATTGATGTTCATGAACCAGCTGAACCAGACAATGTTCTCAATTTATCTTGATATTCAACACCAAGCAGAATATCTGCAAAACATGACATGTCTGTTTTGGCCAAATGTTAGAAGTTCATTTTTTAAAATGATTGTAAATGATCTTTCACCTGAATCTGTTAATGACAGAACAACTGCAAATTTTGAGTAATTTAATTGTTTTGGTTTGGACTGGTAAGATAGTAATTTTCCAGCTCTGACAGAAGCTTTATTGTACTGCAAGGAAGTGTGAGGCTTGATGTTTAACAAATTAATATTCCAATTTTAACAGGTCACGGTGAACTGGAATGAAGCATAACTAATATGTGTTGATTATTGTCTTGTTGTGTATAGGACATGAATGGCATTGCCAGCATTTATGGCCAAAACTAATCCCTCTTGTCAAGGTGACAATGATGAACTATTGTGGACATCTGATGGAAGTTACATCCACATAAGACATTGGTGAGGCCTCATTTAGAGTTTTGTGTTCAGTTCTGGGCACCATGTTAGAAACATAGAAACATAGAAAATAGGTGCAGGAGGAGGCCATTCGGCCCTTCTTGCCAGCACCACCATTCATTGCGATCATAGCTGATCGTCCCCAATCAATAACCCGTGCCTGCCTTCTCCCCATATCCCTTGATTCCACTAGCCCCTAGAGCTCTATCTAACTCTCTCTTAAATCCATCCAGTGACTTGGCCTCCACTGCCCTCTGTGGCGGGGAATTCCACAAATTCACAACTCTGGGTAAAAAAGTGTTTTCTCACAGTCTTAAATGGCCTCCCCTTTATTCTAAGACTGTGGCCCCTGGTTCTGGACTCACCCAACATTGGGAACATTTTTCCTGCATCTAGCTTGTCCAGTCCTTTTATAATTTTATATGTTTCTATAAGATCCCCCTCATCCTTCTAAATTCCAGTGAATACAAGCCTAGTCTTTTCAAACTTTCCTCGTATCTCTTGAACCTACGATGCACTGCCTCAATCACAAGGATGTCCTTCCTCAAATTAGGAGACCAAAACTGTACGCAATACTCCAGATGTGGTCTTACCAGAGCCCTATACAACTGCAGAAGAACCTCTCTCTTCCTATACTGAAATCCTCTTGTTATGAACTGAAATCCTCTTGTTATAGGAAAGATGTTGTCAAGCTGGCAAGGGTACAGAGAATGTTTAGGAGGATGTTGCCAGGTCTAGAGGGTCTGAGCTATAGGCAGAGGTTGAGTAGGCTGGGACTCTATTCCTTGGAGTGCAGAAGGTTGAAGGGTGATTTTATATAAGTGTATAAAATCATGAGCGGAATAGATTGGGTAGATGCACAAAGTCTCTTGCCCAGAGTAGGTGAATTGAATAGGACAGAGGTTTAAAGTGACGGGGAAAAGATTGAATTGGAATCTGAGGGGTAACTTTTTCCCACAAAGGGTGGTGGGTGTATGGAACAATCTGCCAGAGGAGGTAGTTGAGACAGGGACTATCCCAATGTTTTAAGAAACAGTTAGACAAGTACATGGATAGAACAGGTTTAGAGGGATATATGAGCCAAAGGCGGGCAGGTGGGACTAGTGTAGCTCAGACATTTTGGCCAGTGTAGGCAAATTGGGCCGAAGGGCCTGTTTCCATACTGTATCACTCTATGACTTAATGACTCTATGATGCACTGCCATTTAGTGCTGAGTTCTAGTATTTTGACACAAAGCGAATGAAAATACAATGATGTATTTCCAAGTCGGGATAATCTAAGTGCCTGCAGACCATGATGTTTCCATGTATCTATGAACCTGATAGAGGCCATAGATTAGGGAGGTACTCATGAAGAAACTGAATTCCTGCAATATATTTTAGATAGTATAATGTGACAGAAAGAGAGTTAATGTTTAGATTGGGGGAATCAGTGGCAATCGTGATTTAACTTTCACGGTACGGAACCTTGAGTGTTATTTGTGGCTGTACTCATCGGAGTTCGAGGAGGCTTTGCCATTGTATTTGTGAACTTGTAGATGGTTGAAAGGACATGAAGTGTCAGGAGATGAGCCAGTCATCTTAGGATCTTGCAATGTTATTGAATCTCAAGAGCAGATGACTAGTCACTCTCGGGCTGGAGATGGTCAATTATGTTGCAGAAATGTCACTTATCACTTCTCAGCCTATACCCGTTTCATGTCTCAGACCTGCTGTAAGCAGGAATGCACCACTTCATTTTTTCAAGTGTTACAAATAGAATTGAACATTGTGCAATCTTCAAGCAAACATCCTCACTCCTGCCCTTTTCATAGGCGAGAGGCCATCAAAGATACACCATTCAGTGTAGAAAAATGCTCTGCAAAGCTCCATGAAAATTTGGAGCTGAAACCCCTGACCTCTAATCACCACAATTATCTTTCTTTTGTGCAAGGTATGATTCCAATCCTTTATTGATTATAATTACTTCGATTTTAGTACCGAATAGTGAATAGAGTGGATGTGGAGAGGATGTTTCCACTAGTGGGAGACTAGTCTAGGACTAGAGGTTATTGCCTCAGAATTAAAGGACATTCTTTTAGGAAGGACATGAGGAGGAATTACTTTAGTTAGAGGGTGTTGAATCTGTGGGATTCTTTGCCGCAGAAGGCTTTGGAGGCCGTGCCAGTAGATATATTTAAGGCAGAGATAGATAGATTCTTGATTAGTACAGGTGTCCGACGTTATGGGGAGAAGGCAGGAGAATGGAGTTAGGAGCAAGAGATGCATCAACCATGATTGAATGGTAGAATTGACGATGGGCCGAATGGCCTAATTCTGCTCGTATCACTTATGATCTTATGACCTTAATTCATTCTGCTTTGCTCTGAATACTAGGCAAATTTTCCCGAATATTGGCACATGCCTATGTTATAACTGCAATGGAATGACGTATTTGCATTACATCTTTTTCTTGAGCACATCAACCATATAACCATATAACCATATAACAATTACAGCACGGAAACAGGCCACCTCGGCCCTACTAGTCCGTGCCGAACACTTATTCTCTCCTAGTCCAATCTACCTGCACTCAGACCGTAACCCTCCATTCCTTTCCCGTCCATATACCTATTCAATTAATTTTTAAATGATAAAATATATCCTGCCTCCACCACTTCCACTGGAAGCTCATTCCACACAGCTACCACTCTCTGAGTAAAGAAGTTCCCCCTCATGTTACCCCTAAACTTCTGTCCCTTAATTCTCAAATCGTGTCCTCTTGTTTGAATCTTCCCTACTCTCAATGGAAAAAACGTATCCACGTCAACTCTGTCTATCCCTCTCATCATTTTAAAGACCTCTATCAAGTCCCCCCCTTAACCTTCTGGGCTCCAAAGAATAAAGACCTAACTTGTTCAACCTTTCTCTGTAACTTAGTTGCTGAAACCCAGGCAACATTCTAGTAAATCTCCTCTGTACTCTCTCTATTTTGTTGACATCTTTCCTATAATTTGGCGACCAAAATTGTACACAATACTCCAGAATTGGCCTCACCAATGCCTTGTACAATTTTAACATTACATCCCAACTTCTATACTCAATGCTCTGATTTATAAAGGCAAGCATACCAAAAGCTTTCTTTACCACCCTATCTACATGAGATTCCACCTTCAGGGAACTATGCACAGTTATTCCTAGATCCCTCTGTTCAACTGCATTCCTCAATTCGCTACCATTTACCATGTACGTCCTATTTTGATTTGTCCTGCCAAGATGTAGCACCTCACACTTATCAGCATTAAACTCCATCTGCCATCTTTCTGCCCACTCTTCCAAATGGCCTAAATCTCTCTGTAGACTTTGAAAATCTACTTAATTATCCACAACACCACCAATCTTAGTACCATCTGCATACTTACTAATCCAATTTACCACACCATCATACAGATCATTGATGTATATGACAAACAACAGTGGACCCAACAGATCCCTGAAGTACCCCACTAGTCACCGGCCTCCAGCCTGACAAACAGCCATCCACCATTACTCTCTGACATCTCCCATTCAGCCACTGTTGAATCCATCTTGCTATTCCACCATTAATACCCAACAATTGAACCTTCTTAACCAACCTTCCATGTGGAACCTTGTCAAAAGCCTTGCTGAAGTCCATATAGACAACATCCACCGCTTTACCCTCATCAATTTCCCTACTGTATGTTGTCTGACCTCCATACCCTCTTCGGGATTCCATCACTTTTGGCTGTTACTTAATATTGAATTGGGTGAAGATTGGCTTCCTTGTTGGTGCCCCTGCAGAAAGCGGAGAAATATTACCCACACTGGTTAAAATTGGTGGTAGATAGCTTTGGATCTCACCGATTGGCCGTTATCATCATTAGGGATGGAGGTGTTGATTGAGCATCCTCCAATTTGCGTAGATGGTTATAAAACTATATCATTCATGGATAAGGGTTGCTAGTCAGAACCTTTTACCCAGAATGGAGAAATCGAATACTCGAGGGCATAGCTTTAAAGTGAGAGAGGCAAAGTTTACAGGAGATATACAGGGCAAGTTTATTTTAATAGAGGCTTGTGAGAGACTGGACCATGTGCTGAGGGAGGTGGTTGAGGCAGATGCGATATGACATTAAATGCCACTATGTTTTTTGGATAGACATATGGATATGCAGGAAATGGCAGGATATGGATTATATGCAGGTGGATCAGAAATGTTATTGACATCATGCTCAGCACAGAGATTGTGGTCCAAAGGGCCTGTTCCTGTGCTCTACTGTTCTATGTTCTATAATAATAATAATAATGGATGGGATTTATATAGCGCCTTTCTAATACTCAAGGCGCTTTACATCGCATTATTCATTCACTCCTCAGTCACACTCGGTGGTGGTAAGCTACTTCTGTAGCCACAGCTGCCCTGGGGCAGACTGACGGAAGCGTGGCTGCCATTCTGCGCCTATGGCCCCTCCGACCACCACCAATCACTCACACACATTCACACACAGGCAAAGGTGGGTGAAGTGTCTTGCCCAAGGACACAACGACAGTATGCACTCCAAGCGGGATTCGAACCGGCCACCTTCCGGTTGCCAGCCGAACACTTAGCCCATTGTGCCATCTGTCATCTATGTCACCACACTCAAAATATTGAACATTTGCACATAAGCGAAATGTAGTCTTTGATATGGGCTATGACAAGGTATTGCAAGGCAGTCTGGTCCAGAAGGTTAGAGAACATGAGATCCAAAGCAAACTAGCAAAATATGAAATTGTCTTGCTGATAGGAGGCAGAGGCTGGCAGTGGAGCAATGTTTTCTCATTGGAAATTTGACCAGAGTTGTACTTGTACGTTTACACCAAACGGTTCAGCTGGAAAGTTAGGTAGAGCAATAACGGATGGAATTTAATCCTGACACATCGGAGGTGACAAAGTTAGACGGAAAGTGGTGGGTAATTCAGCGGGTCAGGCGAGAAAGGATAGATTACATTTTTCGGTCAGGTCCTGATCTGAAACATCATCCATCCTTTTACTCCAGAGATGCTGGCTTACCCGCAGAGTTACTCCACCACTTTGTGCTTATCTTTGGTATAACCCAGCATCAACAGTTCTTTGTTTCCACATTGGAGGTGATGCAGTTTTGGTAAGAGAAGTAATAGTTTTAAAACATTTTTTTTAAATTTTAATGTTTTATTTATTTAGTATTTATTTTTTATGATGCTTGACTGTAAGGAAAATTAATTTCGTTGTCTCTAATATGAGATATTGACAATAAATTGAATACAATACAAAATACAATACAATAGTAGGATATATACAGTAAATGGAAATGCTTGAAAGAGTTTTTTTCTTTTTTGAATTTGAATATTTTATTAGAAGCAATTGTACAGGAATAAGGCGATCGACATAACAGTTATACAATTATTGTACAGCTTCATTTTAACCATTGAGACCTAAATCAAAAAAAAGAGAAAAAAGGAGAGAATGAAGAAAAAGAAGTAAAATAAAGGATAGAAAAGAAAAGACCCCTAAACTACCAAAGAAGTGCAAGAGGAAAGAAAAGAAATAAGAAAAGAGAAGATGGAGATATACCTTTCCCTCCCTCTCACCCAACTCTGACATCGGTTTTAAATTTGTGTTTAACCATTCTGTTGATGACGAAATTCATTGAAAGGCGACCACGTTTTAAGAAATTGATCTGCTTTTTTTAGCCAAGACGAGCCTAATGTTTTCTAAATGTAGTGTCTCGGACATGTCAGTGATCCACATCTTCACTGTGGGAACTGTTGTCTTTTCCAAAATTTGGGTATTAGTTTTTTCGCCGTTATTAGGCCGTAGTCAAGGAGGCTTGAAAGAGTTGATGAATAAGAGACCTTGACTATAAGTTCATTGTACTCTAAAAGTGGCAACACAGATTGATAGAGGGTGAAGAAGGCATATGGCGTGTTTGCCTTCATCGGACCGGTACAAAACATAAAAGTTGGGATGTTATATTACAACATTCAAAATGCTGGTGAGGTAGTAATTGAGCATTATGTGCAGTTCTGGTCACCATACTATAGGAAAACGCGATTGAGCTGGAGAGAGTGCAGTCGAACTTCACCAGAATGTTGACTAGATGGGAGCATTTCAGTTATAAGTGCCTGAAAAAAAGACAAAGTGCGAGAGTAATGCCCCTGTCCCACTTAGGAAACCTGAACGGAAACCTGAACGGAAACCTCTGGAGACTTTGCGCCCCATCCAAGGTTTCCGTGAGGTTCCCAGAGGTTTTTGTCAGTCTCCCTACCTACTTCCACTACCTGCAACCTCCGGCAACCACCTGCAACCTCCGGGAACCGCACGGAAACCTTGGGTGGGGCGCAAAGTCTCCAGATGGTTTTCGTTCAGGTTTCCTAAGTGGGACAGGGGCATAACTCAGCGGGTCAGGCAACATCTTTGGATAACATGGATAGGTGATGTTTTGGTTTGGGAGCCTTCGGGCTGGGTTTGTTTTCCTTGGAGCAAAGGAAGCTGCAAAGTATGTAAAATTATGAGAGGCAATGTTAGGGCAGAAAGTAAGAATCTTTTTCTCATGGTGGGGTGCCTTAAACAAAAATGCATACAGTGGAGCTTTGGAGGGGATAAAGGGGGAGGTGGGATTTTCGCACAGTGGGGCATTGCCAGAGGAGGTAGTGAAGGCAGAAAAAATCACACATGAGTATCTAGATAAGGTACTTGATAAGCCAATGCATAGAAGAGTACAAATCCAGTGCAGATAAAAGGTTAGTAGAGATAGGTGTAACAGTTGACCTGGACATGGTGGGCTGAGGGACCATTTCTATGCTGCACAATTCTATCGCTCTTAAATGTTGCCGATCCTGTCTATTCTCAAATATTCATATTAAATTGATCTTTATACGATACGATACGATAGAACTTTGCTTATTACAGGAGGGAAATTGGTCTGCCATCAGTCATATAACACAAGATACATGAAATTAAAGTGACATGCAAAGTCCAATATTGGGGATGTGCAAAGATTGGGGAGGGGGGGGGGGGGTGGGGAAGGGGAGTCAGTCTACCCCACTTCCGAAGGAGGAGGAGTTGTACAGGTTGATGGCCACAGGGGAAAAGGATCTCTTGTGGCGTTCTGTGCTGCAGTAAGTCTGAAGTAAATGTTTTCATGTAATGTAAGATAATACGCTGAACCCAAAACAATTCCTCTCTGCCTTTGCTTGAATGCTTCGATCTGTTGTGATTTATTCACCAGATTTCTTACTACTTTGAAAAATCCTTTTTTTAAGAACCTAAATGTAGCTGTTCATGCAAATAAGGAATGAAATGCATCATTTGATTTTGTTTCACTCAATTGGATTAAATCCTTAAAACAAACGTTAAGAAGTTCTATTTAAATAATGATGCATAAATCTTGCACGTGCACATTGTGGGTTATTTACTGCACCCTTGAGAGCAGGTTGTAAAAAATTACACCATGGATATATTCATCACTGATGATTTATTTTTCTGTGTCCACCATCTTCCAGGTAATTTGCTTCCTTGCATGGAAGTCAGGAGGTCATTCAAGCAGCTGAGGTGTCGGGTAAAACTAGAAGTCCTAATTTGGAACTTTTCTTGAATTTTGCATTTCACAATGATCTAATTTCACTGACCAGTGATGTTTAGAAAAATGCTTAGTTAAGAACTGCGGATGCTGGTTAACACCGAAGATGGACACAAAATGCTGGAGTAACGCAGCGGGACCGGCAGTATCTCTATAGAGAAGGAATGAGAGACGTTTTGGGTGAGACCCTTACTCAGACCTTGCTTCTGGAAGAAAATGATTCTTGAAATCCAAGCTTAGTAACCATCTTTTGTTGTTGGCATCAGTGTGAGGAAGGGCGTTATTCGTGGTGCAGAAGAGCAGTTACCTTTATTGAGCTACCTCCATCGTGGGATCGATCAAATTCGAATTCTGTTCAGTAACCCTGTGAGACCAGTTGCATTTCAAACAAACATAAATAGTGTATGTCTGTGAGAGTCAGGAGGCAGAAGTGTGTGCAGTGGTTATTACCAAGGGGAAGGTGTTTGGGAAGCTGAAAGATCTGAATGTGAATAAGTCACCTGGACCAGATAGATCACGAATGGAACGTTGTTTAGAAATAGTGCAGGGAAAGCATAAACTAAGTGAATAGAAAATAAATGGAATTCTAAGTGTTATTTTTATTTTTGAATATAACTGGCCTGGCATGATGTGCTGTGCAGTCTGGGTTAGTGATGAGAGCAGTTGAGTGCCAGACCTTTTTTGTATTGTACTACTGGTGATACTGCTGTATAATTGTACATTCTGTACAATTTCCATCTTGGCTTGTGCTTTTTCATATCTGTACCAGTGCATATTTTTCACTGGAGAATGTAACACTAACTCCACTTGACAAACTAAAATAATTTGCTCTATTGGTATGGAATTTCTGTCTATTACTTAAAATGAGGTATCAATCTATTTTAAAAAGTGTCCAGGAAGGAACTGCAGATGCTGGTTTAAACTGAAGATAGACACAAAATGCTGGAGTAACTCAGTGGGACAAGCAGCATCTCTGGAGAGAAGGAATGGGCGATGAAGGGTCACGACCCAAAACGTCACACATTACTTCTCTCCAGAGATGCTGCCTGTCCCGCTGAGTTACTCCAGCATTTTGTGTCTATCTTGTATTTTAAAAAGACACATTTTATACTTTATTTAAGATTTTAAAATCCTGAACATCAAATCTGGTATCGGAACACTTTCGCAGAGATGTGACCTTTAGTGTTACTTATTCAGGTTGAAACTCTAGAACACAACCTTATAGTATGTAAAAAGCAAATACTTAGTCATTCTTGAAGTGGCAGAGATTTCCATTGGAATGCTTCCGAGATGACTGAGACAGTAGAGAATTAAGAAACTGGTGACCCAAGGCAGCTCAGCGAATGTTTGGTGATTGAAAACTTTGAGGTGAGTTTAACAGTGGGAACGTTTTGAGATTGGGGCTTCCTTATGGTACAGACAAAGGTAATTCAGAAAAAAGTCCCAATAGCGCAATCCCATACTTCTGAATCCCCTTCTTGAGTAATCCCTATGCTTATTCACTCTGCAACAAATTCTTTATCATATATCCATCACCTTCAATCCATACCAATATATATACCAAAACATAAAAAAAAAAAAAATTAGATTCTAATATTACCAACTTTATTTGGGACTATAAAGTACATAGAATTAAAAGAAACCATTTGTGTAAACCCAAAGAGGTTGGGGGACTTGCATTTCCTAATTTTTTGTATTACTATTGGGCAGTGCATATTAAGAATATAATTTTCTGGTTGGACAGTTCTTCTCAACAGATGGAATGGATAAGAATGGAGAAAGAGGATAGTTCTCCGTACGATTTAGGAGCGATCCTCTTCTCCCCGATAAAATTGAACAACACATTATATAAGAAGAATCCAACTATACATAATACAATACGAATCTGGAAACAAATTAAATTAAAATTAAGAAACCTATCAGTGCTAACACCAATAGTGAATAATCCAGTATTCAAACCATCTCTTATGGATAAAACATACAGACAATGGGAAAGATTGGGAATTAAAAAGGTAGGCGACATGTATGAAATGGGAAATCTGTTATCATTTCAACAATTAAAATTAAAATTTAAACTGAATAACAACCAATATTTTAAATATCTAGATATGTGATTTTATGAAGAAATATATACAAAGATTTCAAAGTATAATTTTAGATCCACTGGAAGAAGCAATGAATATTAAGGCGGACTCACAAAAAGTAATATCATATCTATATAATAGTATTTTAAATAGAGAATTACCATCAACAGGCAATTAGAGAAGACTGGGAAAAAGAACTAACGATAAAAATTTCGAAAGAAACATGGGGAAAAGTATTTGATATATACACATAAATGTTCGATTTATGCTAGACACAATTTAATTCAATTTAAAATACTACATAGATTATATTATTCCAAAACTAGACTGAATAAATTCTACCCAAATGTTTCTCCCATCTGTGGTAAATGTCTTTCTCAAAATGCCAATATTACACATTCTTTTGTTTCTTGCACAAAACTTCATAAATGTTGGTGTGATATTTTTGATATATTCACAGATCTATTTAAGATAAAAATGGAACCTAATACTGAAAAGATTATATTTGGAGTAATGGGAGACGGGAACAAATTAAACATATCCCAAAATTCATTCTTTAATTATGGGTTAATAACAGCAAAAAAACTCATACTTATATTTTACTATAATGCTACTATACCAACGCTTAAAATGTGGATTGGTAATATGTTGGACACAGCACACCTGGAAGAAATGAGATTCCTCCTAATAGATAAACAAGACCAATTCTTAACGAGTTGGTCTCCATTTATTGATTTCTTGGATTCATGTGGTGCAACAGTATCGTAAAAATTAAAGGTTTCAGGTATGGGTGAAAGATGATCAATAATATAAAAACTCATCACCTGGTGGCGATTTGATAATCTCCCTCCTGCTTTCTTTTCTTGCTTATTTCTTTTCCTCACTATCTCTTTTTCCTCCTTTTTATTCACACACACTAGACTTTTCTCTATTCTTTATTACTTCTTTCTTTCTTATTAAAAAAAAAATATATATATATATATACACATATATCCATCACCTCCCATTTGGTGATCTTCTACTTCCCTACAATAACATACAATTTACAATAACCAGTTGACCGACTCACTCATATTTGGGATGTAAGAGCAGGAGCACCCATCTGCAGCCACAGGACAAATGTGCTACATATATCTGTGTGGACAGGTTGTGATTGTGGTGACAGTTTAGAGGCTGGCATCATTGTGCCACGAGAATCCAGGGACGTATTGAGGTTGGGGTGAGCGGCTAGTGTGCACCAAGTTTGCTTATAAAGACCTGAATGTTCTGAGGTGAGGTTTAGAAATTGGATCTTACTCAGATTTGGGTTAGAAATTGGCAATGCTAATGATGGAGCTGGAGATGGACACAAATAGCTGGAGCAACTCAGTGGGTCAGGCAGCATCTGTGGAGAAAAGGAATAGGTGATATTTTGGGTCTGGACCCTTCTTCAGACTGAGAATGCGGAAAGAGAAACAAGAGATATGAACAAAGATATAGAAATATATTGAACAAATGAATGAAAGACGTGCAAAAAGTTACGATGGTATTCCAAAAATGATCCATTCTGCTTTTGGTACAAGTTTTATTTTAAATAATTTTGTGAAGATTTCAAATATTTCGTTCCAGAATTTTTGGATTTTTATACAAAAAACAAAAGAGTGCGCTATGGTAGCTTTTTGTGACTGACATTTATCACAAATGGATGAGACATTGGGGAAAAGTTTATTTATTTAAGTTTTTGAATAATAAAGTCTAGTTAATGTTTTATATTGAATTAGAGTATGTCGTACGTTGATCGAGCATTTATGCACATATAGTTTATCCCAGTTCTCTTTTGAAATGTTTATAGCTAGTTCTTGTTCCCAGTCTCTTCTAATACCATCGGTTGTAGGTATTTCTATATTTAAAATAATGTTGTATAAGTATGATATTAGATTTGCTGATTCAGCCTTTGTCTTCATGGCTTCATCCAATAAGTCTGGGGACATGTTATGATAGTCTTTTGTGTATTTTTTCAGATAGTCACGGATTTGAAGATATTTAAAATATTGATTATTTTTCAAATTATATTTCAGTTGTAATTGTTGAAATGATAATAATTTTCCTAATTCATACAAGTCTCCGAGCGTTTTGATTCCCATTCTTTCCCATTGTGTAAATGATTTATCGGAATATCGGAAGGTAACCCCGAATTAAACGTGTTTCTAAAGATTTTACTTAATTACGGGCTAATAATGGGGAAAAAGCTTATACTCAAATTTTGGAAAAATGCTCCAATACCAACAATACAAATGTGGGTTTCAAACATGTTCGAAACACTACACTTGGAAGAGATGAGACACCTCCTAGCAGGCAAAGCAGAACACTTCCAAAAGACGTGGTCTGCATTTATGGAACTATTACAAGCATAAGGTGCAATAGTAATTTAAAATATAAATGGTACCAGGATTATAAAATAAATTAAAAAAAAAAAAAAACACGGTTGGTATATCCTTTTTTGCGGAGTTTTGTGTTACAATAGAGCGATTGTTTTTCCTTTTTTTTTCTTTTCTTTCTAGGGTCTTATTTCCTTTCTTTACTTCCTTCTCTAACTTCTTCCCTAAGGGGCTTTCTTTCCCCAACACTTTCCTGCACCTTCACGATTCTTGCTCACTTTCCTTACTTCTTTGATTTCTATCTTTTTTAAAGCTCGAAAAACGAAGTGGTACAACAAATGTAATAAGATATATCTGATGTGTATTATTGTAATTTACTGTACTTCTAATAAAAAAAAAAAAATTTAAAAAAAAAAATTAAAAAAAAAAAAGTAACGATGGTCAAAGAAAGGTGGAGCCCACAATGGTCCATTGTTGGCTTTGGGCTAGGTAATAATGAATTATACAGACAGTGGAACTCAACAGGATGACTGTGAAACTAGTTTGATGACTAGGATGGTGGAAGGACAGAGAGAGAGGGGATGCTAGGGGTACTTGAAATTAGAGAAATCAATTTCATATCGTTGGGTTGTAAGCTGCCCAAGCTAAATATGAGGTGTTGTTCCTCCAATTTGCATTTGGCCTCACTTTGACAGTGGAGGAAGCCCAGGCCAGAAAGGTCAGTATGGGAATGGGAGGTGGAGTTAAGGTCCTGTCCCACTTTCACGACCTAATTCACGACCTCAGCCGAGTTTGCCCTCGACTCATACTCGCAGGATGGTCCTAGGAGGTCGTAGGTAGGTCGTAGGAGGTCGTGATGCTAGTTGTAGGTACTCATGGCATCAAGTAGGTCGGGGCGTTTTTTCAACATGATGAAAAATGTCCACGAGTAAAAAAGGTCTGAATTAGGTTGTGAAAGTGGGACAGGCCTATTAATGTGTTTGGCAACCATTGATCATATAGCCCAAGGTGAACTGAACGAAGGTGTTCAGCGAAACAATTGCCCAGTCTGTACTTGGTCTCGCTGGCTGGGAAAACTGATGTTGGGGTTGGAGGCCAAGGGTAAAGAGGCAGGGACATGTTGAGGTTTGGGCGACATTGAGATTGTTTAAAGACTTAAATGTAGTGAAATGGGATTTATTAAGGTTAGGTTAGAAGCTGGGAGAGAGGAGTATTCCGGTTGTTGTGAGAAATTTGGGAAATAGATTCTATTTAAAGGAAAAGAGTTAATAGTTGAAGATAGACACAAAATGCTGGAGTAACTCAGTGGGACAGTCAGCATCTCTGGAGAGAAGGAATGGGTGATGGACATTTTGGGTCGAGACCTTTCTTCGTTGTTGAAGGCTCGGCGTTACTAAATGTGAGATTAGAAACCAAGAGCTGACAACTGCATTGGGCAATCTGGTTATAACTGTGGTCTTGATGCAGTGAGATCACTGCCAATGTTACAGATTTGGTCATTCATTTTAGTTTTTGATATTTTTACACAAGACAACATATTTGCAACTATAATTTCCTGTAATAATTAATCATTGTGCAATAGTGGTCCATTTAATGAGCGTGCAGCAGCCTTTTAGTAACCAAGCTAATGGGCCCCATAGCAGAAGCATCCACATCGCGGGGCTGGAAACTGGAAGTGTCCTGAGCTAATTCTGCTACCACCATCATCTACTGCAACAAGTGATGGCTCCCACTGATTGTCGCCTGAAGCTTGTCAGGACGGACGAAGACAGTGATGTCAACATTTGAAACATGGAAGATGGACATGAAAGAAGAAGACCAAGCTAGTTCCTGCAGCCACAGACCATTACACCTCTGTAATATTTGATGTTGTTAGCTCAACACTAACATCAGAAAATACATGGATTCATCACAGTTGCATCTGGAAAGCATATTTCCCTTGAATTATGGTTTTAATAAATAGGCGTGCTGCAAAACTTCATGCTAAAAGTAGGTCATGGCAATTTTGAAGGGGAAAGTATTTACAAGTATTGACAAAGAGGATCACCAACAGAGCAGACAGTGGAAGATTTTGAAGCTGGTATGTCATTTAGGACTTGGTGGAGGTTGCTCAGGCAAATTGATAAGCCTGCTGTACAGTGCTGGCAACTCCATGATGAGGCCACCACGGGCGTGCAAGCTGCTAGCTCTCAGAAAATTGTGAACAGCAATTTCTGGATTTCTAAATTCATTTAGAAATGGTGGCACAGCGGTAGAGTCGCTGCCTTACAGCGCCATAGACCTGGGTTCGATCCCGACTACATGTGCTATCTGTGCGGAGTTTGTATGTTCTGACCTGTGTGGGTTTTCTCCGAGATCTTTGGTTTCCTCCCACACTCCAAATACGTACTGGTTTGTAGGTTAATGGGTTTGGTATAAATGTAAAAAAATTGTCCCTCGTCTGTGTAGGATGGTGTTAATGTGCGGGGATCGCTGGTTGGTGCGGACTTGGTGGGCCGAAGTGGCCTGTTTCCATGCTGTATCTCTAAACTAAACTGAACTAAATCAAGAAGTTGCGGTCTCTTTTATGGAGAAATAACAGGGAATGCTAGCATCTAGCAGGCAATACAGAATTTGAGTGCAGATAATGGAAGAGAACTTCTTGCTGTCGGCAGAAGCAGTGCTACCTAGATCTTCCCACGTCTGCATTTATCCCTTCACTTTCATTTTTTTCCCCATTATTTTCCCGGGAGTTAACACACCTCCAAAAAATCAACTGATATCTTCTGTCGGGGATTTGTTGAAACATTCTGAATTTAATTGCAATCAAACTTTTAATAGTCATATATTGTACAAGGGTGCTTACAGTATGCTTCTTTGCAACAGAGTGTATATAGGTTTAAAGTTAACCTCATGGTCATTTATCTTCTCCAGTTCTAGATATGCATCACTTGGCTGGCTGCTTTGTAACTATTATTGCACCCTAGCGGTGAGTTTGTTCATTCTTCTGGTAGCAGGCTTGTGTCACCACTGTAATTAAATGTAGTACCTTGTCTTGTGTGCCCACAATCCTATGGGCTGAGAGACAGGATATTTTTGGCTGATCTGTCTGATCAATGAGAAATTGAACCATTTTAGTGTGTTTCTTTGCAGTGTTTTGATTGAGTTGCCAGCGCTGAACAGTCGGTTGCATGATCAGTGGAATCCCGAGGAATCTCTGGTGGGAGTAATTATTTGCAAAGTGTGACCTTTAGTTTTTATTCAAGTCAAGTCTCGGCCCGAAATAGGGTCTCGACCCGAAACGTCACCTATTACTGCTCTCCAGAGATGCTGCCTGTCCCGCTGAGTTACTCCAGCTTTTTGAGTCTATCTCAAGTGAAATGTGACTTTGATTTTGAATGTCTGCTTTGCTATGTAACCACACAAGACATGTTTGGCACTGATATGTGAATGCAGTTAATGTAATAACTGCAGCTTATAACACTTCAAATTTGCATTGGGACAATAAATTTGAGTGCATACAGTATTTTGTGACGAAAGAAACTGTAATTAATTTCTTTTGGAATATGATGGGTATTAAACTTAATTAAGTTCTCGCAAGCTCTTGCAGTCATACCAGTTTTCATTCAGCGATAAGCAGTTCAATGGACAGCAAATTATGCAATTTACCATTTTGAAACACTTAATTTGGGAGATTTTTAATCTTATTCCCAGTCATTTCACTAATCCCATTTACTTCCAAATCCACATGTGTGAAAAGTTGATATTAGCTACCATCCGTTGATACCAGTGTATGTACTATTAAACAGTAGAAAGTAATTTTTATCCTCTTGAGAGTGTTCTTGGCTTCTTTGAAGTGGGTAATTAGCTTGCAAAAAGTAAGTGGTGACTATAACAGCTTAATAGAAGCTGCATAGATTTCTCTTGCTTCGTTATGCAAATTATTAATCAGGGACAGCTTTCTGTAGGAAATAAGCAGCTTTTCGTCGTTCTGTAATGCTTGGGTCCTGTGGCCTTGCCACAGTAGTCGTTTTCTCAAGAGTCTCTTGAGCATCTTCATAACCCTGTTCTGCACAGTGTGAATATTTGGTGGGAGCAGCATGGAGTTTGCTGTGGTAGGTAGTTGCCCACTGCTGTCTTGACAAAAGTCCAAACAAATATTGCAAGTGTGTGGCTTTGATCAAATCCGGGTGAAGTTTGTCCCATCACTGTGACTGCAAACTCAACAATCATTTAAACATGTTTTATAATTAAAAATGATTGCTTGTGCTCAGTGATGAGGATTCGATTTAACATCGAGATGGACACAAAATCTGGAGTCGCAGCAACTCTGGAGAGAATGAATGGGTGACGTTTAACAGTCACTTCTTCAGAGTCTGAGTAATTTCTGTGTTATTACAGTTTGGCATGATACCATCTCAATAAATAACTCCAATCTTGTCATATTGAGTTATCTTCTATAAAGATATCCTATTATCCTTCTATTGTATGTGGTTTATATTTTTTAAAGTTCATGCTAAAGATATTATCTTCAGGTAGAATGATTAATATTAATTTGTCTGATGTTTTGAGAACTGGTTAAATGGTTTGGATTCTGTGCCATGTTATTTTCAACTTAAGATTCTGATGAATCTCACTTTTATTTAAAAGTGGGTAGTGAGGGGAGCAGAAAGGATCATTGGCGTCTCGCTACCCTCGGTACAAGAACTGTTCCAGAGCCGCTGCCTGAAAAAAGCACTGAACATAGCAAAGGACAGACTGCACTCCCTCCGCACACATCTAGATCTCCTGCCATCAGGAAAGAGATACCGCAGCATCAAAATCCGGACATCCAGACTGCTAAACAGCTTCCTTCCACAGGCTGTGAGGCTGCTAAACAGTCACTCCACCTGATTCTGCTGCTTTTGCACTGACAATTTAATAACTGGCACTGAGTAATAACTCTGGCACTGGCTCGGGCCACTTAAATCAGCTGCCCTGGACATTTTATGACTGTTTTTTTTTAACTTGTATTTTAATGTTGGTTATTTTTACCTGCACTTTTTAAACTATTTGTACTGTTTTTATCAGGAACTGGATTATTTTTTTTTATTTTTTTTATTTATGGGTGAAATGTTTAAGTTTTTATGTGCGATGCTCCGGTATTCCCTGGGAAACGTCTTCTCATTTTGCACTGTACAATTGTTGCTTTGCAAGATGACAATAAAAGGATGATAATAATAATGATGATAATACACTCACTTAAAAAATACACTCACTTATTTTAATACAAAAATTGCACAGATTTTGTTAAATAGTTACTTTCAGTTCTTTACATTGACTCTTTCAAATTACCCTCTCAACTTGAGAAAGAATGGCAAGTTATAATATCTGGTATTATATTAAATATTAAAGTTACTTTCATCAGTTCAATAACGTGAAAGTCAAAAGTATGACAAATGCTGGAGTTCTGACATAAAAATCAACAATGCTCTAACTGGGCGGGGGGGCACAGCGGTGGAGACAAATGTTGATGCAGAGTTTGCCGATTCTCAATGTGGGTTTCTTTGGAGTGGTCCAATTTCCTCTTGCATCCAACAGACGTTGATTGGTAGGTGACTTGGTCACGGTAAATGTGTACGTGAGTGGGTTAAATCTGGGAGTAAATGATGGGAATGAGGAGAGAATAATAATCTTGGCTCGGTGTGAATGGGTGTTTGATGGACGGTACAGTTTCAGTGGGCCGTTGGTCCTGTTTCATACTCTATGACTTTAAGAAATACTTAACATGCCAGGTAGGAAATACAGCATGAAAACAGGCCCTTACAGGCCCACCATGTCCATGCTGACTATTGATCACTTGTTCACACTGGTTCTATGCTTTATCCCATTTTCAACCTCGTTCCTAAAAAACTATTTACAGAGGCCCATGAACCTACAAACCCACACGTTTTTGGAATGCGAGAGCAAACCGGAGCACCCGGAGGAACTCGCGCCACCACAGAGATAATGTGCAAACTCCTTGTGCAGGAAGGAACTGCAGATGATGGTTTAAACCGAAGATAGTCACAAAATGCTGGAGTAACTCAGTGGGCCAGGCAGCAACTCTGGAGAGAAGGAATGGGCGACATTTCGGGTCGAGACCCTTCTTCAGACGGGTCTCGACCCGAAACATCACCCATTCATTCTATCTAGAGGTGCTGTCCGTTCCGCTGAGTTACTCCAGCATTTTGTGTCTAGTGCAAACTCCACACAGACATTACCCGAGGTCAGGATGAGCAGAGGTCTCCGGCGCTGTGAGGCAGCAGCTCTATGTGCTGTGCCATTGTGCCACCCCTCATTTGTGGAGTGATAAACAGAATTAATTTGATTTGTGGAGTTAATGTTTCCAGTAAGTTAACCTTCATCATGAACAGAAAAATTGAGAGAGCAAATATGTTTTGCAGAGAGGATGAAATGTATTAGCTTTGGTAGTACTTTATTGATTGAAACGCAATGGTCTCGACAGCATGCAATGGTCTCGACCCAAAACATCACCTATTCCCTTTTCTCCAGAGATGCTGTCTGACCCGCTGAGTTACTCCAGCATTTATTTCCCGCTGTGTACTTTGACAGCCTTCCTCGCAGTCCGCAGCAATCTTGGCATCATCTGCAAAAACTTAATAAACAACCCGTCTATGTTCATGTACAAGTCGTGTATATATGTATCACAAATAGCAAAGGTCCTGGAACAGATCCATGGGGATCTCCACTGGTCACAATCCTTCAGTCTGAATATTGTCCTTCCACCACACCTCTCTGTCTTCTATCAGTAAGCCAATTCTGAATCCACACGACCAAGGCCCCTCCTTTCAACATCTCCACTGACCTCCTTACCCCTCCTCCACACTGCTTCCTGGTCACCCCTACTGAAATCTCCAAACTCATCAGCTCTTCCAAACCCACTACCTGCTCCCTCGACCCTCTCCCCACTCCCCTGCTGAAGTCCTGCCTCCCCGTTCTCTGCCCCTACCTCACTAATCTCTTCAACTCCTCATTGTCCCAAGGAATTGTCCCCTCCGCTTTCAAAACTGCTGCTGTCACACCAATCTTAAAGAAACCTGGTCTTGATCCCTCCTCTCTCATTAACCACCGCCCAATCTCAAACCTCCCCTTTCTTTCAAAAACCCTGGAGCGTATCGTTGTGTCGCAACTTCATTCCCACCTCCTTGCGTATAACCTACTTGAACCCCTCCAATCTGGCTTTCGCCCCCTCCATAGCACAGAAACTGCTCTCCTCAAAGTCCTCAACGACCTCCTCACCTCTGCTGACACTGGTTCCCTCAACATCCTCATCCTCCTCGACCTGAGCGCAGCCTTCGATACAGTGAACCATAACATCCTGCTCACCAGACTCAAAGACCTCGGCATTGAAGGCTCAGCACTCAGCTGGCTCCGTTCCTACCTTTCCAACAGATCCCACCATCTCTCTCCACAACCACACCTCTGCTACAGCCACAGTCACTCAAGGCGTTCCCCAAGGCTCCGTACTCGGCCCCCTCCTCTTCATCATCTACATCCTCCCCCTTGGTCAGATACTCCGCCACTTCAACCTGGACTTCCACTGTTACGCCGATGACACCCAGATCTACCTCGGCACAAAATCCCCCCACAACCCCCCCCCTCTCCCATATCAACTCCTGTTTGTCAGCTATAAAAACCTGGATGCAACATAACTTCCTCAAACTCAACAGCGATAAGACAGAATTCCTCCTCATAGGCTCCAAATCCACACTCAGCAAAATCAATAACCCCACTCTCACCATCGACGGCACCACTGTCTCCCCATCTCCCCAGGCCCGCAACCTTGGCGTGATCTTTGATTCCACCCTCTCCCTTGAGCCTCACATCCGCCATGTCATTAAAACCTCCTTCTTTCATCTCCGCAACATCGCCAAACTCAGACCCTCTCTCACACCTCCCGCTGCTGAAAGACTCATCCATGCCTTCATCTCCTCCCGACTGAACTATTGCAACTCACTTCTCCTTGGCATCAGCTCCACCTACATCAACCGACTCCAACTGGTCCAGAACGCAGCCGCCCGACTCATCACCCACACCAAATCCTGGCATCACATCACTCCAGTCCTCAAACAACTTCACTGGCTTCCCATCTCCCACTGGATCACCTACAAAATCCTGGTCCTCACCTACAAAGCCCTCCACCATCTGGCCCCCCCATATCTCACTGACCTCCTCTCCCCCTACCAACCCTCACGGTCCCTCAGATCCACATCAGCCGGTCTCCTCTCCATCCACAAGTCCAACCTCCGCAGTTTTGGGGACAGAGCCTTCTCCAGGGCAGCTCCCAGGCTCTGGAACTCCCTCCCCCAACTGATCCGCAATTCCGTGTCCCTCACCATCTTCCAGTCCCGCCTCAAGACCCATCTCTTCACCTCTGCCTATCCTTAGCCCCACGTCCCCCTCCCTTTTCATCTGTGCATTAATTGACTCATATTGTGTTTTGAATTGAATTCTGTCTTTACTTTGTGTACTAGTCATGTCTCTACTATTTATTTCATTCCCCTTACATGTTTTTCCTCTACCTGATAAATTTTTGTAAGGTGTCCTTGAGACTCTTGAAAGGCGCCCATAAATAAAATTTATTATTATTATTATTATTATTGTTAATACCATGCATCTTAATTTTCTGGATTAGCCTAAATGGGGGATTTTATCAAATGCAAAATCCATGTAGACAACATCGAGCACCATACCCTTTGTCTTTGTCGCCTCCTCAAAACACTCATTCAAGTTAGTAAGACAAAATCGGAATAACTTCCCTATTTTTAGTCTTAAAATGGGCATCTTTGTATTTGGGACACTTTTCTCTAGTTGCAGATTCTTCCACTATGGGAAGCATCCTCACCCTACAAAGCCCCCTGATTATTTATGTTTCAGGATGATCACATCTTATTTTTAACTTATTTTAAACTTTGGGGAACATGGACTCAATCCTTCTTGCAGGACATTAACTCTATCTGAAGGACACCTTCCCAGCATTACATTTCTGATTTTCTTTCCTTAAGTATGTAGACCAGGCAGTGCAGTGAGAATGTGACCTTGCACGAACCTTACCATTTTTGCAAGAACTCATACTTTTGTTCTCCCTCTCTCTTGCAGTTAAAGCAAATGTTTCTTTTGCCTTCCCAATTACTTGCTGTGTCCACGTCTATCTTTTTCTATGTCTTTCATAAGAACACCCAGGTGGAATGGTGGCGCAGCAGTAGAGCTACTGCCTTACACCACTAGAGACCCAGGTTCGAACCTGACTACAGCTGCTGTCTGTACAGAGATTGAACGGTCCCCCCGTGACCTGCGTAGATTTTCTCGGAGATCTTTGGTTTCCTCCCACACTCCAAAGACATACAGGTTTGTAGGTTTTGGAATTGGTTGCTTTTAATGTAAATTGTCCCTAGTGTGTGTAGGGTAGTGTTAATGTGTGGGTATCGCTGGCCGGTGTGGATTCGGAGGGCCTGTTTACGCACTGTATCTCTAAACTAAACTAAAAATTAAACTAATTGCTGTAACACAGTTGGTATCAATTAAATACCGTTTTGCTTTGCTATTCTTTTTCCAAAATAGATAACCTTGCATTATACTCTATTTGCCATCATTTTGCCCGTTCACTTAACATGGTGATTCCATTTTACACTCTCGTTCCTTAGAACACCTTCTGTGGATAAAATATATTACCAATGTTATTGTGTTTAGCACAGTAATGTTGGTGGCCCCAGTGATAACATGGAAATAGATTATTTGTTCAGTCTATGTCATTGACATTTGGGGGATTTTGTGTATTTTCCCACATTACAAGAGTATGAGTGCTTAAAAAATAAATAGTTGCTGTAAGAAATTCAAGATTGTTACGGGTTAAATTTTAGCAGAATAGGAATTGATGTTGGACTTTAGAGATACAACGTGTTAAAAGGTCCTTCGGCCCACCGAGTCCGCGCCGACCAGCGATCACCCCGTACACTAGCACTATCCTACACACTAGAGATAATTTACAATTTACAGAAGCCAATTAACCTACCAACCTGTTCGGGTTGGAGTGTGGGAGGAAACTGGAGGATCCGGAGAAAAACCAAGTAGTCAAAGAGAGAATGTACAAACTCAGTACAGACAGCACCCATTGTCAGGATCGAACCAGTGTCTGTGGAGCTGTAATTCTGCAAGTCTACCACTGCACCACCGTGCCATCCCTGGTCAAAATGTTCTTGGTGAAGTGAGAAATCTCACTGTGGCTGACTGACCATTAGTAATGATAGTGATGTAACCTGAGTAGGAATCAAAGAAAAAGATTTAGCATTCGCAGACCAAGATTTAGTTTATTGTTGTTGTCCATGAAGCCTCTGCTTTAGCAAGGTTTGAGGCGAGTGGAAGCACATTACTCTCTGTGGATGTTTAACTGTTCTTAGAACTGTGCATGAAAATATTTTGTTTTAACACAAGCAATCTAACTTTGACATACCTTCAGTTTGAAAAGGTGGAAATCAAAAAATCTGCTTCTTTTCTTACCACATTTGTTTCCCAGTATATCATTTGAAGAATCATTCTTCATGATGTTGATTTATGGAGCACTGAATATTTAATAATGAAAGAACAGACAAGGAAACTATTAATCATCGTGTTATGCAGCATGGCATTCCATGCTGACCAATTTCCTTACCTGAGCTCATCCCATTTGCCTCCGTTTGGCCCATATCCCCCAAGATCTTCTCTGTCCATGTACTGTCTAAATGTATATTAAATGTTGTTAATTTACCTGTTTCTCTCTTCTGGCAGTCTGTTATACATACCCAACATATTGAAAGAGTTGTCCTTCAAATCTTTTCCCTATCATCTTAAATCTATGCCCTCTGGTTTCAGCCTGGGAAAACGACTGTGTTTGAAGACACCTTTCTGATTTTCTACACACTTGTTGCAGTTTGTCAGTGTCCGTTGTGGTTAAGAAGTTATTTTCCAGCTTGTTAAATTAACTACTAAACATTTAATTTGGTAATTCAGCCGAAGAGAACAATCTCTAACCGAGAAAGCCTTTCTTGGGTGTGTGGTCAGGTAAGTGACTTGTGTGAAAGGCCTTAACATCAGGTGAATGTCATCCTCCACCTTTCAGATAAGGCAGCTCGTTATTTAGAGGCCTTGTACAGTGTGTTTTACTGTCTATTTAACATCCCTTCTACTACACAATTCCGACCAGTGCCTTTACTTTGCATAAACACCACTTATTTGTCCCTTGAGCTTAGAAATATTTGAGCCTGAACACAAACAAATAAGTAAAATGTTGACATGCCTCCAGGAGCTGAGTAAAACGCTGCAAGACTTCTCTGTAGAAAGCAATCCTGAGTTGTTGCTCCCCATGGGCCACTGTTTTGTATTGTGTGCATTCTGCCAGAACTTTTAAGGGCAGTTTCGAGGGCGGAAGCTTGTAGTTGAGTGAAAATATGATAAAGCTCAGGATGTCTGAAACAGCAATAGCTTTTGTGATCAAGGCCAAGAAGCAAGCAAAGTCATCTAACACGTTTTCTCTCTTGCTGCTCCCGTGAGGGGTAACCTGTCAAGCAGCATTTGGAAAAGAGAGCAGTGAGTTTGATGTATTGGTGCAAATCACCTTTCTTGGGATTTGAAACTTGCCTGACTTGATGATTACTTTAGCTTTGAAGATTGTGCTGCTTAAGCAGATGCAGAAATCCAAGTAGCACGAAGAACATGCTCGGGTTGAACACTGCATTCTTGGCGATGATATCGGAGCTCGTCCCATGTCAAAAATCCAAGGTTTGTCAACCTCTCCTTATAGATAAAATCCACTAAACAGGCAGCATTGCAGTAAATTTCTTCTGCACCCTCTCCAAGGTCTCCACATCCTTCCGACAACGACACAACCAGACGATACTCCAAATAGACACAAAAAGCCGGAGTAACTGACAGCATCTCTGGAGAGAAGGAATGGGTGACGTTTGGGGTTGAGACCCTTCTTCATCCATTCCTTTCTTTCCAGAGATATTGCCTGTCCCGCTGAGTTACTCCAGCTTTTTGTGTCTATCTTCGGTTTAAACCCAGTATCTGCGGTTCCTTCCTACACATTGTGCCTGCTTTGCCACTCTACCTACTTGTGTTGCAACTTTCAGGGAGTTAGACCCTAATGCCCCTGTCCCACTTAGGAAACCTGAACGGAAACCTCTGGAGACTTTGCGCCCCACCCAAGGTTTCCGTGCGGCCCGGAGGTTGCAGGTGGTTGCCGGAGGTTGCAGGTAGTGGAAGCAGGTAGGGAGACTGACAAAAACCTCCGGGAACCGCACGGAAACCTTGGGTGGGGCGCAAAGTCTCCAGAGGTTTCTGTTCAGGTTTCCTAAGTGGGACAGGGGCATAAGACTCCACTGCACATCAATGCTGTTATGAGTCTTTCCCCATACAGTATACTTTCCCCCTACATTTGACCCCCTGAAGTGCATTGCCTTGCACTTGCTCTGTTTAAATTCTATCTGCCATTTCTCTGCCAAGTGCATGGGAATAATTTTGGAGCATGTCCCATGTTAATTATGTTCTTTTTGTGGATCATATCAGAATATGTTTTATGTCACATAAGTCCATCTTTGTAGATGATGTCAGGGCTTGTTCCATTTTCATGCATCATCCTTTGGATTGATAAATTCACCGGTTCTAGGAGCAGAATTAGGCCATTCGGCCCATCAAGTCTACTCTGCCATTCAACCATCGCTGATCTATCTCTCCCTCTCAACCCCATATTCCTGCCTTCGCCCCATAACCCCTGTCACCCATTCTAATCCTGAATCTGTCAATCTCCACCTTAAAAATATTAATTGACGGTTTCCACAGCTGTCTGTGGCAATGAACTCCACAGATTCACTACATTTTAACTAAAGAAATTCCTTCTCATCTCCTTTCTAAAGCTACATACTTTTATCCTGAGGCTATGGCTTCTGGTCCTAGACTCTCCCACTAGCGAGTCTCTGTGGCACCGTGGGCCTCGGTGGCGGTGGGGCCTTGCGGTCGATGAGCGGTCGGGAGGGGGGAGGGCAAGACAATGGGGACCTGGCGTGGGGGGACTGCCGTGAGGGACGGTGGGAGAACAAAGGGGAACCCGGTGTGGGGGAGGGGTAGTTTAGAATCCTCTGCCCAGGGGATCAATCTGTGTTTGTTTGTTTGTTCATTTATCCCAGTGAAGGTGCTGTGCACATGGCAACCACTTTTCACTTTTAATTTCAAGTTTTTGGCACATTGTGTGTTGTGACTGTCGGCAGACCAATTTCCCTCCGGGGATGAATAAAGTTTATCGTAATCGTAGTGGAAACATCCTCTCCACATTCACTCTATCCAGGCTTTTCACTATTCAGTAAGTTGATACTGAAGCCTGCTCAATGTTGAATGCATCTCGTTGTAGATGGAATCGGAGGTTCTTCCATGTTTAGTGCGCCTGTATTTTCAATGGTATTTGAGCTTGTTCCATGTTGAATTCTTGAGGATATTTTTAGCTTTTCTCATGGCAGATGCTGGAATTTATTATGAAGGGATAGAAAACATGCTACTTAGACGAAAAGATTGGACAGACTAAAAAATGATAAATCCCTTTATCCCGAGGTTGGTGAATCCTTTGAATTCTCTACCCAAGAATATTGTGAACACCTGCTCGCTGAATCCTATTGAAAATAGAGATTAATGAACTCTTTGCCATTGGGCAATGAAGAGATAAGGTCACAAGTGATAGGAGCAGAATTAGGACGTTTGGCCCATCAAGTTTTCTCCGCCATGGGGAGTGACTAGGTCTGGGGTGAACGCAGGAAATTGAGACTTAGGAAAAAAAAATTGAATGATGAAGCAGGCATGGGGAGCCAAATGGCCTACTCCTATCACTATTTCTTATGTTCCTGTGATGATATTGGGACTTGGGTACTGGAATAGTATGGCGTTCTTGTGAATTATATCGGAACATGTTCCAAGACCCGATAACTTCCCCAGCGAGCGCACCCTTGCTGGGGAAGATATCAGGTCTTGCTCCAGGTTGAGTTTGGGAGCATAAATGAGATTGTTCCATGTTAGCCTTCTTTGATGATTAGAGAGCTCTCTTCCATGTCAATTGCTTTTTTATCAGGGTGATATTGTTTGATGTGGAGGAAACCTTCTTGGGTGTGATAGGCGTGCTTGCTAAATACCAAGTGGACACTCCTTGGGGATGACAACAGAGTTTGTTCTGTGTCAAGTTCACCATCTCAGTTACGAAAGCTCATTCCATATCTTGTGCAATCTTCATGGGGATGATATCAGATGTTATCCATATCAGATGCAGACTGGCTGCATTTTTTATCAGACAGTTTTCAATGCCAAGTGCTTCCATGTTCTGAATGATAAGAGTCTTGCTCAATGTCAAGTACACCTTTCTGGTGGTTGATTTGTTCCATGTTGAGAATCTTTTTTACTGATCGCAACAGCCTTTGTTTATAACAAATGCATTCTCCTTGGGGCTTAGATTTAGATTTAGATTTATTATTTATTTCGAACAGAATAAAAGAATAAAAAGCAAGTGTGAAACAGCATACAAAAAACAAAACAAGAATATTTATAAAATGTCATAAACAAGCTTACATCTTTAGTTGTTCCAGATAAGAATTTGAATACAGTACATCCATGTGGGGATAATACTGGAGCCTGTGCCTTGTTGAGCTACAATATTGGAGCATGTTCCATGTTGAATACCCACCTCTATGGGATGACATTGAGCTCATGCCATGTCAAATACCCCATTCATCTGCGCGTTATCAGAACTTACAAAAAGGGTGATGTTGGAACTTAATTTATTTTGAATTTCTCCTGTGATGTTGACATCGGAGGTTGTTGCCATTTCTTAAGTATACCAATTCTTATGGTGTTATGGGTGTTCCATTATGCCTGTTCCATATATTGTGTTCAACATTCACGAGGATGATATCAGAGTTCCCTTCATGTTCAGTGGACCCTTATTACGGATGATATTGGAGGCTATTACTTGTTGAGTGCACAATCAGTCTGAAGAAGGGTCTCAACCCGAAACGTCACCCTTTCCTTCGCTCCATAGATGCTGCCTCACCCACTGAGTTTCTCCAGCTTTTTGTCCACCTTCGATTTTTCCAGCATCTGCAGTTCTTTCTTAAACAATCTGTGTGATTAATGTTTAAAGCATAGGCAGGAACTGCACATGCTGGTTGACACCAAAGATAGACACAAAAAGCTGGAGTCTGAAGAAGGGTCTGTACCCGAAATGTCATCTATTCCTTTTCTCCAGAGATGCTGTCTGACCCGCTGAGTTACTCAATATTTTGTGATTAATGTTTAAGCGTGTTCCATTTTTAGTTTAACTTTCTTGTAAGTTTATATAAAATCAAAGTTTTTTCAAGGTGAGCACCCCATTCTTGGTGGTAATATGGGAACTGATCCTGCGCTGAATACTAATTTAGTGTTGGATACCAGAATCATGTAGTATGCATCCATTATCCAGATGTTGTCAGAGCTTGTTTTATCTAGAGTGTTCCCTCTTTGTGAGCAGATAACAAAGCCTCTTCCATGTTTTTTGTCTTTCTTGTGCATGATATCTGAGTTTTGTCTTTGTCATGTTCATCCTTGTTGGGGTTCTTATTGGAGATAGTTCCATGCCAAACGCACCCTTCTCAGGATGATACTGGGGATTTTCAAATGTGGAATATGATCTCACTGGTTAAAATATCAGAGCTTGTTCCATGCATCACACTGCCCATTCAGTGTTAGTTCTCAAGTCAAGTCAAGTCAAGTTTATTCGTCACATACACATACGAGATGTGCAGTGAAATGAAAAGTGGCAATGCTCGCGGACTTTGTGCAAAAAAACAAACAAACAAACAACCAGACAAACTACAAGCAGAATGGAACAGAATCACATATTCTTTTACATATTAAATATTGTGGGCAGAAGGAAAAATGGAAAAAAAACAGCAATTTAAAAAAAAAAGCAGTAAATTGGTACAGTAAAGTTAGTCCCTGGTGAGATAGGAGTTTACAGTCCTTATGGTCTCTGGGAAGAAACTCCTTCTCAACCTCTCCGTTCTCACAGCGTGGCAACGGAGGCGTTTGCCTGACCGTAGCAGCTGGAACAGTCTGTTGCAGGGGTGGAAGGGGTCTCCCATAATCTTATTGGCTCTGAAGTTGCACCTCCTGATGTATAGTTCCTGCAGAGGGACGAGTGTAGTTCCCACAGTGCGTTCGGCTGAACGCACTACTCTCTGCAGAGCCTTCTTGTCCTGGGCAGAGCAATTCCCAAACCAGATAGTTCTTATTGAGTTACTTGTTCTTGGGTATGATCGCAGAGGTTGTTTTATGTCACGCACCCTTAGAACTTAGAGCATAGAACAGTGCAGCTCAGGAACAGGCCCTCTGGACCACAATGTTTGTGCTGAACACGTTGCCAAGTTAAACTGATCTCATCTGCTTGTACATGATCCATATCCCACCATTCCCTGGACTTCCATGTACCTAATGAAAGGCCTCTGAAACACCACAACATATCTTCCTGGACGACAGATGGCACAATGGGCTAAGTGTTCGGCTGGCAACCGGAAGGTAGCTGGTTCGAATCCCGCTTGGAGTGCATACTGTCGTTGTGTCCTTGGGCAAGACACTTCACCCACCTTTGCCTGTGTGTGTGAATGTAATTATGTGAAGCACTTTGGGGTCAATGCAAGTTGACTAAAAATGTGCTATATAAATAAAGAAATTTAATTTAATTTAATTCCTCCACCACCACCCCTGGCAATGCCGTTCGAGGGCTCCACTACGCTCTGTGCAAAAACAACTTACCCCAGACATCTCCACAAAACTTTCCCCCTCTCACCTTATAGCTATGTTGGACATTTTAACTTTGGGGGGAAAAAAGTTCTGACTGTCTACCCTCATGTAACTTTGTATACTTCTATCAAGTCTCCCCTCAAACTTTCACAATCCAGAGAAAATAATCAAAATCTGTAGCTGATGGCCTCTAATCCACGCAGCATTCTGGTAAACCTTCTCTGCATTCACTCCAAAGCCTCCACATCTTTCCTAAAATGAGGCGTTCAGACTGCATGCAGTGCTCCAAACGCGCACGATCCAAAGTCCTATAGAGCTCCCTACTTGGAGACCATATCAGGATGTGCTGGTTTTTGAGCACCAGCCTCGTGTGGATGACATCGGAGTCTGTCTCACATTTAGTGCATCCTTCTTGTGAACCATTTAATGGCTGTTCCATGTAGGTTGCTCCATTTTTTGTACTGACATTGGAGCTTGTTTCACATTGTGCACCACTCTTGCAGGTATTTCCACACCACATCATCTCCCCTTGCTGATCATTTCAGTGCTTATTGCATGTGAGGTGCACCCTTGCTTATCATCCTTTTTTTATTTTTATTGTCATCTTGCAAAGCAACAGTTGTACAGTGCAAAATGAGAAGACGTTTCCCAGGGAATACCGGAGCATCGCACATAAAAACCTAAACATTTCACGCATATATAAAAACGTTAAAAAAAACAATCCAGTTCCTGATAAAAACAGTACGAATAGTTTATATAAAAAAATTTTTTTTTAAAAGCTGCTGGTCAGACCAAAGCTTGTACCATGGCAAATGCACCCACCTTGCAGTGGATATCAGAGAACGTTCCCTGTGGACACAACACTGATGCGGCTGGTAGAATTGCTGCCTCACGGGGTAGATGTCAGTGTTAAACTCTGACCTTGGCTACTGTTGTGAGTGCATGTGTGACCATGTAGGCTTCCTCTGGGTGCTCCAGTGGCCCTTCATATCCCAAAGGTATGGGATTGATAGATCAATTGGCCACTGTAAATTGTCCCTCGTGTGTTGGCGAGTGGTAGAATCTGAGAGCAGTTGATGGGAATATGGAAAGAATTAAAAAAAAAGGATTAAGGCAGAGTTGTCATAAATTGATGGTTCGTGCAGACCCATTGCTCAGAAGGTTCCTGCACTATCTCTCTGATCAACCTGTCCAAGTCCTCCTGCAGAGTCCCTGCTTTCTCTCCACTATCTTCCTCTCCACCTATCTTTGTATCATCTGCAAACTTGACCACAAATCCTGCAATTCCTTCATCCAAATCATTGATATACACCGTGAAGATAAGCGGCCCCAGCACCGACCTCTGCTGAACTCCGCTAGTCACTGGCAGCCAACCAGAAGAATCCCCCTTTATTTCCATTCTCTCCCATCCAGCCAACCTGCTATCCATGCTAGTATCTGCCTTCTGATAAAAATAATAATAATAATAATAATAATATATTTTATTGTCATTGCACATCAGTGCAACGAGATTTAGTATGCAGCTTCCAACCGACCTTATACCATGGGCTCTTCTTTGGCAGCCTCACATGTGGCACCTTATCAAAGGTCTCGGAAGATCCAGGTAAACTATATCACTGACTCTCCTTTTGTCTATCCTGCTAATCACTTCTTCAAAGAATTCCAGCAGTTTCGTCAGGCAAGATTTCCCTTTCACAAAACCATGCTGACTCTATGAACTCAGAAACCTCGTCTTTTATAATGGACTCTAAAATCTTACCAGCCTCTAACCGGCCTATAGGTTCCACTCTTCTGCGTTGCTCCCTTCTTGAACAGTGGAATAATATTTGCAAAATTCCAATCATCTGATTGCTTTACTAATTTAAAGTTTAATACGGTGATTTTAAACAAATAATGAAACCAAAGCATACTGCATTTATGCCCCCCCCCCCCCCCCTCGCAGTTTAGTTTAGAGATACAGCGTGGAAACAGGCCCTTCAGCCGACCGAGTCTGCACCGACCAGCGATCCACTCACATTAACACTACACTACACACACTAAGGACAATTTACACTTATAACAAGCCAATTAACCTACAAACCTGGATGTCTTTGGAGTGTGGGAGGAAACCAAAGATCTCGGAGAAAACCCACACAGGTCACGGGAGAAGGTACAAACTCCATATAGACAGCAGCCATAGTCAGGATCGAACCCGTGGCTCTGGCGCTGTGAGACAGCAACTCTACCGCAGCACCGCCGTGCTGCCCATTTACCTGTTGCTGTATGTTCTAATCCCATTTTCCTGCTGCGACCGACATCAATAAATTCTATCTTCTTTTGGTTTTGGTGTAAGTCCTTGTTGTGGGGTGGGAGCTTTGTTCTTGTTATCATTTTTATTAAAGATTAATTTTCCTCCTGTAACACATTCTCTGAGAAGAGACTCTAAAATCATATGTGTAAGAAGGAACTGCAGATGCTGGTTTAAACCGAAGCCATGTGTCGGCAAAGGGTGGTAAAATTCCTCTTTCATGTCTTCTTTATCAAATGGGTACATTCTTAAATTGAATGATTTTTCATTGATCGGTTATAACTGGTTTTATAACCAATATCATTTTCGCATAAGATTGGAACTGAGATGTCTGAGCTGTAGATAAAAAAGCATACATGTCCAATACCTTTTATAGGTTTAGGTGGTTTAGAGAAACAAATGTAAGCACTTCTGTGAAACTGTTTGATCATTGATCTCTTCACTATTTATTTGTGTATTTGTTTTACAAAATTAGTTCATGAATAGTTTCTTGCAATGCTAACTTAAACTTCAAACTCATTAAAAGTATTTAGAGCTCATTTGTTCATTTCATTAGTATTTGGACAGTGTGGATACGTAAGACATTAAGATACCTTTCCTATTATTGAGGGAACTATTGAGAGAACTACCAGAAATAGAATCTATGCTCTGATCACGGAGGCTGTGGGCACAATTACTTTATTTCAAATCCTTCTGTGACACTACAGGGGGAGAAAGGACTTTGAAACTTGAAAGGCTAGAGTTTGCTTTCAACCTCAAAAGCAAGGAGGCAAGGGCTCTGAAATTTGCGCAGTACTCCCAATTCACCATTAGCCTGTTTCTTCCTTTAGCCTCAAGGCATTCTACACTATTTGAAAAGACGTTAAGAAATTCAATCACAATAGAAGGCCGAGTTTTGAACTTGTTTCAGTTGGTGCATTGTGGTTTGGTCTTCAGGCTTTGTGTGGGGTGAATTGAACTGAGCAACCATTGGAAACTGAAGAAAAAAAAAGGTGAATGAACTGCCTGTGTGCAGACACAAATCTTGGCAGAGCAAAGCCTGCCCTTCCTTGATCTTTGCATACGCAATGTATTGGAGCCTGCTTGTGGCAGAGTTTGAAGCACAGCCCATGCTAAAGTCAATACAGAGCACTTGGTTTAATGTGCAATTCTTGTTGAGTTTGTCCTGCAATTGAAGCTGTTGTTGACCTTTTCTTGGGGACCATTTGTAAAACCAATTATTCTGCATAAACTGAAATAATAAACCTTTTTTCCGTGAGGCCGATTGTGATGGTGTGACATTCGTTTGATTTAATGATTAGCCGTCTGACCTCTGAGCTCCGGAGAGCTGCTTAAATAGAGAATAAGTTCACTAAGAGACACACTGATAGAATACTAATGAGCTGGTTAAACTTTGCTTGGCACCAATCAGTTTTTTTTCTCCTGAATTACTCTAATGGGAGAGGATTTGTATGTGAGAGAGATTACGGAGAATTGCCCTGATGCCAGATATTTTCAAACAAGACCGAATGGCTCCAAATAATACATTTTGGACTGGGCTAGATGTAGTGTTAAAGCTTGTTGTCTGTGTCTCCATCACATACTTCAGGCGTAATTTTGTGTGGGACCATTGCAAACCTGTGATATTTTTCTGTTGTGAAGTGCCTTTAGCAAGAATAAAAATATATACCCTTTGATGAGTAAATCTTGGGAATATATAGTTTCATTTCTTTAGTTACATTATTGTGCACACCATGTTTACTTGACATTATTGCTGATGTTCAGCCAACAGAAAAAACAATATCTATCTATATACTTTTAAAACTGTGTGTGTTTGTGTGTGTGTGTGGGGGGGGGGGGGGGGGGGTTGTGTAGGGGTGTGGGTGTGTTATTTAGCATGTGAAATGTATCTTCCCTCCCCCTCTCCCTCCCCCTCTCCCTCCCCCTCTCCCTCCCCCTCTCCCTCCCCCTCTCCCTCCCCCTCCCTCCCCTCCCCTCCCCCTCCCCCTCCCCCTCCCCTCCCCCTCCCCCCATCCCCCTCCCCCTCTCCCTCCCTCTCTCTCTCTCCCCCACTCTCTCTCCCCCTCTGGCTCCCCCTCTCTCTCCCCCTCTGTCTCCCTCTCCCCCACCCTCCCTCCCCTAAATCCCCTTCCCCCCTCCCCTCCACTCCTCCCCCCCTTCCCCCCCTCTCTCCCCCTCCGCCCCCCTTCCCCCTCCCTCTCTACCCCTCTCCTCTCCACTCCTTCCCCCCTCCCTCTTTCCCTCCCCCCTCTCTCCCCCTTACCCCCTCTCCTCCACCCTCCACCCTCCCCTCCCTTCCCCCCCTCCAAGTATAATAGCCAAGTGTAATAGGGATCGATGTGAAAGGTGAGATGCGTAAGGAATTAAAAGTAATGTATATGAATGCACGAAGTATAAGAAGTAAAGTAGATGAGCTTGAGGCTCAGTTAGAGGTTGGTAGATATGACATTGTGGGGATTACTGAGACGTGGCTGCAGAAGGATCGGGTCTGGGAACTTAATATTCAGGGTTATACATCCTATAGAAAGAACAGGCAGGTGGGCAGAGGAGGGGGGGTACCTCTGCTGGTGTGGGATGGAATTCAGTCCCTTGCGAGGGAAGACATAGGGACTGACGAGGTAGAGCCACTGTGGATTGAGGTGAGGAATTGTAAGGCAAGAAGACACTAATTGGTGTTATCTACAGACCTCCAAATAGTAGCCCGGATGTAGGGTGTATGTTGCAGCAGGAGTTAAAACTGACATGTAACAAAGGTAATGCCACTATGGTGATAGGGGATTTCAATATGCAGGTAGACTGGGAAAATCAGGTTGGTTCAGGACCCCAAGAAAGAGAGTTTGTAGAATGCCTCTGAGATGGATTCTTAGAGCAGCTTGTAATGGAGCCGACCAGAGAAAAGGCAATTCTGGAGTTAGTGTTGTCCAATCAACCAGATATGATAAGAGAACTCGAGGTAAAGGAGGTAGTGATCATAATATGATTAGTTTTAATCAGCAATTTGAGAAGGAGAAGGTTAAATCGGAAGTGTCAGTGATGCCGTTGAACAAAGGGGACTATGAAGGCATGAGAGGGGAGCTGGCCAAGGTAGACTGGAAAGGGAATGACGGTGGAACAGCAATGGCAGGAATTTCTGGGCATAATCCGGAAGACGCAGGATCATTTCATTCCAAAAAGGAAGAAAGATTCTAAGGGGAGTAGGAGGCAACCGTGGCTGACAAGAGAAGTTAGGGATAGAATAAAACTAAAAGAAAAGATGTATAACACGGCAAAGAGTAGCCGGAAGCCAGAGGATTGGGAAATTTTCATAGGACAACAGAAGGAAACAAAACGGGCAATACGAGCTGAAAAGATGAAGTACGAGGGGAAGCTGGCCAGGAATATAAAGGACAGTAAAAACTTATTTAGATATGTTACGGAAAAAGAGTAGCAAAGTCAAATGTGGGTCCCTTGAAGACAGACACGGGTGAAATTATTATGGGCAACAAGGAAATGGCAGAAGAGTTGAATAGGTACTTTGTATCTGTCTTCACTAAGGAAGACACAAACAATCTCCCAGATGTACTGGAGGACAGAGGATCTAAGAAGGTAGAGGAACTGAAAGAAATTTTCATGAGGCGTGAAATGGTATTGGGTGGGCTAATGGGGCTGAAGGATGATAAATCCCCTGGACCTGATGGTCTGCATCCCAGGGTCCTCAGGGAGGTGGCTCGAGAAATAGTAGACGCATTGGTGATCATTTTCCAATGTTCAATAGATTCAGGATCAGTTCCTGTGGATTGGAGGATAGCTAATGTTATCCCACTTTTCAAGAAAGGAGCGAGAGAGAAAACAGGGAATTACAGACCAGTTAGCCTGACTTCGGTGGTGGGAAAGATGCTGGAGTCAATTATTAAAGAGGTAATAATGGGGCATTTGGTTAACAGTAAAAGGATTAGACCAAGTCAACATGGATTTATGAAAGGCTTGACTAATCTTCTGGAATTTTTTGAGGATGTGACAAGTAAAATGGATGAAGGCGTGCCAGTGGATGTAGTGTATCTAGGCTTTCAGAAAGCCTTTGATAAGGTCCCGCACGGGAGACTGGTGACTAAAATTTGAGCACATGGTATTGGGGGTAGGGTGTTGACTTGGATAGAAAATTGGTTGGCAGACCGGAAGCAAAGAGTAGGAGCTGAACGGGTCCTTTTCAAAATGGCAGGCAGTGGCGAGTGGAGTGCCGCAAGGCTCGGTGTTGGGGCCGCAACTGTTTACCATATATATTAATGATTTGGAAGAGGGAATTAGGAGCAACACTAGCAAGTTTGCGGATGAGACAAAGCTGGGTGGCAGTGTGAACTGTGAAGAGGATGTTTGGAGGTTTCAGGGCGACCTGGACAGGTTGAATGAGTGGGCAGATGCGTGGCAGATGCAGTACAATATAGATAAATGTGAGGTCATCCACTTTGGCGGCAAAAACAAGGGGACAGATTATTATCTCAATGGGGTTAGGTTAGGTAAGGGGGAGGTACAGCGTGACCTGGGCGTCCTTGTACACTGAAAGTTGACTTATGTGTACAGCAGGCAGTGAAGAAAGCTAATGGAATGTTGGCCTTCATAACAAGAGGATTTCAGTATAGGAGTAAAGAGGTTCTTCTGCAGTTGTATAGGGCTCTGGTGAGACCACATCTGGAGTATTGTGTACAGTTTTGGTCTCCTAATTTGAGGAAGGGCATCCTTGTGATTGAGGCAGTGCAGCGTAGGTTCACGAGATTGATCCCTGGGATGTTGGGACTGTCATATGAGGAAAGATTGAAAAGACTAGGCTTGTATTCACTGGAGTTTAGAAGGATGAGGGGGATCTTATAGAAACATATAGAATTATAAAAGGACTGGACAAGCAGGAAAAATGTTCCCAATGTTGGGCGAGTCCAGAACCAGGGGTCACAGTCTTAGAATAAAGGGGAGGCCATTTAACATAGAAACATAGAAATTAGGTGCAGGAGTAGGCCATTCGGCCCTTCGAGCCTGCACCGCCATTCAATATGATCATGGCTGATCATCCAACTCAGTATCCCGTACCTGCCTTCTCTCCATACCCTCTGATCCCCTTAGCCACAAGGGCCACATTAAGACTGAGGTGAGAAAAAAACGTTTTCACCCAGAGAGTTGTGAATTTGTGGAATTCCCTGCCACAGAAAGCAGTGGAGGCCAAGTCACTGCATGGATTTAAGAGAGAGTTAGATAGAGCTCTAGGGGCTTGTGGAGTCAAGGGATATGGGGAGAAGGCAGGCATGGGTTATTGATAGGGGACGATCAGCCATGATCACAATGAATGGCGGTGCTGGCTCGAAGAGCCTAACGGCCTCCGCCTGCACCTATTTTCTATGTTTCTATGTAAAGCAATGACCAAAATTACCTTTGGTTTCTCTCGTGCAGATAAGAGCCCTTTTTGAATATTGACTGTGCCATACAAGATTAAAAGTTGCTAAACACTTTAACTCCGCCTCCAATTCCCACACTGACCTTTCTGTCCAGGGCCACCTCTACTGTCAGAGTGAGCCTCAACTTGGAGGAACAGCATCTCATATTTTGCTTGGGCAGCTTACAACCCAGCGGTATGAATATTGACTTCTCTAACTTTAAGTAGCCCTTGCTTTCCCTCTCTCTCCATCCAAGTTCTCTGACCAGTCTGACTGTCCTCCTGATTAAATTTTATCTTTGTCACCTAGCTAAAAATGATCTATTCTACATTTTCCTTGCACTTTGTACCCTTTGATGCCTTGTTTTCACACCTTACCCTTCCCTATCTCTCTGTCTCCTTCTCCCCTGACTTTCAGTCTGAAGAAAGATCTCGACCCGAAACGTCACCCATTCCTTCTCTCCAGAGCTGCTGCCTGTCCTGCTGAGTTACTCCAACATTTTGTGTCTACCAGTAAAAACCAGCAGTTCCTTCCTACACAGATTAAAATAAATTATCTTCTCAAACAAAGTTCAGAGGGGAAGTGCCATGGCTTGACACTTCTGTCCCCATTGAGGTCATGAAACTATAAAGGTGTTGAAATGCTTGCACACCCTTGGATACACATGTACAAACAAACAGACACGGAAACACGCAAATATTTGTCACGTGTTTATACAAATTCACATGGATGATCACCGTTGCCTTCAGCATATCTTCCATTCATTTGTCCTAAGTACCGTCTTTGTCTGTTATTCCCCTTTCCCCTGAAAACATCACCTTACTCCTTTTCTCCAGAGAAGCTGCCGGAGGCGCTGAGTTACTCCAGCTTTTTGTGCCTGTCTTCGAGACTATGATTATATTGGGTACATTCCCGTGGCAGCATGACGTGGAGATGGAGTTAATGGTGGGGAGTCTGGTCATGTGATGGGCTGGGCTACATCCACAATTCTCTGCCATTACTTGAGGTCGTGGACAGGGCTGTTCCCAAACCAAGTTGCGATGCAACCTGATGCTTTCTGTGGCACTTTCGTTGAAGTTGGTAAATGTTGTTGGAGATATGCGGACAGTCTTCTGAGGAAGTAAGGGTGTTAGCGTGCATTTTTTGTCTTAGTTAGAATATAGTTGACCAGTTGACCAGGACTAGTTGTTTGTGATATTGATGCCGAGAAACTTGAAGATCTCAACATTTTCACTTTGGCAACATAATGCTGATTGGGACATGTACTTCACCATCACGATTCAGCCCATTACAGTAGTCCAAGTCAGAGCAGAATTTGGCTTCACAACCATGAGTGAGTGTACTTTGCGTATAGTAAGTAGCTGAGAACAGAATCGTGTGAGACAACAGTGTTGGGAATTATTGTGGAGGATGTTTTGTCATCCATCCATACTGATTGTGATTAATGGGTCAGATTGCAGTAATTCTGATCCTTATGTCTGGATTTTGTCTTTCTTCTAGATGATGAACGTCCTGCCACCTATCACAGAGAAAGAAGAAACGCAATTGCAATGCAGCCACACACAGGTGGGCAGAGTTTGAACAAAATCGGTGAAGAGCCATCAACTTCCAGTGAAGACCGAGCTTCTCTAATAAAGAAGGAAATCCATGGGTCTTTGTCACATATACCTGAGCCCTCTATCCCCTACCGTGGGGCACTCTTTACCATGGATCCAAGAAATGGCTACATGGAGTCACACTATCGTAAGTATGGCCTCAATACTCTTCCATGATAAATAACCAAAGAGGTTAATATCAATGTTCAATGTTTCTTTATTATCACGTGTACAGATGCACAGTGAAATTCCTTTTTTGCATACAGTTCAGTAAAGCATTGCCATACCTAAGCACAATCCCTGATTAGTACAAAGTGCGTAGAAATAGTCCACTGAGACTGCATGGAAGAGTCGCCAGGTTTTGGCCCCATTTTCAAAGTCAAGTCTGGTCTACTTGATCTTCTTGTGCGACACCTGATCCAGGCGAGCCCCGGGCTGCTGCAGGGTCACTAGCCGTCGCCTCCGTCCAGATCGTCCAGCGAACTGTCATCCCTCTCCTCGCCCGGCCACCTTCACACTCCTTGTCCCCAGGACACGTCCTGCAGCCGATCTGGGGAGCGCGGAAGGCAAGACCTTGATTCACTCTCTTACCGACTCCTGCTCTCACGTCCGCCATTGGCGGCTTCCTCCATCCTCCTGTCCAGTTCCTCAGTCCTTGTGGCCGGCTTGGCAGCTTCCCTCTGCGGTCCTTCCTCCCGGCCTCTATATCCACCGTGCATAAAGATGTTTCTGAGTCGGTACTATCCTATGAATGCAAATATCTGCTAAACCTGTCCACCGGGGAAATGATCCAAGTAAAGTATTGCTGAAAAGATTACAAAAGTTCAGGAAATCTATTTTATAGTAGTTGCAAAAGATTGAGCTGTTTCAGTTACCCAGTAGATCAATGTGTGCTGTTTTGCTAAAAGACCATCATGCCTGTACTAATCGTATGATCCCTATTTTGTTACATAAATCCGATCTCACTGTGCATGAAACTTCAGAGAATGCATTTGAAGATAGCACCGCTAATCTCATATGATCAGCTTGTTTATTTTTTCTATTTGTTAAAATGGTCGCAGTGTGATTAAGAATAAACATCTTAAATCAAATTAAATGAAGACAATTGAGGGATTATTTTGTTTATCCAGTGGTGGTGTTTTGTATTTAATTAATGTCCACTAGTGTCCACCAGAGGAGGTAGTTGAGGCAGGGACTATCCCAACATTTAAGAAACCGTTAGACAGGTCCATGGAAAGGACAGGTTTGGAGGGACGTGGACCATTCGCAGGCAGGCGGGACTAATGCAGCTGGGACATGTTGGCCAGATTGGGCAAGTTGGGCTGAAGTGCCTATGACTCTATGAGTCTCTAATGTTCATTTGCTAATTAAAATGTAAGTCATTTTAGTATTCTCAAGACAGCTAGCCACCCATTGCAGAGAAGAAACAATTTGTAGCAGATTTCCCCCTCTTGGTATAAATGAGATGTGCACTGAGTGAAAATCGCAGCTGGGTTGGTACTTTAAATATTAAATCAAGATTTAGCACATCCATATATTAAAAAAAGCATCTGAGATTTGGTTGAAAGGAACGTTCTTCTTGTAAATTCCAGATGGATTATATTTAAACAGCAAGCTCAAAGTTAATGCACTTCTAAGTTAGAAAGACATCTTTGAATGAGAAATATTCTTAGGTTTAAACATTTTTGGGTGTATGAAAATTTTTCTTTACAAACATAAAGAGTGATAAAAAAAGCTGATTTGAATATTAACACTTCAAAATTGTACTGTAGGTTGTTTGTGATGTTCCCGTCATATATATATTTTTCTGTGAGAATTGACCAAATCCCAATGTTTAATACCGTAATTAAGTATTTTCAACGGTTCTTGAGACACTTAATGTCCAGGTTGCACCAACATAGACTTTGCAAATGGAGGCTGGAGACACCAAAGAGTTGTAATTATGTCTGTCCCGTGACGCCTATTTGTTTTTTTTTCTCCCTTCTCTGACCTTTTTTCTGTAAGGTGCATTGTTTTCTGGGTGTGTAAAATCTTGCTAAATCATTCATCAGAACTGAAGGAAAAGGGTATCTAATTTTCGGTATCTTTTCTGGAAAAGGGAATCAGACTCTTTAAAGTGTAAGTGCAACACTTTCTACCGCATGTGAGTTTTGCTAATGGTTTTAGTTTGCTTCTTGTTTTAGCTTGAGAATTCTAATCTAAGCTGCACTAAAAAGAAGTGATGCAAAATTGAGCACTCTGCGAATTAAACATGAATTAATGCCCATACATTTTCTTGCACAATGTAAAGTGTCCTTGAATTACTCATAATTCACTGTTCTGTCTTCCTTACTAATCAATTTCTTGAAGAGGGAGAATGAATATAACCAATTAGTTAAAGGTAGACAAAAATGCTGGAGAGATTCAGTGGGTGAGGCAGCATCTACAATACAATACAATACCTATTATTTGTCATTTGAACCTCACATGAGGTTCAAACGAAATTTGGTTTCTGCAGCCATACAAAAAAAGAACCAAGACACACACCAACACAATTCAATTCACATAAACATCCATCACAGTGAGTCTCCTCCTCACTGTGATGGAAGGCAAAGACTTGTCTCTCCTCTGCTCTCCATTCCTCTCCCGAAGTCGAGGTCAAAGCCCCCGGCGGGCGCTAGCAAGTCCGCGGCCACTCAAAGCCACGCCGGGCGATGTAGGGCCCTGCCCCGGGTCTTGATGTTGGAGCCCTCGGCGGGCGCTAGCAAGTCCGCGGCAATTTACAGCCGCGCCGGGCGTTGTAAGGCCCCCCTCCAGGTCACTCTCAACCCCGCAATTCGGGCGGGAGAAGTCGCCGTTGCCGGTGCCCCGCAAAGCAGTCTCCCACCGGGGACCCGCGAGCTCCTGGTGTCACCATCCACCGGAGTCGGGTCGCAGCAGCTCGCCGCCGCAGCTCTCCACGCTCCGAAGCTGGCTAGCTCCACGGAGGTAGGTCCGTAGGTCCACAGCTCCACAGCTCCACAGCTCCACGGCTCCACGGAGGTAGGTCCACAGCTCCACAGGCTCCGTGACTTGAGCCCCCAGGTCGCTCCGGTTGGAGGCCGCTCCACGGCGCTAGGCCCCAACGGCAACGGAGACCCGACAGGGAAAAGGTCGGGTCTCCATGCAGGGAAGAGAATTAAAAGTTTCCCCCACCCACCCCCCACACATACACATTTAAAAGCCCATTACAAACTAAACCCTCAACAGGACAAAAAAATAAAAAATACACAGACAGACTGCAGAGGCCGCTGCGACATCGGTCGCGCCGTGGAGCGAAGGAATAGGTGACGTTTCCGGTCGAGACTCTTCTTCAGTCTGAAGAACGGTCTCGACCTGAAACGTCACCTATTCCTTCTCTCCATAGATGCTGCCTCACCCACTGAGTTTCTCCAGCATTTTTGTCTACCTTCGATTTTTCCAGCATTTGCAGCTCCTTCTGAACCAATTAGTTAATGCACAATTTAAATTAGTTCACACATGAAATAATGTGTAGTGTTTATTCTGCATTTATGTTGTAGAATAATGCACTTTCTATTAAATGGAAATTGGACTGCACACTAACGTGCTGTACTGAAGCACAACTGTTTTTTGGTTCTATTCCCAAATTGTCCAGAATATTGCCTGAAAGAGAGTTCTGCCTTAAGAAATTGTGAATCGGGTCTGATGAATTCCTATTGCGACCTTACCCAATTTCATGCATCACCTGACACTTTTACGCAACATTCAGAAAGGATTGTTAGCATGGCAGCAGGAAAGCAGACACATGCACTTTGCCTGCCATTGCAGAGGCAGGTTGCAAGATGAAGGGAGACGACCACTGCCACAGCAAAGGAGTAGATAAATCTTGCGCCAATGTTCATTGACTGCAGCTCTGCATTTAACACCATCACCTCTTCCAAACACGTCATCAAACTCAAGGGACTGAGTCTCTGCCCGTTCCTATGCAACTGGAACCTTAACTTCCTTATGGCCTGTCCCACTTACGCAATTTTTTCGGCGACTTGCCGGCACCCGTCCTAGTCGCAACAGGTTGCCGAAAATTTTCAATATGTTGAAAATCCAGCGGCAACCAGAACAAGGTACGACTTGAGCCTGTATGATCGTGAGCCTGTATGGTCGTGAGTAGTCTCCTCAGTCGCCCAAAGTGTCGTAGCGTCTTTCTGGTCGCCGCTGAATTTTCAACACGTTGAAAATTTTCGGCGACCTGCAACGACTTATGACAGGTGCCAGCAGTCGCCGAAAAAGTTGCGTCAGTGGGACAGGCCCATTAGCAGCAGACCTCAACCAGCATGAATTGGCAACACTTCCTCCTCAATAACCATTACCAATGGAGTACCTCAAGACTCTATTTTACTCTCTCTATCCCATAGCTGTGTAAACAGGCATCAAGTGAAAGCTGTGGGGGGCCATGCATCTGTTGTCATTGGTGGGACGGCGAGAGAGAGAGAGTTAACAGCTTCAAGTTGCTGGGTGTACACATCACTAATGACCCGTCCAGAGCCTGGCACATGGATGTGGTCACAAGGAAAGAATGCCTCTACGTTTACAGAACTTTCACAAGATTCGGCATATGCAGCCCACCAAACTACTACAGGTGTACAAGGTGGAGCATACTGATTGAATCACAAACTGGTTTGGTAATTCGAACGCCCAAGAATGAAGGAAGCTACGGAAAATGGTGACATTACCCTGGCCACACTCTTATCTGGCTGCTGCCATTGGGAAGAAGGTACAGGAGCCGAGAACCACGCTGTCCAGGTACAAGAACAGCTTCTTCCCAACCATCATCAGGTTCCTGAAGCACCCTGCACAACCCGAACCACATCGTTACCTCAGAATCATACTGCTTTGAACTTTGTATTACTCAGGTTGCATCACATTCTTTGGCTTGCACTTTTATTGTCTGATTTATCTGGTATAACCTGTGCAGTTTAATCTGAGGAAATGTGAGGTGTTGCACTTTGGGAGGTCAAATGTCAGGGGAAGGCATATGGTTAATGGCAAGACTCTTAACAGCATGAATGTGCAGTGAGATCTTGGGGTAGCTCCGACAAAGTGGTAACACAAAGAAATAGTGGTGAAAAAAAGGCATATTATATGTTTTGCCACCTTTTGTCAGGAAGTGAGTATAAGAGTCAGGATGTCTTACCGAAGCTCTATAAGACTTTGGTTAGGCCTCATTTGGAGTATTGCATGCAGTTCTAGTTGCCCCATTAGCGGAATGAAATAGAGGCATTAGAGAGGGTGCAGAAGAGGCTTACATATTGTTAGAAGTTGGACAAACGTAGATTGTTTTCTCTGGAAGACCAGAGATTGATGGAAGATCTGATAGAAGTGTATACAATAATGGGAACCATAGATCGGGTAGTCTGTCACAATCTTTTTCCCAGGGTGGAAATGTCAAGGAGGAGAGAGCATTAAGGTAAAGGAGCAAAATTTAAAGGAGATGCAAGTTTTATTTTACATAGACGGCGGTGAGTGCCTGAATGTTCTGTCAGTGATGGTGATGGCGGCAGATACAAGAGAGGTATTTAAGAGGCTTTTTAATAGACGTGTGGTTATGCTGGGAATGGAATGGGGGGATATGGATCATTGAGTCTGTCCTCACCATCTCCATCATGGGCCGGTTTGGCTCAGCCACCAAGCATGACATCCAGAGTCTGCAGCGCATCGTTGGATCAGCCAAGGTTGTTGACTGCAACCTTCTTCCCCCCCCCACCCCCCACCTCCCCACCACCACCATTGACGAACTGCAAGGGCCTGGAAGCGAGCGGGTAAGATCATCTCTGACCCCTCTCACGCTGGCCATAAACTCTTTGAAGCACTTCCTTCTGGAAGGCGATTCCAGACTGTCAAAGCTGCCACAGCCAGACATAAAAACAGCTTTTTGTCCATGAGCAGTAGCTCTACTCAATAACCAAAAATCTGTAGCCTCCTTTTGCTCTGGTATTTTATTTTATTCTTCACACGTTTAAATTATAATGTTTTATTTTTAATTGTCTACTGTATATCATGTTGATATCCTTGCGAGCAAAGCACCACGGCAAATTCCTTGTATGTATACATACTTGACTAATAAAATGTATTCAATTCCATACAGGCAGACAAAGGGCCTGTTCCTGTGCTGTACTGTTCTATGCCCGATAATTGATGATTTATTGTAGATTTATTTGTTGTGGTTGTTATGCCAGTAAAGATGCAGCAAGTAAGAATTTCATGGCTCTGATACTGAATCATATTACAAATAAATTCCCTTGAACCTTGATAACACATGCTTTGAGAGCAGCCAAACCCACCCGAATACAGCCAGTAGGAGGTGACCGTAGTAATTTCCTTCAGGCATGAGAATGCAATGGAGTAATCCATGATCTCACAGTGATCTGCGTACCATTCTTTAGACCCGTGGAGTGGAGATCCTCACAGTAAATGTTCATGCATGGGTCTAAGCTCTTTAAGTAAGGTACTACTTATCTGGAATGTCACCATTGCAAGTAAGTTGAGAGCCATTGTGACTATACCAGCATCAGAGAGGAGTATATGCATGAGAGGAGGCAGAATGCCAAATGCCTCAGTGATGAGAGCTCGGAAAACCTGAGCCGACAAATAGATTGTGTAGGGAGGAACTGCAGATGCGGGTTTAAACTGAAGACAGACACGAAAGGCTGGAGTAACTCAGCGGGTCAGGCAACATCCCTGGAACAAAGGAATAGGTGAGATTTCGAGCCGAGACCTTCAAACTGAGAGCCTGGGGAAAGGGGAACGAGAGGTATAGGCGGTACTTATGAGAAATGAATGGAAGATATGCAGAAAGCATCAAGGCAATGTGGAGCACACAATAGGCTATTGTTGACTGTGGGATAGGTGACAATGAGTAAACAGATAAAGGAACTTAACAGGACGACAGTAATACTGCTACAATGACCATGGTGGTGGAGGGATGGAGAGAGAGAGAGGGAATGCAAGGGCTACTTGAAGTTAGAGAAATCAAAATCCATACCGAAGATAGACACAAAAAGCTGGAGTAACTCAGGCAGCATCTCTGGAGAGAAGGAATGGGTGACGTTTCTTGTCGAGACCTTTCTTCAGACTGAAAGTCCCAGGAAAGGGAAATGAGAGATATAGATGTCGATGCAGAGAGATTTTGAACAATGAATGAAAGATATGCAAAAAAGTAAAGATGATAAAGGAAACAGGCCATTGTTAGCTGTTTGTTGGGTGAAAATGAGAAGCTGGTGTGACCTGGGTGGGGGATGGATGGAGAGAGCGTGAATGCTGGGGTTACTTGAAGGTAGAGAAATCAATATTCATACCACTGGGTTGTAAGCTGCCCAAGCGAAATATGAGATGCTGTTCCTCCAATTTGCGTTTAGCCTCACTCTGACAATGGAGGAGGCCTAGGACAGAATGGTCAATGTGGGAATGGGAAGAATTAAATTGTTTAGCAACCGGGAGATCAAGTAGGTCCAGGCTGCTGAAAGTACGTGAAACCGTCCCCGACAGATTTAACTATTGATTTTGGATGGTGCTTGAACAGCCAACAATGAATTTTGATGGCTTGCAGTGCAGTCTTTTGATGTCAGTGAAGTGTCCTGTGACATTAACAGTGATATTAATGAAGCGAAATTAATGAAGAAAGCAAGAGAATAATATAATATGTAGGAAGGAACTGCAGATGCTGGTTTACACCGAAGATAGACATAAAATGTTGGAGTAACTCAGCGGATCAGACAGCATCTTTAGTTTAGTTTAGAGATACAGTGCGGAAACAGGCCCTTTCGGCCCACCGGGTCCGCGCCGACCAGCGGTCCCCGCACATTAACACTATCCAATACCCACTAGGGACAATTTTTACATTTACCAAGCCAATTAACCTACATACCTGTATGTCTTTGGAGTGTGGGAGGAAACCGATGATCTCAGAGAAAAAGCCACGCAGGTCACGGGGAGAATGTACAAACTCCGTAAAGACAGCACCCATAGTCGGGATCGAACCCGGGTCTCCAGCGCTGCATTTGCTGTAAGGCAGCAACTTTATTGCTGTGCTACCATGCTGCCCTTAGGAAACGAGGAATGGGAAATTTATCCAGAGATGTTGCCTGACTAAAATAATATAATAATTGGATTGTGACATTCCATCGTGATTATTTGAGCTCCGATTTGGAGACAAATTGACACTATGTGAATACGGTTTTACGTGACTGATGATAGGAGACTGTCAAGTGAACACATGTGGATTGTGCACTAAAGTGCCTGCTCCAGTTTTTCCACCTGGGGCTATTTCAGCTCAAAATAATGTCCAGCAGAATTGGGTCCAGGGAAAGTGAAATGAAACTGTGTGGAGGACAAGGAATGAGAGCAACAGAATCCTGTTTCTTGGCCTGGGTGTTGCAAGTTAAACACTTGATTGCAAATACCAGACATGTTTCCAATCAACATACCGAGGCACACAGAAGGGACTGATCTGGAGGTTTATACATTAGCCAGAAAGTTTATTATCTCAAGGTGAAAGGTCATTGGACAGATGACTGGATTAGCCAAGACAGCTGATTAGTGCAGGTTTTAGCATCCACAGTGCCAGGGATGAAAGCAGGTTTGATTGACTCATTAGCTTGGCAGCAAAGGGGAATGCACACTTTATTGGGCCTGATCAAAGGGACTCTAAATGTGGATCTAGGTACTAAAATTAGTGCAGAGAGCCATTTTGTTCCTCTTTTTGGCCAATTGTACATAGTATGACAATGGTGTTTTATAACAGAGAATTCTATCAATTCAGTAGTTGTAAATGGGTCTTTGCAGATGAATGCCTGGGACAACCGATACAAAAAAGATTACTTATGATAATGTTTCAAACTGATTGGAATCAATTATAGGACTTGTTGCTGCTGGTACTGTGCACAAGTGTAATGGGCGGACAATCACGTGTTTCTGCAAATAGAATCATATGATTTTTTTAACACTGAATTCACTTTTTTTCCCCAAAGCAAACCGTTTATTTGCTTTTCTGAAATTGGTAACTTGTCGGCACAGACCCACCTGCATCAATACCTATCCAATTTGAACTCAATTGTGGCTAGGCTTTCAATTACCAATATGATCATATCTTCATTTAATGCGCATCTTATCACGTTCCAGCAACGGCCTGTCTTTGTCCCAGCAGAAAGCCAAAAGCTTTCCATCCTAGACGTAGATGCCAGACTGGCTTCCTTTCTTCCAGGGATGATCGTATATTATTCCCCCTCCATTATCCCATCTAAGATTATCAAGCTCACATCAGAGGAACCACTTCTGAAAACCTCAGGAACATGGCAAGGACTGTTTTTTTTTAAAATGGCAAGAGTTATGTGTGGGTTAAGTAGATTTCAAAGGGACTTTGAATATTATTAATCCCTATGTTCAGTCCAGCTCAGTATACTTTCTTCATCCGGGTAGAGTGAGTGTGGGTGAAGCAGATTTCTAACTTACATTTATTTCACAATTCATCAAGAAATTACAAGTTTTGTCTGTATCTTATCTTATATTTTACAAGTGTCTTATTTGTAGTTTGACAGTGAAACATACAGCTGTGGATGTCCAGATGTAAATCTCAAACAGATTAAATAATGGGAGTATTTCAAACTGAGACTTTATTTTATATCATTTGTTCTAAAATGACTTTGGCTTTATTACTTTTTGATATCAGTCACGGATGACTATGGGCATTAATTAGTGGACCTAAGAGAAAGCCCTTTACATATGCGATTTGCAAGCTAAGGTTATAATGTACAGTGTTCACTCTTGTTCAAACAGGCCAACATATTTTGTAGATTAGCTAACTCCTGAGGAGATGGTATCTCAATAGGGTTTAGTTTCAAGTCTGTTGACCTTGATGCTGTTTAAAAGGGAAAGAGAGTGTGAAAGATAACAATAAGATGGATAATGATTTGCTATGACACATATATTGATGACCCTTGATTTTCTGCTGTACCTCTTAAATCTATCACAGGTGTGGATTATAACAATTCGGACAATACAGCACTGTTTTGCAAAGAACGTTCTTATTTCTGTAATGGGGTGATTTTTTCCCCCTCTTATGTAACATGCTAACAGCTGCAGATATAACCACCTGGCTGTCAGTCCCCTGATGCAGTACTATTTAGAAGTCTGTTGTTGCAGAATTATTTTGAAGAACTTTGTTGCTTGCCATAGCAAAAATAATTTAGATGGTAAAGACATTTTTAGACGTCTATATTTTGCAATCCCTTGAGAGTGGTTACAGAATGAAGACCCGCAGCTTTTGCATGCTCATCTTCTTCTGCTCCAAATCAAGCCTGGAGACCTACGATTAGACGTTACAAGGTACGGTATTGCCTCCATTCTTGTGTGGAGAGAACATTAGCAGCTCACAAGACCTACGGAATGTGATCTCTGCACTATGGCTCAGAGAGTACCAGCTGTGGGGGATGGGGATGGCAGGAGATTGGGAAGAGTGCACACCACTAGTGCACAAAAAATAGGAGCAGGATAGGTCACCTTGCTCCCAATGCCAACATCACAATTCAATATGATCATCAACTCCTTTTCTGTGCCGGTTCCCATAGCACTCAATACCCTCATCTTTCAAAAAAAAATATTATTTCTCCTCCAATCTAGTCTCCACAGCACTAGGGGGTAGTGAATTTCAGAAAGCCACCATCCTCTGAGCATAAATTACCACAAATCTCATTTTTCAATGACCTTCATTTGAGACTCTGCCATAAATGGAACCATTACAACTTCTTTCCTGTCATAGCCCTTGAGATCATGCATGTTTCAATAAGATCCCAGGAATTAGTGCACTGAATCACCTCTGGCCTGCATTCAAAGCTGGTACACCACTCCTTAAATAAGCAGACCAAAATTGTGCACAATACTCACACGGCAGTCTCACATACCAAGTACGATTGTAACACTATTTCTAGACTGGAACCCTTTTGCACAACCTGCCCATTAACCTTTTATGATTCAAACATATGAATACCTGAATTCCCCTTTATTCATTTGCAATCTCTCTTTATTTAGATAATTGTCTTTTATTTCTCCTACTGAAGGTCATGACCTCGCACATTTCTACATGAAACTCTATTTGCCAAGTTTTCGCCCACTCGCTCTACCTCTCCCAATCTTTTTACAGACTCCAAATATCCTCAACACAGCATGCACTTCCGCCTATTTTTCTATAATTGGCAAACTTGGTTACCTAAAGTCACTCTTCCACATCAATGTTTTGCTTATTGTGACGTGTACAGAGGTACAGTGAAAAGATAATAAATAGGGCCAGTCTTTTCAAATATAGTGTACTGCAAGTCCACCAGCAAGTTCACAGGCACGGGATATTTTGACAGTCTGAAGAAGGGTTTCGACCCAAAACATCACCCATTCCTCGTTCCAGAGATGTGTGAGGCCTGTGTGAGTTACTCCAGCATTTTGAGTCTATCATTTTGATCGTTGTTATACATTTCACAACAAGGCCCATGCAGTCATTGCTCAGTATTATTTCTAGCAAGTGGCAGAATATGACTTTACAATGATTTTTTTGTTGTTGGCATGTCTTCTTTATTTGGTCAGTGAAATCCATTTTATTTCCTCAGTCTCTCTGACCTCCTTTGAAATCTAGGTTGTTGTCTAGAACAGGCAAAGTAAGATACACAGGGATGAATAATGTGTAGGAGGGAACTGCAGATGCTGGTTTAAACTGAAGATAGACACAAAAAAGTTGGAGTAAATAAGCAGGTCAAACAGCATCTCAGGAGAAAAGGAATAGGTTACGTTTCAGGTCAAAATGCCATCTATTCCTTTTCCCAGGGATGCTGTCTGACCCACTGAGTTACTTCAGCTTTTTGTGTCTATCTTCAGGGATGAATAATTGTCTGACCAACGTACTTCTGGAGGTCAACGGTTTGGCAACTGGCTCGGAGGAATTGGGGGACAAGATGGGTAGTGGAGGGAATGGAAGAATGGGAATCTTAAGTAAATAAGCATTTGATAAGGTCCCACATAGGAGATTAGTGGGCAAAATTAGGGCACATGGTATTGGGAGTAGAGTGCTGACATGAATAGAGAAGTGGTTGGCAGACAGGAAACAAAGAGTAGGGATCAACGGGTCCCTTTCAGAATGGCAGGTAGTGACTAGTTGGGTACCGCAAGGCTCACGTTGGGCCCGCAGCTATTTACAATATACATCAATGATTTGGATGAAGGGATTCAAAGTAACATTAGCAAATTTATAGATGACACAAATCTGGGTGGCAGGGATGCTATGAGAATGGAGGGTGACTTGGAAAGGTTGGGGAGGTGGGCAGATGCATGGCAGGTGAAGTGTAATGCGGATAAATGTGAGGTTATCCACTTTGGTAGCAAAAACAGGAAGGCACTATCTAAATGGCATCAAGTTGGGAAAAGAGGAAGTACAACGGGATCTGGGGGTCCTTGTACATCAGTCTATGAAAGTAAGCCTGCAGGTACAGCAGGCAGTGAAGAAAGCGAAAGGCATGTTGGCCTTTATAACAAGAGCAGTCAAGTATAGGAGCAAAGAGGTCCTTCTGCAGTTGTACAGAGCCCTAGTGAGACCACACCTGGAGTATTGTGTGCAGTTTTGGTCCCCTAATTTGAGGAAGGACATTCTTGCTATTGAGGGAGTGCAGCGTAGGTTTACAAGGTTAATTGGCGGGACTGTCATATTCTGAGAGAATGGAGCAGCTGGGCTTGTACACTCTGGAGTTTAGAAGGATGAGAGAGGATCTCATTGAAACATATACGATTGTTAAGGGCTTGGACATGCTAGAGGCAGGAAACATGTTCCCGATGTTGGGGGAGTCGAGAACCAGGGGCCACAGCTTAAGAATAAGGAGTAAGCCATTTAGAACGGAGACGAGGAAACACTTTTTCTCACAGAGAGTTGTGAGTCTGTGGAATTCTCTGCCTCAGAGGACGGTGGAGGCAGGTTCTCTGGATGCTTTCAAGAGAGAGCTAGAAAGGGCTCTTAAAAATAGCGGAGTCAGGGGATATAGGGAGAAGGCAGGAACGGGGTACTGATTGGGGATGATCAGCCATGATCACATTGAATGGCGGTGCTGGCTCGTAGGGCCAAATAGCCTACTCCTGCACCTATTGTCTATTGTCTATTGTCTAAATTAGGAAACATTTTCTGTGAGTGTCTATAGGAATGCCCAAGGAGATGATGTGAAATGCAAATCTGGAGTGATATTGGAAATGGGAAGGAGTTGGGTCTGTTTAGGAAAGAGGTCAGTATGTTCCAAAATGCGACGAGAAAAACATATTGTTATTACATTTTGATAATTAGTAACATAAATGCTGTGGGTTTTTTTCTTATCATGACATCTCTGTATTAGAGTTAAGTGAGATTTTGATTTGGTTGCTTATTCCCCTTGAATGTAATATTAAAGGATCTTCAGGAGTTTCCTGAACAGTAGAAGAATCGTCAGCCAGATCAAAGATCGATTGGATCATTATCACCAGTTCAAATTAACTCGCGTAAAACTTGGTAAATATGATACGATAAAGCTTTATTCATCCCTGGAGGGAAATTAGTCTGTCGAATGTCACAACACACAACGTACACAAAAACCTGAAAAGTGAAAACAAAACGAAAAGGACATGGTGTGTGAAGAACATAAGTGACTTTTAAACAAGTATTTGAAAGAGTGGCTGTTCACGGTTTTACTTCAGATGGGAGTTGCGATGTCCGAGAGAGGCCTTGCCAGCAAATGATGAACTGAAGCATAGATCCAGGCACTAGATTGTAGCACATGTTTCCATTTCTGTTTATAATTGTTGCGAGCTTGTTTCTGGGGAATTTTAATTTTTTAGACAAACGATTTAAGTTTGGGAAAAGGTCCATGCTAATTATGCTCCATTCTGTTTTCTTTCAGAGTTAATTCCTATCAATCAAATAAACATTGTAAGTAATGGCAGCTGTGCTGGGTATAAAAATGTCACCGGTAACAGTTATAGCATTGATGTACTTTTGAAACTGAGCACATGCAAGCTAGGATAGACTCAAAATGCGGGAGTAATTCAGCGGGTTAGCCAGCATCTCTGGAGAAAAGGAATAGGTAACGTTTCAGGTCGAGATCCTGCTTCAGACTGAGAGTCAGGGGAGATGGAAACTATAGGTATGAAGAGGTTCAGAAGAAATGGGAAAGAGTGGTCCAGGCATGTATGTCATCAATGACAATAGCCTTGGGAAAACCTGGGCTTGATGAATGCATCGTTAATTGGGAAGATCCAGGTAGGATGCAATGTCTCTGAAGAATCTGTTTGCTGATGGGCATGCTGTATGTAGCCTCATGTTCTGAGCTCCCTGACCCATGCAGCATGGCCTGTCATGCCACAATAGCACCCCCAGTAACGCAGTTCCACCCGCCGTCTCACATCTGAGAATGCCACTCAATATGTGCTCAGCAGCTTGATACAGGAGAGAAGCACTCTCCGAGAGTATAAATGAACTTTGTGAATCTCAGATGGTGTTCAAACAGCTGTAGAGAGTTCTAAAGATGCTCAGTTAGGTCTTCCAATATAAAAGAGTGTCACTTTTAAATTGCAAAAGGAACAAGAAGCTAGTGTAAAGTGTGTCCAGTTGTATTGAGACTGCCTCGTGTCAGTCGTAATGTGAGCTTTCTGCTAGAGTTCCTATCGGTGTGGGTGGAAATCGTCAGAAAATGTGTGTCTTATGTCATGAGTCAAGAGTATTTAATTGTCATATATACTGGAACGGAATCATCACATTTTTATTTGTAACAGCACAATAGGTTTGTAAGCACAGTGTTCAATAAATAACATAATAAACAAAGAAAAATAATGTTTAAAAAAATAATAAACTGAGTGCAAAACAAAACTTAAGTCGAAAGTTACTAGTGCAACCAAGACAGTTGTTTGTTCAAAGATTAGTTGGTGTTTGCAGTGTTCAATAGCCTGGAAGATGCTATTGGACAGGTCACGGTGGTGCAGTGGTGGAGTTGCTGCCTTACAGCAAATACAGCGCCAGAGACCCGGGTTCGATCCCGACTACGGGTGCTGTCTGTACGGAGTTTGTATGTTCTCCCCGTGACCTGCGTAGGTTTTCTCGGAGATCTTTGGTTTCCCCCCACACTCCAAAGACGTACAAGCTTGTAGGTTAATTGACTTGGTAAATGTAAAAATGGTCCCTAGTGGGTGTAGGATAGTGTTAATGCGCGGGGACCGCTAGTCGGCACGGACCCAGTGGGCCGAAGGGCCTGTTTCCACGCTGGATCTATAAACTAAACTAAACACTGTTCCTGAACCTGGAGATCACGGATTTCAGACTCCTGATCACCTTCCCGATGGCAGGAATGAAATGAGAGTGTGATGCTGCTGATCTGATGCTTGATGATGCTGCCTGACTTTTGGAAGGCAGCACCTGCTATCGATCCCTTCAATGGTGGGGAGGTCAGTACTTATGACGATCTGGGCAGTGTTCACCACTTCTTGTAATCTACTTCGTTCCAGGGCATTCGAGTTGCAGAACCAGGCTGTGATGCAACCAGTCAATATGCGCTCCACCGTACACCTGTAGAACTTTAAGAGAGTATCCGTCAACATACCGAATCTCCTTAAACTTCCAAATGTCAGGAAAAGGGCAGGTAGACACAAAATGCTGGAGTAACTCAGCGGGTGAGGCAGCATCTCTGGAGAGAAGGAATGGGCGACGTTTCGGGTCGAGACCCTTCTTCAGGAAAAGGGCAGATGCAGTAAAGAGGAACTGGTATGTGCTGTCCAATTACACAATGGTGTGATTTCATTTGGATATGATCAGTTGTAGGTAAAATCAGAATTGGATCGTCAGTGGCTAAAAATACTATGCAATGAAGTCTGTATGCTCATAGGAGCTACTCTCTCCTGCTTCTATGTTGACTGTTTCTGCTAAACCCCCCCAACCCTCAACTATTTCTTCCCACTAGTTCCCTCACCACCAGTCAGCCATCTTAATGTTTGATGACCTTGGGATTTCCCACATCCTACAGTGCCAATGTTCATAAAACTAAATTAAATGCACATAACCTTCTATTTTAATACCTCAAATATACAAGAAAGAGAATTGAAAATTAATTAAACAATAAATGTGATATGAATATTGATTTCTCTAACTTCAAGCAACCCTTGCCTTCCCTCCCCCTCTCACCATCCCTCCCCCGTCCTAGTTCTACTGAACTCCTGATTAAATATTGCTGATTGTATGCCGTTGTCACCTTCCCCTCAGCTAACAATGAACCATTCTTCATTCCCTTAGCATCATCTGCTTTGATCTGTTGTTTTCACACCTTACCCATCCATATCTTAGTGTCTCCCTCTCCCCTGACTCTGTCTGAAGGAAGGTCTCGACCTGCAACGTCACCCATTCCTTCTACCCAGAGATGCTGCCTGTCCCGTTGAGTTACTCCAGCATTTTGTGTCTATCTTTGTGGTAAGTGGAAGGCAGTTTTTAAATTTTGCAGCAATATTTAATTGTTTTAGGCATATGCAGCAGCTTCAAACCTCTTTACAATAAGAAGACATAATCATACAGAGCATGAAAACATGCTCTTTAGCCCACTGAATCCACACTGACTACAAACCACCCATATAATCCTCCACAAATTCTACACCAATTCCTTTTCTTTTATTCTCCCCGCACCCTCATCAACTTTCCTCCCCTCTCTCACCTGCCAATCCCCAATTCTCCCACTCATTTATACTCTGGAGCAAATTGCAGTGGTAATTTATCCTCCAAACCTGCACATCTCTGTAACGTGGGGGTGGGGATGGGGGAGACCAGAGCACCCAGAGTTAAGAGGGAGTAGTGTCAACTCCACAGAGCCACTGTAGATGAGGATTGAACCCGGATCTCTGGCACTGGGCCACTGGTTATGGAGGTTCAATACATAGCAGCTATGAAGTTAGATTAACTTGGAATGTTTGTGGAATGTTTGCCAGTTTCTGAACAGCTGTTATCAGATGCTATTTAAATATTTTCCTTTGCCAGTCTACGTGCAATTTCTAGGCTGAGTAAACAATTTTTTAAAATAACATTTTTATTTTGCTTCTGGCGTTAAAAAAAATAAATCTTATGAGTTATGACAACCGGGATGTATAAATCGAAATACCCAGTGGCTAGCAAAGGAAGCAAAGCAGACGCTAAGACCGTTTGGCTGGCTGGTGCTAATGCAACTTTTGAATGCTGTGAAAGAAAAGTGAACTTGTCTCCACGCTATTCCACCAGGTCAATCTCGCAAACGAATTAACCGGTCTTAAAATCTATTCAATGCCACTTAGGTTTTAAAAATGTACTTATTTTACATTCTAACGTGTTCCAACCTGTATGTTGGTTACCTGTTTGAGTGCACTGCAATTACTGTAGTGTGTGTACACCATATCAAAACTGTGAAGTTGAATAGGTTGTCGGAGCTGTTAGATGACCCAGCAGCCAGATCATAAAGGTTCCTTTGGTCAGGCATTTAATGAAGTCTGTGGGCAGCATAGTGGCAAAGCGGTAGAGCTACTGCCTTACAGCGCCAGAGACCCGGGTTCGACCCAAACTACATGTGTATGTCTCTACAGAGTTTGTAGGCTCTCCCTGTGACCTGTGTAGGTTTTCTCCGAAAACTTTGGTTCACATCCACACTCAAAAGGCGCACAGTTTTGTAGGTTAATTGGTTCGGTATAACTGTAAAATTGCCTATAGTGTGTGTAGGGTAGTGTTAATGTGTGGGGATCGCTGGTCGTTGCCGACTCGGTGGGCCAAAGGGCCTGTTTCCGTGCTGTATCTCTAATCTAAACTAGTCCTTGCTTTCTCCCTCTTTCCCCTCCCCTTCCCAGCTCTCCAACATCCCACTGTCTTCGCCTCTTCCTTTCTTCTTCCCGCCCCCCCCCCCACCTCACATCAGTCTGAAAAAGGGTTTTGACCCGAAACGTCACCTATTCCTTCGCTCCATAGATGCTGCCTCACCCGCTCAGTTTCTCCAGCATTTTTGTCTACCTTCGATTTTTCCAGCATCTGCAGTTCCTTCTTAAACAGGAAGGAGATTGTTAATTTTGATTAAATGGTTTCAGAACAACAATCTGTTCTGACAATAAAGATAGACACAAAATGCTGGACTAATTCAGGCAGTCAGGCAGCATCTCTTAGGAAGAGGAATAGGTGATGTTTCGGTTTGAGACCCTTCTTCAGACTCTTCTTCAGAATTATTCTGACAACATTTGCTCTCAACCTCAGCAAGACCAAGAAGAAATTGAGGATCCAGGTGTGGCACTGGGAAGCGAGAGAGAAAGGGGATGTTTGTTGGTTATCTACCTAAAATTTGTGCTCCACCTGGATGTGCACCCATTTCTCCCACAATCCTGCCCCCCCTCCCCCCTGTCCCCTTCCATCTAAGTCGCTGCCTAAGGCTTAATGTTTTATACCTCTTATCTCACATCCTTTTGTCTTTTCATCTCTAACCTTTTGTCCAACCCATTCAATTAATTCAGTTTAAAAACTTTATTGGCATGATAAAAAATACATTGTTATATTGCCAAATTTTTATAACATGACATACATATTTAAGATGCATAAGTATAAATACAAGTATACAGTGCATGGATAGATATGTCCCTGTACATAAACTCGCAATAGGCCTATAGCCCTTTATTGATTGCTACACGTTCTTGCAGCTGTAAGCAGTACAACACAATAGCAAGTTTAGCAATTCAATATTAATTTAACAAACAAATCTCCCTCACTTGTATCCCCCTCCAACTTGGATGGCTTTGTCCTGACCCCACTACAATCGGTCTTGGGAGGGGTCCCAACCTGAAACTTTGCCTGTTCAGATCCACTAGAGATGGTGCCTGATGCTCTGTTACTTCAGCACTTTATGTTTTTTTTTGTTAACTAGCATCTGTAGTCCCTAGTGTCTACTTGAATACTTCTCCTCAGTATTCGCCAGGGAGAAGGATGTGCAGGCTGGTGAATAAAGGGAGGGTATTAGTTATATTCTGGAACACTTCAGCATCAGGAAAGAGGAAGTGTCTTCAATAAAGCTTGTCTTCAATAAAGCATTTGCCAATGTTCTGCCTGGTAGGGTAATCCATAAGGTTTGGGCACAAGGAATTCGAGGAGTATTGGCAATTTGCTCTCAAATCTGCTTGGTAGTTGGAGGCAAAGGATAGTAGTGGATGTTCTTTTTCCAACTGGAACGTCTAACAAGTGGTGTACAACAGGAATCTCGACTGTGTCCTTCAATGTTTGTAACATATAAGTGATTTGGATGGGAATGTAAACAGAGCAAACAGCGAATGCTGGAATCTTGTGCTGGATGAATTCAGTGGGTCAGGCAACATCTATCCAGTTTCTCCAGCGTTTTCTGTCTATCTTCGGTGTAAACCTGCATCTGCAGTCTGAAGAAAGGTCCTGACCTGAAACTGCGGCTGTCCATTCCCTGATCAGATGCTCCTTTACCTGTTAAGTTCCACCAGAAGGTTGCTTTTTGAATGAGAATGTAGATGGTCTGATTCGCAAGGTTGCAGATGACACAATTGCCCTTTAGCAACCCTCATTGTTATCTAGGGAATCGATATGATATGATACAATAGAACTTCATTTACCCCATGAGGGGAATTAGTCTGCCAACCGACACAAAACACCACACGATACATGAAATTAAAGTGATGACTGGAAAGTCCACGATAGTCATAGATAACAAAAAGATTTGCCCAAAGATTTGAGCAGAGCAGTGGCATCTGGACAGACAGCATGCTGCCTTTCCCGTTGAGTTACTCCAGCATTTTGTGTCTATCTTCAGTTTAAACCAGCATCTGCAGTTCCTCCTTACCCAGTGGCATCTGGAATTGAGTTCAGTCAGGTGTGAGGTCAAGCACTTGGGAAGTCAATTCTCAAAGGACAAATGGAGCAAATAGCAGGGACTTATGGAACATTGATGTACAGAGGGACCTTCAGATGCAAACCTGTAGCTAGCTGAAGTGACGGCACACAATGCCCTAAATAGGGTAGTGAAGGAGACATTTGGTACACTTGCCTTCATAGACCCAATATTGACATAAGAGATGAGGTGTTGTGTTGTAGATGTGCAAATCCTTGATTAGACTGCACTTACAGTTGCCGTAATGCGTACATTTCTGGTTGTCACGCGACAGGGTAGAAGATGAGGGTTGGGAAAATTGGGAATAAAATGCATTGGACATTTTTTTTCAAAGAAAGCAGGGCCTACACAGTGAATGGCAGGGCTCTGGGGAGTGTTGTAGAGCAGAGGGATCTAGGAGTGCAGGTACATAGTTCCTTAAAGATGGTACCACATGTCAAAAAGACTTTTGGCACATTGTCCTTCATCAGTCATTGAGTATAAAAGTTGGGAGGTCATGTTCCAGCTATATAAGATGTTGATCAGACTGCATTTAGAGTATTGTGTTCAGTTCTGGGCACCATGTTACAGGAAAGATGTTGTCAAGTTGGAAAGGGTACAGAGAAGATTTACGAGGATATTGCCAGGACTAGAGGGTCTGAGCTATAGGGAGAGGTTGAGTAGGCTGCGACTCTATTCCTTGGAGCGCAGAAGGATGAGGGGTGATCGTACAGAGGTGTATAGAATGACGAGAGGAATAGATCGGGTAGACATACAGAATCTCCTGCCCAGAGTAAGGGAAATCAAGAACCAAAGGACATGGGTTTAAGGTGAAGGGGAAAAGGTTTAATAGGAATCTGAGGGGTAACCTTTTCACACACAGGGTGGTGGGTATATAGAACAAGCTGCCAGAGGAGGTAGTTGAGGCAGGGACTATCACAATGTTTAAGTAAGAATTAGTTAGGTGCATGGATAAGGCAGGTTTAGAGGGATGTGGGCCAAACACAGGCAGGTGGGACATGTTGGTTGGTGTGGGTAAGTTGTGCTGAAGGGTCTGTTTCCACGCTGTAGGACTTTATGACTATATTTACTCCTAGGAACTTGAAGGTCTCAACCATTTACACTTTGGAACATTAATGCTGATTAGGGCACGTGCTCCACCATTAAATCAATAACTAGCTCCTTCATCTTGCTGGCATTGTGGGAAAGGTTGTTGTGTTGACACCAAGTTAATTAAGCTCTCTTCATGTCCTTCCTGTACTCTGTCTTGTCATTGTTCATGATCCGGCCACACCACATTGGTGTCATCTGCAAACTTATAGGTGGAGTTAGAGCAGAGTTTAGCTGCACAGTCATGATTGTACAGGGAGTATAGCTAGAGGCTGAGAATGCATCCATGCAGGGCACTGGTATTGAGAATTATCGTTGAGGATATATTCTCAGTTATCGAAAATGATTGTAGCCTGTGGGTCATAATTACGGTTGCCAACTTTCTCACTCCCGACGGCAATTCGTTGACCAACTCAGCCGTGGCTGGGAGAATGATGAGTTGGCCGGGGTGCTGGACTGCACACAAAGCCCAGCCGGCGGGCCAGCTGTGGAGTTTTGGCCCGGGCGCCGGGGGCATGCAACGTCGCGCACAAAGTCCGACATCCCGTCCAACTCATGAACCGATGATCGGCCATGAGAAGGAAGGGTGGTGGTGTCGACCGAAAGTGAAGGTCCGAAGGTCAGACAGCTGGCCGGGCTGCCGATGGGGCCACGGGCGAGGCGCTGCTGCTGCACTCCATGGGACGGGTGAGGCGGGGTCAGACGCGGCGGTCAGACGCGGCGCTCCGACCCGACAGTCCCCTTGACCCGAGTAGTAGCAGTCAAATACGGGACAAGGGCGGTCCCGTATGGGACAAACCAATTTAGCACAAAAAACGGGATGACCCAGTTAATACGGGTCAGTTGGCAACCCAAGTCGTTATATCGTTGGTTGTGTCAGGGCAGGTGCAGACTCCTAGGTTCAGGGGTTTGGACATGAGCTTGATTGGGATTATAATGTTGAAGGTGGAACTTTAGTCAATAAATAGCAGTCTGATGTAGGTGTTATATGGATGTTCAAGAGATGAGTGTAGGGCCAGGGAAATGGCATCTGCCATGGACCTTTTGCGACGGTAGGCAAACTGCAATGGATCAACGCTCTCTGGGAGACTGGAGTTAATGTGCTCCACGACTAGTCTCTTGAAGCACTCGTGAAGATGAAGTACTTATTATATTGTAACAAAAATTTCACTTTCCACCTTTGAAGAACAGTTTGCAAAACCATAACAAGTTACAGTGATGCCTCTGGAAAACTGTACTTCTCATTATTTACACTAAGTGTAAAATTGTTATTTAAATGCGAAGAGGAAATTTGAAGACGGGGGCCTCATAAATATTAAACTAATTTTAAAATAATCTCATCATCTTCCTTCATGCGATACATGGTGTTTTACACTGTTTTCGATGTTGGATTACATTCATTCGTTACCTCAGGACTGCTTGCTGTATCCAGGGTATCGGCACGAGCAGTAGGAGCTCAGATTTCTGTAACTAAAGACAGCTGAGTCCTTTTAGTCTCGGGCTGCTTCAGTGAGCACACGGTTACATGTTGTCAATGAAATTTAATTTAATTCTTCCATAAAGAAAAGGGTAAGGTAAGATTGGGACCAGATCTTTGAGGGTAAATGCCAAAAGCCGAGCAATAGTTTTACAACCTTACACTATTTGTCAAAGTCTCATGAAGATTAAGATTTTCAACTGCAAGGTACACTGAATTGGATTTACGTGTTTTGTTTTCTGTCAATTGCAGCTTACAATTTCCCAGCAAAATACTAAGTACTTTATCTTCACGAGTGCTTCAAGATGCTAGTGGTGGAGCACATTAACATTACTCTATTAATCTATTGCAAGTTCTCTCAGCTGCTGTAGTGTAGTCTCACCAGTTGATCTACGCAGCTCATTCTTACAGGGCAGTGTTAGCATTTAATGAATGGAGTCTGTTATGATGAGAAAGTGTAGGGAATCATAGAGTCAGACATCAAGGAAGCAGGCCCTTCAGCCCAACTCATCCAGGCCGACCTAGATGCCACATCCAAACTAGCCCCATTAGCCTGCATTCAGCTTTTATCCCTCTAAAACTTTCCTACCCATGGGCAAAGACTAGTAGTGAAATGGAGGTAAAAGGGTGTTGGATAAGGAAGGGAAGGGAAGGGAGGAGTGAAATATAGAGCCAGAGGGAGGGATATGGGTGGAAGGAGACAGGAGATTAAAAGGAAAAGAGGGATGGAGTAGGGAGTTTGGAGATGAGTGGAAGGAGAAGGGAAAAGTAATAGTGATGGAAGAAAAAAGTGCATATGGGAGGTGGTGGCGAGGAGAAATAAGAAGGGGATTGGGGGGGGGGGAGGTTCGAAGGGTTCACTTGAAATGGGAGAACTCAATGTTTGTACCTTTGGGTCGTAGGCTACCCAATTGGAATATGAAGTGCTGGTTATCCAGTCTGTATGTTGCCTAACCCTGGCTGTGGAGGAGGCAGAGGACAGAAAGGTCAGCATGGGCCTGGGAAGAAGTGTTAAATTGGCTGGCATGCAGGAGCTCCAGCAGAGCTCGCCAGACAGAATGCAAGTGTTCAGTGAAACTATGACCTAGTCTACGCTTGGTCTTGTTGATGTAGAGGTGGCCACATTTGCTAGCACAGAATACAATAGACAATTTTGGAAGAGATGTGGTTGAACCAGTGTCTGATCTTCATATTCCACTTGGGTAGCCTGCAGCCCAAATGATCTTTGCTCATCACTATATAATTGGATCCTTGACATCATCATTGTCAGACCACAATCAGCATGAATTGGTAACAGTACTTCTTCCGTTATAACCATTAATACAGGAGCTCCACAAGGCTGTCTGCTCCGCTACTCTCTCTGGAGCCATCATTCTGTAGCAGACGCTGCTCAATGCCATCTCTAAATTTGCTGACAATATCACTGTTGTTGGACGAATAATAGGTAATGATGAGTCAGAGTACAGGAGGGAGATTGAAAATCTGTTTGAATGGTGTCAGAACAGCAATCAGTTCTGACAACAATTGCTCTCAACATCAACAAGACCAAGATGCATATTGTTGACATCAAACACGGGATTGATGAAGCTGTCTTCATTGACTATACTGCAGGGGAGAGAGTCAACAGTGTCAAATCCTTGGGCATGTACATCTCTGGATATTTGTCCTAAGCACAGCATAACAATGCAATCACAAAGAAAGCTCATCACTACCTCTGGTTCCTGAGGAGATTTTGTCATTGAATACACCCTTGAACTTCAACAGGGTGTACAGTAGGGGGCATGTTGATCGGCTGCTTTACGCTTTGGTTCAAAAACGACTGGGAACCAAGGAAACTACAGAGAGTGATAAACACAGCCACCCCAAGTGCTGTCTTCTCCACCATTGAACGGATTAACAGGATGGGCAATCAATATCAAAGACCTTAGTCACACTCACATTCTGCGCAACCATTGGGAAGAAGGTACCAGGAGCTTAAACAGTGACCATCGTGTGCAAGAACAGCTTTTTCCCCCAGCAACCATTAAGCACTTGAACACGATATAACACTGAGTAACAGAGGGGATCATATTGAAACATATAAGATTACTGATGGGCCTGTCCCACTTAGGCGACTTTTTAGGCGACTGCAGGAGAGTATGCAGTCGCCACATGTTCGCGGGTGGTTGCCGGGGAGTCGCCTTCATGGTCGTGAGGAGTTCCCGCATTCTGGGAACTAGTCGCGGCCCCATTATGGTTGCCACAAATTTTTCAACATGTTGTAAAATTAATGGCAACTAGAATGAAGCCGTCATGGAGAGTAGCGTGAATTCTCGTGGGTCGCCAGGAGGTCCTAGTGGGTTGCCAGGAGGTCAAAGGTTCTCATAGGTTCTCGTAGGTTGTAGCCGGTGCTGACCGGTGAATTTCATTGGCACATTGGGGGAAAAAAACATAAGCAGTAATTTACAGAACCAAGGATAACGTTAAATGTCCGCCGAGCTTCACAGCCACGTATCTCTGGCTTCTTAAAAGGTTGTCTCCACCCCTTCTCCCCCCCTCTCTCGCCCTTCTCCCCCCTCTCTCACCCTTCTCCTCCTTCTCCACCCTCTCTCCCTCTTCTCCCCTCTCTCCCCTTCTCCCCCCCCCCTCTTTTAAAGGAGTTACCGTACACTGTGATTTTTAGCTTCTTAATTACAGCGCCAACCTACCTGTTCATCGCGGTGTGTGTCTGTATCACCATTGGCTTTGCACCGCGCTCCCCCACTTGCCCTGTCCCCCACCTGCATAACGGGCTGGTGAAGGAAGCGCTGTGTTTGTGTGTGTGTTCCACTGACGGTCGCCGTTCCTGTCACCGGCATTCGCCTGAGAAATCGCCTAAGTGGTACAGGCCCATGAGAGTTTGGACACGCTAGAGGCAGGAAACACGTTCCCGGTATTAGGGGAGTCCAGAACAAGGGGCCACAGTTTAAGAATAAGGGATAAGCCATTTAGAACAGAGACGAGGAAAAACCTTTTCACTCAGAAGGTTGTCAATCTGTGGAATTCTCTGCCTCAGAGGGCAGTGGAGGCCAATTCTCTGGATGCTTTCAATAGAGAGTTAGATAGAGCTCTTAAAAATAGCGGAGTCAGGGGATATGGGGAGAAGGCAGGAACGGGGAAGGGGTACTGATTATGGATGATCAGCCATGATTACTGTGAATGACGTTGCTGGCTCGAAGGGCTGAATTGGCCTACTCCTGCACCTGTTGTCTATTATCTATTATTGTCTATAATCTCAGCAATAATGAACTTCGGTGGACTGTGTCCATGGTTGCTGGAATAGGGACTTAGTTTTTGCACAATTATGGTTATCTGGAGTGATGGTTATTAATTTATTGTATTTTTGACAAATTATATATTTGTGTGTCATTGCATTGACTGGCTTGTGAAGCTGTAGCAAGAATTTCATGGCTCCTTGATCAGTACATTGGCATTTAAACATTTTTGACGAAGTCTTAGTACTCAAAGAGGAAAAAGGATGCAGTTTGAATCTTGAATCTTAAATAAGATAGATTCAGAAGCTGCGGGTTTCATAAAAATTGGTAGTTCTGTGTGCAGATATGAGTTGTTTATTGAGTAATGTTGGAGATGGGTTTTGGCAGCCTCGCGCTTGCAGTCCTCTCATTATCAGATGAACACAGTTTCATGCGCGCAGGCAGATGGATGCAGACACGTACTCTGATGGCAGACAAGTTTCCAAATTTTACTTCGTTTTGGTCTAGTTTCAACTCAAATTCAGATTGAGGAAAAACGTGTGAACTCCAGCTGGGCTGTCTGAAGAAGTGTCCCAACTCAAAATGTCGCCCATCAATGTTTCCCAGAGATGCCGCCTGACCTGCTGAGTTACTTCAGCGTTTGTCTTTTTTGTACACCCTTGTGTCTACTGATGTTTGATGCATGATGTTTGCCACCTTGGCTATTGTGGGCATTTGTGGATTTAGCACCAGAATGGAACTTGGTGGTGGATATATGGAACAAGCTGCCAGAGGTGGTAGTTGAGGCAGGTTCTCTATAACAGCATTTAAAAGACATTTGAACAGGTACCTGGATAGGAAAGGTTTAGAGGGATATGGATGAAACACAGACAAATGGGACTAACTTAGATGGGGCATCTTGGTTGACAAGGTCGAGTTGGGCTGAAGGCCCTGTTTCTGCGCAATATGATTCTCGGACTCGACTCCAGCCTGCCTGTGTGCGCTGCCTGCTATCCCATCACAAGGTGCACTTGTCCACAGAGGCATTTCAACATTTGTTTAAATGTTGAAAACTCACACAAAAGATAATTAAAGATGTGCAGTGTAAAGGCATAGCGGAAAGATTACAGTACTGTTATCATTATTCACACGCAGGCAACATGAAGGAAATTGGATGTTGCTTAATAACAGGCAGCGGTACTCAAAAACCTGTTGTCAGTTTCCAGGCTACATAGCTAGGGGTTGTCTTTGAGCAGATGCTGGAAGAGTACTCTCTGTGCTCTCTGCCACGACTGTGCTGCTAGATGTAACAAACCAAGAAATGAAGAGAGACATAAAAGAATCAAAACCCAAGGAGGTCAGATCCATCACGGGTTTAGCATTTGCTTCAAAGAAGTCTGGTGTAGCATGGGACAGCTGGCATTGCACGACAATCAGGGGAGAGGCATCCGCTAACACTGAGATAAGAGATTCCTGCAGAATCCTGCTATCTGGTCCCAGCTCTCTTTGATGTAGCTTAGCAAGAGAAAGCTTTTGGGGACAGACTGCTGCATCCTTAATCATAGCTGGCTGTTGTTCAGTCTTTTAAGGTCTCATTACAGTGGTCCTTGAGGATTAATCCTCTTTATGGTTTACATGCCATAGTTTTGTCTCGGGGGCCCTGCCAGGGACTGTGATACCACCTGCATGAAGCACAGACACATTCCTCTGTAAAGTCCTTTTTTAATGGAATTTTTGAGAAGGCTGAAACTTTCTTCTCTGTGACTTTTGCAATATTTGTTGCCAATGTAATTTAAATGCTGGATTGCAGGCTTCAGCCTATTAGTACTAAATTACATTCTTCCGGTTGTCATACTTATTTAACTTTGGCTCATAACTCTTGGCTGAATTGAAAGGAAGTGGTCCAAAAATGGCTCCGATCCATTAACTTGTGAACTTGTGGCCTTTATACGTTATGTGAAAAATATTTATTGCAATCCTGTCTTGAAAGTGAGGTAAAGAAAACCAAGCTGGTTCTTAACAATTTGCATAGAAATCACATGCAATAAGGATTAACATCTGAAAACATCGGTTTAGAATAGGTAGACAAAAATGCTGGAGAAACTCAGCGGGTGAGGCAGCATCTATGTGTGTGTGTGTGTGTGTGTGTGTGTGTGTGTGTGTGTGTGTGTGTGTGAGGTCGGTAGCAAAGATCGCTGTTGGATCTTTGGTCAGTTGATGCAGCTCACGCTTCGGTCGAGGCTTTCAAGGCAAGTGACCAAAACCCCTGGCGACTCACGGAAACCTTGGGTGGGGGGCGCAAGGTCTCCAGAGGTTTCCGTTCAGGTTTCCTAAGTGGGACAGGAGCATAACTAACTGCAGGAGAAATGTTTCCAATGTTGGGGGAGTTCAGAACCAGGGGTCACACAGTTTAAGAATAAGGGGTAGGTCATTTAGGACTGAGATGAGAACAAACTTTCTTCATCCAGAGAATTGTGAATCTGTGGAATTCTCTGCCACAGAAGGCAGTGGAGGCCAATTCACTGGATGTTTTCAAGAGAGAGTTACCTTTAGATCTAGGGGCTAGCGAAAAAACAGGAAAGAGGTACTGATTTTAGATGAACAGCCATGATCATATTGAATGGCAGTGCTGGCTCGAAGGGCTTTATAGCCTATTCCTGCAACTATTTTCTATATTTCTATGCTTGAATATATTGCACTTGACCACTTGATTTTGAAGCATTTATGCATAGTGGAGTCATAGAGTGATACAGTGTGAAAACAGGCCCAACGGCCCAACTGGCCCACACCCGCCAACATGTCCCAGCTACACTATCTGCTTTTGGTCCATATCCTTCCAAACCTGTCCTATCCATGTATCAGTCTAACTGTTTCATAAATGTTGGGATAGTCCCTGCCTCAACAACCTCCTCCGGCAGCTTGTTCCATACACCCACCACCCTTTGTGTGGGACAAGATACCTCTTAAAAAGTTACCTCTTAAAAATACTTCAAACAAAAAATATTGAAATCATACTTCTACAATGCACTAAAACATGATTTTAATACATCAAATTTCAAAATGTCCCCACCGTGGGAGGGAAGGCACCCCCCTCCCACACCCTCTACCCACTTGGTCACTCTACACCCTCACCGGGTACCCCCAAGGCCAGTGATCAGTGTTCACTCAGCCCCCCCACTTTCAAAAACGCTCCGCGGCCCCTGGTTCAGATGGAGAACACTGCCAGATGTGAGCGGGGAACTGAGGCCAGTTGTCTGTGATGTCTGGATCCCAATGCTCAGCGCTTCGTGTTACGGAGTTGGTTAATGTTTTTGATTTGTAATTAGCCTGATATGTAATTACTTGACAAAACCTTAATTTATTAATCTGGAATATCCAGGAAGATGGGATAAGTGTAATATTAAAATGACGTGCAAGGTGTCAGGCTGTCTGTCACAACATACAGCCCTGATAACCCATTATTTCCTTCAGTTAAATAGGTAGCACTACTGTCATTTTCCACTCAACTATTACGTTTGTTTACCTCACTGACCATTTATAACCCCCCCCCCCCCACAAAATTCCTTTGATAGGTTGAATAGAAATGTCCCCAATCTCGTTGTTTTATTAATTGAACACGTTGATGAACATCCTCAAGGAGTGTAATCAGATGGAAACTGATTCAGATGCGATGTTTAAGAGCTTGTTCAAAGAAGGGGCATATTTTAAAGGAGTGACAGAGATACTTGCAGGGGAATGTGTGAGAAGATTATTATTTGTCTTTAGTTTTAGATTGAACCAGGACATCTGAAGATTCAAAGTTTAATATAGTAATTGTGCTGATACTGACTCCAACCAACCACATAATGAACATCATCTATTCTGGAGGTTTTATTTTTCTGATGCCATTTGAACTTCACTTGGATTTCAATCACTTTAATGTAAAAGTAATTGGGAATGGGGAGCATTGGAACAAATTTGCCCTCTGTACATATTAACTGTAATATAATAAAGTATGCATGTTGGTAGGTGCAATCAAAACAAAGATCTTTTTATCATTGTTGTGTTATGAATACCACAGAAAATATGATGTACTCTCAAGATCACATTAAATAGAATATTATTGCTTAAATATATAGTTATTGGACTTTGCATTTCGAAAAGTCCCAGCTGAGAGGAAGACAGCAAAATACTGAAAATATTGGAGGTGAAAATGACTTTGTTAGGACAGTTTGTTAGGAAAATGAAGGAAATGGTAACAGAATACTTATACAGCTGAGTGAGTATAATTTTATGGATGAGAAATTGTGTTCAACCAATTGATGACTTCTTTGACAAAGTAACTAGCATGATAGATAACAAGGAAGCCAATGGATGTAGCAAATTTTGTTATATAAAATTTGGTCCGTGAAATGCCCCATAAAAGATTACCGCATTAGATAAGCACCTGTGGACTTGAACGTAATAAGTTAAGTCCAGGGGGTCAGATATGGGGCTTTATGTGTGGGCCAGATATATTGTCAGTGCAGAGGTGCTAGGAGCAAGGCCAAGTGTGCATCCAGAATCAAGGTCTGGAATAGTACTAGGTGTGCAGTCAAAGCTGGGACAATGGGTGTGTTCAACACTGGGAACCTAAGCAGGTAAGCAGCTATGATCAGGGTAGAATAGGGGGCCAGGTGTTGGGCTGGATTCAGGGTCAGGAATGAGAGAAGGTATGCAACTGGAGTCAGGGTCAGGAGTAGTACCAGGTGTGCATTGAGGACCAGGTGGGTCAACATGGGCCAAATGCTTGATTATAATCTGATTTCCACACATGAATACACTAAGATCACTCATGTGTTGCACCTGTTGATCAGAGCCTGGGTCTACTGAGGAATTAATTAGCGCTGAACCTTATTCATAGCTCATCCAATTTAAAGCATAAATATTGCATTCAAGTGTAAGTTAAAATACTCGCTACAGTGTGCAACAGATTGCACAATTTCAAGCTGAAAAATGCAAAAGCTCCGTACCAATGGGAAGGGGGGCATCCCCCTCCCACACCCTCTCCCCCCCCCCCCCCCCCTCCCCCCCCCTCCTCGGTCACCACGCTCCCTCGGGTTTGGTCTCTCGCAATTTCTCACCCAACTCTCACCCAATGTTGACAGCCCTGGTATTGTAAAAAGAGAAAATGCTGGAAATACTCCAAAGTTTAATGTCCCTTAAAAAGTGGCAACACAGGACGATAGAGCAGTAAAAAAGGTATAAGGTGTGCTTGCCTTCATTGGTCAAAGTATGGAACTTTGAGTCAAATTCACAACTCTTCAATCCTTTTGTCTTACACCTTCTGTCTTTCCATGCCTGGCCTTTGTCTATCAACCCCATCACCTGTATCCACCTATTACCTGGCAGGCTTTGTCCTGCCCCACCTCTCTCCACATCCACCCCCCCCCCCCCCCCCCCCCCCCCCCAACCTTCCACCCCAAACATTACCAATCCATGTTCTCCAGAGGTGCTGCCTGACCCGCTGATATACTCCAGCACCTTGTGTCTTCTATTTGTATATGAGCAAGAAAGTCGTTATACGGCTTTATAGAATTTTGATTTGGCTGCATTTGGAGTATTCTGTGTATTTGTACTTCCCCCACAGCAGGAATGTTGTGGAGGCTTTGGAAAGGATGTGGTTTACCAGAGGATTAGAGGCTATTAGCTACAAGGAGCAATTGGACAGACTTGGATTGTTTTCTTTGGCAAGCTTGAGGTGTAGGGGAGATCTGATAGGTATTTTAAATTATGAGCGACAGATAGGGTTGACAGTCAGAACCATTTTCTCAGGATAGAAATATCAAATACTAGAGAGCGTAGCTTTAAGGTGAGAGGAGTAAATTTTAACAGATGTGTGGGACAAGTTTTTTTTACACAGATGGTGGTGATTGCTTGGAATGCTCTGCGAGAGGTGGTGGTAAAGGCAGATAAGATAGTGGCATTTTCATGGCTTTTGGATTGCAGATACGCTGTAGAAAGCATTTTATCAGGATGCATCACAACATGTTTTGGGACCAGCTCCATCCAAGACCACAAGAAATTGCAGAGAATTGTGGACGCAGCCCAGACCATAAATAGACAATAGACAATAGGTGCAGGAGTAGGCCATTCGGCCCTTCGAGCCAGCACCGCCATTCAATGTGATCATGGCTGATCATCCCCAATCAGTACCCCGTTCCTGCCTTCTCCCCATATCCCCTGACTCTGCTATTTTTAAGAGCACTATCTAGCTCTCTCTTGAAAGCATCCAGAGAACCTGCCTCCACCGCCCTCTGAGGCAGAGAATTCCACAGACTCACCACTCTCTGCGAGAAAAAGTGTTTCCTTGTCTCCGTTCTAAATGGCTTACTCCTTATTCTTAAATTGTGGCCCCTGGTTCTGGACTCCCCCAACATCAGGAACATGTTTCCTGCCTCTAGCATGTCCAAGCCCTTAACAATCTTACATGTTTCAATTAGATCCCCTCTTATCCTTCTAAACTCCAGAGTGTGCAAGCCCAGCTGCTCCATTCTCTCAGCATATGACAGTCCCGCGATCCCGGGAATTAACCTTGTAAACCTTCCTCAAATTAGGGGACCAAAACTGCACACAATACTCCAGGTGTGGCCTCACTAGGGCTCTGTACAACTGCAGAAGGGCCTCTTTGCTCCCATATTCGATTCCTCTTGTTATAAAGCTTTCTTCACTGCCTGCAGTACCTGCATGCTTACTTTCATAGACTGATGTACAAGGACCCCCAGATCCCGTTGTACTTCCCCTTTTCCCAACGATGCCATTTCGATAGTAGCATTTACATCACACAAACCAACCTCCCTTCCATTGACTCCAATTACATCTCAAGCTCCCTCTGCAAGGCCAGCATCATAATCAAGGACGAGTCGGACCCCGGCCGCTCCCTCTTCTCCCCTCTCCCATCAGGCAAAAGGTACAGAAGTGTGAAAACGCTGATCTCCAGATTCAGGGACTGTTTCTTCCCACCTATTATCAGGCCACTGAACCATCCTACCACAACTAGAGAACAGTCCTGAGCTAGTTAATTTACCTCATTGCAAACCCTCGGGCCATCTGTGATCGGACTTTACCTTAAACTAAACATTATTCACGTTATTCCCTATATCATGTATCTGTACACTGTGGATGGCTCGACTGTAATCATGTATTGTCTTCCCACTGACTGGTTAGCATGCAACAAAAGCTTTTCACTGTACCTTGGTACAAGTGACAATAAACTAAAATTCATAGCATATTTGAAGAACTCACTAGTTCAATTCTGATGTTGAAAAATTGTGGTTGTTAATAAACCATCTACAGAGCTCAGAAAACAATTATGAAACAGAATTTCAGATTTTCTAAATATTGTGTAAATCAAAAAGGTCAAGGTAGATGCAGGTGACATATGACATTTTGATTTGAAACAGATGCTAAAGTCTGGCTGTCCTGTGATCTGTAAGTTGTCACTCGGTTTTCAGTGGTCATGCTCTTATTTGTGCCGCAGAAGGATTCTAATCCCATTCCAGAAAATGAAATGCATAATCAAGGCTGATACAACATTGCTGAGTGTGTGTCGCACCGTGGGAGGTGCCGTCTTTCAGATGAGGTATTAAATTGTGATCTTGTTAGCTTTCCCCTTGGATGTAAAGGATCGAACGGCATTATTTGCAGAAGTGCAAGTCATTTCTTCCTGGTGCCCCAGCTGATGGTCGTTTCACAATCAACACAAGCATCTCATCTGACCTAATCATTGATCATTGCTGTTTGTGGGATTTTGTTGTGCAATGATGACTGCAGCATTTCCCATTTCACAACAGTGACTGCATTTCAGAAATACTTGATTGACCATAAAGCACCTTGGAACATCCTGAGAGTGAAAAGTGCTAAATATGTACAAGTTCTTCTACATTTATCTGCTGGAAGGAAATAGCTTTCAAATATTTCAACTATGAACAGTAGGAGGAGAAAAATGATATTAAATATAAATTTTAGAAAATTAGGTATACTGGATTGCATTGCAAATTTTAGTTTAGATATACAGCATGGAAACAGGCCCTTCAGCCCATCAAGTCCTCGCGGACCAGCGATCCCCATACACCAGCCCTATCCTACACACTAGAGATAATATACAATTTTTACCAAATTAACCTACAAACCTGTACGTCTTTGGAGTGTGGGAGGCAAGCCGGATCGCCTGGGCAAAATGTACAAACTCTGTACAGACAGCACCCATAGTCAGGATCAAACCTGGGTCTTTAGCGTTGTAAGGCAGCAACTCTACCACTGCGCCACTGTGTAAACAGTTTTTCATGGGGGAGCTATTACTTTTGGCTGAACTGGTTCATCTTTGGTTGACTTGATTTTTTTCAGCAAAATACAAGCCATGAACAGCATGCGCATTGGACCCTTGGTCAATTAGCAACTTTTCACATTTTAGTATGCGTAGCCTTGAATGAAGGAAATCAGATTAAAAATGATTAGATATTTAGTATAAGCATAGAAGAATGGTGTGAATGGCCGATGATACTTTTCTGTGGCGCATAAAATGTCTCTTTACTCTTTCATTTTTGCAATAACCCAAGAGCTGAATGATTATTTTGTTTTGCCATATTAGCTTTTGAAAGCAGCAGCGGTATTTTTGAATGAAGTGATTTGTAGGGTACGGAAGATGATTCCCCAAATGTGCCTGGATTTGATAGTAAAAGCTATAAGGAGAGGTTGGACAAACTAGGATTATTTTCTCTGGAACATCGGAGGTTTAGAGGAGACCTGGTAGAAGTATATAAAATGATGTGAGGCACGGATATACTAGATTGTCTGAACTTTTTTCCCAGGGTGGAAATGTCAAAGACTGGAGAGCATAGCTTTATGGCAAGAGGAGCAAACTTAAAGGAAATGAGTGAAACGATTTAAAATAAAACTCTATGAGAGTGGAATATGCCTGTAACGTGCTACCATGGATGGTTGTGGAGGAAGATAGTGATGTTTAGGAGGCTTTCAGATAGGCACGTGGATGTGCAGGGAATGGAGCGATATGGGTCTTGTACGTGCAGAGGAGATTAATTTAACTTGTCCTCCTCCACCAGTCTGAAATGTGACATTGAAGATAGACACAAAATGCTGGAGTAACTCAGCAGGACAGGCGGCATCTCTGGATATAAGGAATGGGTGACTTTTTGGGACGAGACCCTTCTTCAGACTTCTTCAGTCTGAAATGTTGTCAGGCCACTCCATCCAAGGTGCCGCCTGACCTGCTAAGTTCCTCCAGCATCATGTAGTTTGGCCCAATTTTTACCAGAAGGGAGATGCGGGGATAAAGCAACCTGCCAGAACCAGGAACTTTTGAGATTTAAAGCCTTCACAAAACTGCATATCTGTGATAAGTGCTGCAATGTATCAAGAGTCAAGAGTATTGTTTTGTCATATGTCCAGAAATGGAACAATTATTTTTGTATTAGGATCAGCACAACAGATATGTAAAATCTAGTACTCTGTAAACCGCCATAATAAACAACAAAAGCAGTTTAGTATTTAAAAAAACAAACAATAATAGTGCAAAGACAAAACCAATGTCCCCAAGTCTATGTAGTTCAGAGCTTATTTGGAGGTTGTAGTGTTTAATAGCCTGATGGCTGTCGGGAGGAAGCTGACGCTGAACTTGGTCGTTAAAGTTTTCAGGCTCCTATACCCTTTTCCCGATGGCAGGAGTGAAATGAGAGCTTAGCCAGGTCAGTGAGACTCTGATGATGCTGGCTGTCTTTTCGAGCAGCAACTCTTGTAGATCCCTTCGATGTGGGGAAAGAAGGGAGGTCAGAACGTGTGATGGACTGGGCAATGTTTGACCTGGTCACCCCTATTGAAATCTCCAAACTCATCAGCTCTTCCAAACCCACTACCTGCTCCCTCGACCCTCTCCCCACTCCCCTGCTGAAGTCCTGCCTCCCCGTTCTCTGCCCCTACCTCACTAATCTCTTCAACTCCTCATTATCCCAAGGAATTGGCCCCTCCGCTTTCAAAACTGCTGCTGTCACACCAATCTTAAAGAAACCTGGTCTTGATCCCTCCTCTCTCATTAACTACCGCCCAATCTCAAACCTCCCCTTTCTTTCAAAAACCCTGGAGCGTATCGTTGCGTCGCAACTTCATTCCCACCTCCTTGCGTATAACCTACTTGAACCCCTCCAATCTGGCTTTCGCCCCCTCCATAGCACAGAAACTGCTCTCCTCAAAGTCCTCAACGACCTCCTCACCTCTGCTGACACTGGTTCCCTCAACATCCTCATCCTCCTTGACCTGAGCGCAGCCTTCGATACAGTGAACCATAACATCCTGCTCACCAGACTCAAAGACCTCGGCATTGAAGGCTCTGCACTCAGCTGGCTCCGTTCCTACCTTTCCAACAGATCCCACTTCATCTCTCTCCACAACCACACCTCTGCTACAGCCACAGTCACTCAAGGCGTTCCCCAAGGCTCCGTACTCGGCCCCCTCCTCTTCATCATCTACATCCTCCCCCTTGGTCAGATACTCCGCCACTTCAACCTGGACTTCCACTGTTACGCCGATGACACCCAGATCTACCTCGGCACCAAATCCCCCCACAACCCCCCCTCTCCCATATCAACTCCTGTTTGTCAGCTATAAAAACCTGGATGCAACATAATTTCCTCTAACTCAACAGCGATAAGACAGAATTCCTCCTCATAGGCTCCAAAGCCACACTCAGCAAAATCAATAACCCCACTCTCACCATCGACGGCACCACTGTCTCCCCATCTCCCCAGGCCCGCAACCTTGGCGTGATCTTTGATTTCACCCTCTCCCTTGAGCCTCACATCCGCCATGTCATTAAAACCTCCTTCTTTCATCTCCGCAACATCGCCAAACTCAGACCCTCAATCACACCTCCCGCTGCTGAAAGACTCATCCATGCCTTCATCTCCTCCCGACTGGACTACTGCAACTCGCTTCTCCTTGGCATCAGCTCCACCTACATCAACCGACTCCAACTGGAAAGCCAGAACGCAGCCGCCCGACTCATCACCCACACCAAATCCTGGCATCACATCACTCCAGTCCTCAAACAACTTCACTGGCTTCCCATCTCCCACCGGATCAACTACAAAATCCTGATCCTCACCTACAAAGCCCTCCACCATCTGGCCCCCCCATATCTCACTGACCTCCTCTCCCCCTACCAACCCTCACGGTCCCTCAGATCCACATCAGCCGGTCTCCTCTCCATCCACAAGTCCAACCTCCGCAGTTTTGGGGACAGAGCCTTCTCCAGGGCAGCTCCCAGGCTCTGGAACTCCCTCCCCCAACTGATCCGCAATTCCGTGTCCCTCACCATCTTCCAGTCCCGCCTCAAGACCCATCTCTTCACCTCTGCCTATCCTTAGCCCCACGTCCCCCTCCCTTTTCATCTGTGCATTAATTGCCTCATATTGTGTTTTGAATTGTATTCTGTCTTTACTTTGTGTACTAGTCATGTCTCTACTATTTATTTCATTCCCCTTACATGTTTTTTCCCTCCACCTGCTAAATTTTTGTAAGGTGTCCTTGAGACTCTTGAAAGGCGCCCATAAATAAAATTTATTATTATTATTATTATGTTCACCACTTTTTGCAATTTTCTTTGTTCTTGGGCGTTGTTGTTGACGAACCAGGCCGTGGATGCAACCAGTCCATATGCTCTCCACTGTACATCTGTAGAGGTTCAAAAGAGTATTCGTTGATATAGCAAACCTCTTCAATCTTCTAAGCAAGTGGAGGTGTTTTGAGGCTTACTTTATGATTGCATCAATGTGCTGGGTCCAGGACTGATCTTCAGAGATATGCACCCCCAGCAATGCGAAGTATTTGACTCTGTCAGCACATATCCCCGGGCATTTTCTGAGCTTTAGGTTATATTGTGCTAAATTCTAGTATTCTTTCAGCATGTTATGTTGTATGAGGTAAACTGTTCAGCATTGCTCCAGGAATGTTATGCCTACATGTACAACGGCTAGCTTTCTTGCTCCTTGCACTGTGACCATGGAGTTGTGGTTTAAAAATGCTTATGAATTGAAAAGAACAGGGAATAATACTTTATATCATAATTATAATGAGCAGTGCTAGCCTGATTATAGATATTTCCAGCAGAATGTGGTTTTTGATAAACCCAGTGAAGATCATTCACTCCCATCTTGGGTAGAAAATTCCAAAGATTCACTATACGATGCGCTACGATACAATAGAACTTTATTCATCCCCGGAGGGAAATTGATCTGCCAATAGTCATAACACACAACAAGGTACACGAAAACCGTGAAACTTGAAACTACCCTCCAGTTAACTGATTTCCTTTTAGTTCTCGTTGGATAATTCCTAAGAGAGTGTGACCACTCATTCTAGATGCCGAAACCAATGATAAAAATCATCCCTGTATCTATTCTGTCATGCCCCACACAAATTTTGCATGTTTCAATAAATATCTTGTCTCAGATGCTACACTGTCATTTCTTGGTCTGGGATTGTTGGCTCAAGTATCATTGCAGATATTTAATGTACAACCTTCCACTTGACTTTCCAGTGCGTGGCTGCGGGAAAGAAAGAATTGAATTTATTATGGACGTTCCAAAGTGCTTTTGATGTTTAGTTACTGTTGTAATGTAGAAAAGGTGACAGCTATTTCATGCATTGAAGTGATCATCTTTTTATTGATGTGAGTTGAAGGATAAATGTTTCATGAAATGATCCCTTTGAATATAAACATATAAGTGTGGGACTGGAGTAGTCAGTCCCTCAAGCCAGCTCCACTAACTCATTGGATCATAGATGTTTGTAACCTCAATTCTACATTCACATTTACTTCTGGTGGCATTTCACCTCTATGTTTATCAAGAATATATCTACTTCTTTTAAAATGCGGTCAAAGGTACTGCTTCCACCTTCCCTTGAGGAACGGAGTTCCTACTTTAAAATTCCCTCAGAAATAGAGGATTCATGTTGTTAGTTTTCCTATTTACACATTATACCTGAATTATATTCTTTTGAGAACAATGTACAGGAACACCCAGAATCGTTTGCATCTCAGACCTGTACAGTCTCTCACTATTAAGAAATCACATTTTTATTTCTCAAACAAAATTTTACAATAGCATCTTGTCCTAGATTACCAGATCGTGTCCAAGAAATCCTGAAATGGGAGGGAGAGGAGCCTGAGGTTGTGGTGCATATAGGTACCAACGACATAGGTTAAAAAAAGAGAAGAGGTCCTGAAAGAAGAATTTAGGGAGTTAGGTAGAGAGTTAAGGAGAAGGACTGGAAAGGTAACAATCTCAGGATTACTGCCTGTGCCACGCGACAGTGAGAGTAGGAATGGAGCGAGGTGGAGGATAAATGCGTGGATGAGAGACTGGTGCAGTGGGTATGGATTCAAGTTTCTGGATCATTGGGACCTCTTTTGGGGAAGGTGCGACCTGTACAGAAAGGACGGGTTGCACTTGAACTCAAGGGGGACCAATATCCTGGCGGGGAGATTTGCAAAGGCTACTGGGGAGACTTTAAACTAGTATGGTTGGGGGGAGGGACTGAAATTGGGAAAGCTAGCAGTCAGTGTGTGAAGCAGGGGGCAGAGAATGGTAGCACTCTGACCCAAAATGTAGGGGAGAGAGAAGAAAAAGAAAATAATCAGAGAATAAGAGAGGGTGGGTTTCTTAAATGTGTATATTTTAATGCTAGGAGCATTGTAAGAAAAGTGGATGAACTTAGAGCCTGGATTGACACCTGGAAGTATGATGTTGTGGCGATCAGTGAAACATGGTTGCAGGAGGGCTGTGATTGGAAACTAAATATTCCAGGATTTCATTGCTTCAGGTGTGATAGAATTGGAGGGGCAAGAGGTGGAGGTGTTGCATTGCTTATCAGGGAAGATATTACAGCAGTGCTTTGGCAGGATAGATTAGAGGGCTCGTCTAGGGAGGCTATTTGGGTGGAACTGAGAAATGGGAAAGGGGTAGCAACACTTATAGGGGTGTATTATAGACCGCCAAATGGGGAGCGAGAATTGGAAGAGCAAATATGTAAGGAGATTGCAGATATTAGTAGTAAGCACAAGGTAGTGATTGTGGGAGATTTCAATTTTCCACACATAGACTGGGAAACACATTCTGTAAATGGGCTGGATGGGTTGGAGTTTGTAAAATGTGTGCAGGATAGTTTTTTGCAACAATACATAGAAGTACCTACTAGAGAAGGGGCGGTACTGGACCTCCTGTTAGGAAATGAGATGGGTCAGGTGGCAGAGGTATGCGTTGGGGAACAGTTCGGGTCCAGTGATCACAATACCATTAGTTTCAATATAATTATGGAGAGGGACAAAACTGGACCTAGGGTTGAGATTTTTGATTGGAGAAAGGCTAACTTTGAGGAGATGCGAAAGGATTTAAAAGGAGTAAATTGGGACAGTTTGTTTTATGGGAAAGATGTGGAAGAGAAATGGAGTACATTTAAAGGTGAAATTTTAAGAGTACAGAATCTTTATGTCCCTGTTCGGTTGAAAGGAAACCGTAAAAATTGTAAAGAGCCATGGTTTTCAAGGGAAATTGGACACTTGGTTCGGAAAAAGAGGGAGATCTACAATAGTTATAGGCAGCATGGAGTAAATGAGGTGCTTGAGGAGTATAAAGAATGTAAAAAGAATCTTAAGAAAGAAATTAGAAAAGCTAAAAGAAGATATGAGGTTGCTTTGGCAAGTAAGGTAAAAGTAAATCCGAAGGGTTTCTACCGCTATATTAATAGCAAAAGGATAACGAGGGATAAAATTGGTCCATTAGAGAGTCAGAGTGGCCAACTATCTGCAGAGCCAAAAGAGATGGGGGAGATATTGAACAGTTTCTTTTCTTCGGTATTCACCAAGGAGAAGGATATTGAATTATGTGAGGTAAGGGAAACAAGTAGAGTAGCTATGGAAACTATGAGGATCAAAGAAGAGGAAGTACTGACACTTTTGAGAAATATAAAAGTGGATAAGTCTCCAGGTCCGGACAGGATATTCCCTAGGACATTGAGGGAAGTTAGTGTAGAAATAGCGGGGGCTATGGCAGAAATATTTCAAATGTCATTAGAAACGGGAATAGTGCCGGAGGATTGGCGTACTGCGCATGTTGTTCCATTGTTTAAAAAGGGGTCTAAGAGTAAACCTAGCAATTATAGACCTGTTAGTTTGACGTCAGTGGTGGGCAAATTAATGGAAAGAATACTTAGAGATAATATATATAAGCATCTGGATAAACAGGGTCTGATTAGGAACAGTCAACATGGATTTGTGCCTGGAAGGTCATGTTTAACTAATCTTCTTGAATTTTTTGAAGATGTTACTCGGGAAATTGATGAGGGTAAAGCAGTGGATGTTGTGTATATGGACTTCAGTAAGGCCTTTGACAAGGTTCCTCATGGAAGGTTGGTTAAGAAGGTTCAATGGTTGGGTATTAATGGTGGAGTAGCAAGATGGATTCAACAGTGGCTGAATGGGAGATGCCAGAGAGTAATGGTGGATGGTTGTTTGTCAGGTTGGAGGCCAGTGACGAGTGGGGTGCCACAGGGATCTGTGTTGGGTCCACTGTTGTTTGTCATGTACATCAATGATCTGGACGATGGTGTGGTAAATTGGATTAGTACGTATGCAGATGATACTAAGATAGGTGGGGTTGCGGGTAATGAAGTAGAGTTTCAAAGTCTACAGAGAGATTTATGCCAGTTGGAAGAGTGGGCTGAAAGATGGCAGATGGAGTTTAATGCTGATAAGTGTGAGGTGCTACATCTTGGCAGGACAAATCAAAATAGGACGTACATGGTAAATGGTAGGGAATTGAAGAATGTAGGTGAACAGAGGGATCTGGGAATAACTGTGCACAGTTCCATGAAAGTGGAATCTCATGTAGATAGGGTGGTAAAGAAAGCTTTTGGTGTGCTGGCCTTTATAAATCAGAGCATTGAGTATAGAAGTTGGGATGTAATGTTAAAATTGTACAAGGCATTGGTGAGGCCAATTCTGGAGTATGGTGTACAATTTTGGTCGCCTAATTATAGGAAGGATGTCAACAAAATAGAGAGAGTACAGAGGAGATTTACTAGAATGTTGCCTGGGTTTCAGCAACTAAGTTACAGAGAAAGGTTGAACAAGTTAGGGCTTTATTCTTTGGAGCGCAGAAGGTTAAGGGGGGACTTGATAGAGGTTTTTAAAATGATGAGAGGGATAGACAGAGTTGACGTGGAAAAGCTTTTCCCACTGAGAGTAGGGAAGATTCAAACAAGGGGACATGACTTGAGAATTAAGGGACTGAAGTTTAGGGGTAACATGAGGGGGAACTTCTTTACTCAGAGAGTGGTAGCTGTGTGGAATGAGCTTCCAGTGAAGGTGGTGGAGGCAGGTTCGTTTTTATCATTTAAAAATAAATTGGATAGTTATATGGATGGGAAAGGAATGGAGGGTTATGGTCTGAGCGCAGGTATATGGGACTAGGGGAGATTTTGTGTTCGGCACGGACTAGAGGGGTCGAGATGGCCTGTTTCCGTGCTGTAATTGTTATATGGTTATATGGTTATATCTTTGTGCACTCACGTCACCCACCTATATCCCTTTGTAGCCTCCTCCTGTCCTCTTCACAAAGTACTTTCCCACTTAAGATAGACACAAAAAGCTGGAGTAACTCAATGGGTCAGACAGCATCTAAGGAGAAAAGGAATAGGTGACGTTTTGGGTCGAGATCCTTCTTCAGACACTTTCTTTCAGGTACTTTCAGGTACACTTAAGGTACGTTCCTACTAGTCTTTGCATGATTAGCAATTTATGGTATACCACTAGCTATGTCTTGCCAATCAGAGAAAACAAACAGCTCTGCACACACTCTGTTTCCTATTAGCCATCTAATTTGTTTTCTACACTAATATGTTATTTCCAGCACCCCAATTTTCTGTTCTGTGCAACAACCTTTAATGTAGGTAGACACAAAAAGCTGGAGTAACTCAGCGGGTCAGACAGCATCTCTGGATAAAAGGTGACGTTTCGGGTCGAGATCCTTCTTCATTTAGTGTAGTACCTTTTCAAATGTCTTCTGGAAGTGCGGTTCCCCTTTCAACAGAGCACGTGATACTTCATTAAAGAACCACTAAATTGGTTAGAATTTTCCTGAATGCATGGAATGTTTCTAAATGTCTCACTATACTGACTTTAATAATCAAATCTAACATTATCCCCATGGCAGATATTCAACTAGCTGACCTGTGATTTCCTGGTTTCTAATTCCATTTCATTTTAAGCAAAGAACCTATTAAAGAAACTAAACTTGCTATTTTCTAATCTAATGGGCCTGTCCCACTTAGGCGATTTTTTGGACGACTACAGGCGACTGCCACAAAATTTTTAACATGTTGAAAAATTTTCGGCCAATGTGGCAACAATTTTTGCTGTAGGTTGTCTTGTGTTGACATAGGTGTTGTCGTAAGTGCTGTCGTAGGTTGTCGCCAGGTGTCGTAAATGAATTCCATTAAAAATAGTCCCTGGCAGTCGCCTAAAGAGTCGCCTAAGTGGGGCAGGCCCATAATGGTACCTTCATTGAATCTAAGATTTGCTGGAAAGTTAAAACCAGTTCATCAACAAGTGCATGAGTACTGGCTTTCCAAGAGGATAGATGGAGATTAGTTTAAAATCATCTCCAAGTCCAGATAGAACAGAGGAGGTGCTGCAATGTTGGATATGTTGTCTTACAGTTAATACTTTCTGGCTGAATGCAAATGCAAGAATCTTGATCTTTGGTGAGTCATCTTAGTTTCCATCCCAATATATCAAATATTGGATGTGGAGAGGATGTTTCCACTACTGGGAGAGTCTAGGACAAGAGGTCATAGCCTCAGAATTAAATGACGTTCCTTTAGGAAGGAGATGGGGAGAAATTTCTTTAGTCAGAGGGTGGTGAATTGGTGTAATTCTTTGCCACAGAAGGCTGCGGTGGCCAAGTCAATGGATATATTTAAGGCAGAGATAGATAGATTCTTGATTAGTATGGGTGTCAAGGGCTATGGGGAGAAGGCAGGAGAATCAGGTTCGGAGGGAGAGATAGATCAGCCATGATTGAATGGCGGAGTAGACTTGATGGGACGAATGGCCTAATTCTTCTACCACTTATGACCATAATCACAGCAACTACACTGAGCACAGATAGATGTGAATTACGATCAATGTGTTGTAATAATGCAGTTTTGTCCAGATATTATAGCCTCTAATTCATGAATAAAAGTTGATGACTGTGTCATGCAGAATTACACTGCTTTGCTCATTTTAATGATATTTTCATTCACTTATTTGAAATGGAGTCAATCCCTCGGCAGCACCTTTCTTAATTTTTCCAGCTTTCATTTTAATGGGCAAAACGCATGTAATTGTCAATTTCTCAAATGTTTTGTGATTATGAAAATCTGGCCGGTTGGGAAAGAGTTCTCACCGCTCTGGAAACAGAAGCTTTGTTCTCAGACATCAGCATTGTTCAGTCCAGGATAAATCAGCAATGTATTAGTTAGATTGCTGCTCCCAAAAGGCAGAGAGAAATAAACCTTCTCTTCCAAGCCTTTGGGAAATGAACAAGCAGTCATGTTCCACTCGGCTCTCTCTATTAAACAAAGACCTAAGTGTGCACAAATTGGTGTGTAACACAATTTATAATGATACTACCTCAGATATGTCAGGCAGAGCAGAGCTATTAAACAATATTAGCTTATCAGGCGCATTCCACTTACATAATTGCAGTGGTTCATCTTCCTTTCTAACAACTTCCTTCACAAATATAGGGCATAGTTGGTCTAAAAGAGGTGAAATTAGCCCATAATATGAATGGACTACTACTAATTACTGTGTTTCAAGTAAGAAAACTCTAAATTTTCAGAGTGAAATGCTTTGTTTCTTTTATTGCTGTTGTCACCATTTGGCCAAAGCAAGATTAACGTTGTTATCATCTGACTAAGTTCCCCTGATCCTCATCTTGTGTTATTGAATATTAGTGTGATATTTCTGCATTTGATTGCATGTGCACATGCCCAAGTCTGAAAAGAATGTCAGCGAATGTCACTGGTGTTTTGTAGAGCTTAACTATGTTTGCTGCATAGACACAACAAGCTAGAGTAACTCAGCGGGACAGGCAGCAACTCTGGAGAGAAGGAATGGGTGACGTTTTGGGTCGAGACCCTTCTTCAGAGTTTGAAGAAGGGTCTCTACCCAAAACATCACCCATTTCTTCTCTCCAGAGATACTTCCTGTCCCGCTGAGTTACTGCAGTTTTTTGTGTCTATCTTTGGTTTAAACCAGCATCTGCAGTTCCTTCCTACACATTATGTTTTCTGCATGTTCTTCTGTGTGTTATTTCTCTGTAGACTATGAGCCCACATAGCAACTAGCAATTTTAAACTCACAGCTCTGACTGAATTTGAAGAACATGTAGGTCATGAACAAAGCCATATCACTTGGTACTGGGAAATCTTAGGCTTTATTTTGACATTTTAGATTCCAGCTCGACCTTGCCCTTTAACCAATGGTGTGGAACCTTTTGCACTTCCAGTTTTTATTCAGTGTGACTCTCACCTACCTTTCTCCCAGATAGAACAGAATTTTCTTGGTTCTCTCAGGTGCACCTTCTTCCCACATAACACCCAGCCTGCTGGGGGTCTCTTTCCCCCCTCCTCCCACCTACTCCATCTGCTCACCCAAGCATTCATCGCACTGAATCCCCCCTCCCCACTTCCCACCCCTCCCCTCCCCTCCCTATGTGTGCATTCAATTGCTCAACAAGTTTCCTGAAGTCAACATTTTTACTGGCATGTTACAATTGTCATTCATATCGTGAATTTCAGACAGCCGGTTATGTTTTAATTTTTACCATATCTATATCATTTTTGCATTATGATTGATCGCACTATTCCCCTACTTTAGTTTAGTTTGGAGATACGACATGGAAACAGGCGCCTCGATCCACCAAGTCTATACCGACCATCGATCATCCGTTCACTAGTTCTGTTATCCCACTTTCACATCCTACACATTAGGGACAATTAAATAAGCCAATTCACCTACAAACTGAAGAAAGGTTTGTCGGCTACTGTTTGAAGAAGGGTCTCGGCCCAAAACGTCACCCATTCTATCGCTCCAGAGATGCTGCCTGTCCCGCTGAATTACTCCAGCATTTTGTGTCTATCAAACCTACAAACTTGCATGTCTGGAATATGGGAGAAATTCTCACCTGGAGAAAGCTCATAGGGTCACAGGGATAACAAAAATACTCCCCACAGATAGCGCCCGTAGTCAGGATCGAACCCGGGTCTCAGGTGCGGTGAGGCAGCTGCTCTACCGCTGCAGGCCCCATAGTGCCACTTCTTACTATTGATAGTAAGATTAAACGAGAACTTACCAGTTTGAAGTTTGATCTTTATTTTATGAGGAGTTACAATGAGGGATTACGTGAAGACCCCGCCAGCACGCATGCGTGACATACTTCAAAGCAGCGGTGTGGAATCACAGAAACAACACAATAATTGAAATAAACATAGTAAAGATAAGGAGAACTAAGATACCAGTTGATCTCTATAATTGAGGGTTGGAGCGGTGGGCATGTAATCCCTCATCGTAACTCCTCATAAAATAAAGATCAAACTTCAAACTGATAAGTTCTCGTTTAATTTTACTATTTTACTTCGGAGTCACGTGAGTGACTACGTGAAGATTTTAAAACTCTGTGATTTCAAACCGTGTAACAGTCCATACTTCGCTCGCTGCCAAAGTCAATCAAGGGAGGAAGTATGTTATCGTAATCAAACATGAATCTGTTTATAAAACAATAATGGTATTATTTGAAAACAATAACAAAGACATAATGCTCCCCCGGGCTTAAATTATATATTTGCAGAGTCTAAAATTCTCTCTGCAAATGAAACAGGTTTACTAATGGCTTGTTATAGAATGTTTGAAAAGTTATTTCCATGGACTACCCCGCTGTTGCCAGGATGTGGTCCAATGGCACGTCCATTCTGTTAGCCGCCGACGTGGATGCTGCCCTGGTGGAGTGAGATGTGTAAATATCAGTATCCACTCCAGCAGCTCCCAATACCTGTTTGAGCCATCTAGAGATGGTTTGACTCGACACCCGACCATGTGGCTTTTTGTGGCTGACCCATAGTGCTTTTTCTCTCCCTCGGGAATCTTTGGGTGTATTGATATATAGTAGAAGGTGAGTCATGACACATAAACGGGGGTCAGTTGGGCACGCCCGGAATTCCATAATGAGTCCTGAAGTTCCTGGTCTGCTCTGTTTTACCAGCTCCTGAACGGTGAATGTTATTTGGTCTGATGTTACGACCATATTGTCCAGTCTGAGTAGGTAAAAGGACTGGACCCTTTATGCTGAGGCTAAGCCATCAGCATGGCCGTTTTCAGGGTTAGCTGTTCCAGAGTGAGTGATCTGGCTGGTGGCCATTCCCTTAGGTATGTCAGGACAACGCTGACATCCCAGATCTTGGTATATCTAGGTCTAGGGGGGTTTGAATTGAAGGTCCCTCTCATCAATTGGACACCAGCGGATGAGACCCTATGGCATGTTGTCCTGGTGCCTGTCTTAGATAGGCTGACAGTGCACTTCTAGCACAATTGATAGTGCTATAGCTCAGACCTTCATCGTGGTGAAGGCTGGCCAGGAACTCCAGTACATTAGTTATGGTGGTTGATTTGTAGGTTGTCCCTGTTCTCGAGCAGTATGTTTCCTATTTTCTTATACTGGAGAGATATTGTTTCTTGGTGGAAAGTCGGTGAGATGCTGTCATCGTGTCCATGGTCCTATTTGACAATCCCAGGTCCAGCAACAGGTCTTTAGAATCTGCAACCCAGTAGGTTATTCTGTCATGGCATGGGTGACTTTCGCCTGATACAGGGTGGATCAGTAGATCTGGTCCGCTGGGAATGGTCATGGGTGTTTCAATGACCCTGTGAAGGACCACTGGGAAACATGGCTGTGTAGGCCAGTCGGGTACTACCAAAATGCCCGAAGCAGAGTTCATCTATATTTTGCGTAGTACCTGACTGATGAGGCAGAAGGGGGGAAAAGCATAGAGAGATTAGTTCCCCCAGTTCAGCGAGAATGCATCCATCGCCGCTGCCTCAGGGTCTGGTTCCCAAGCGACATACATTGGTACCTGGTGATTCAGTCGGGATTTAAAGAGATCGATATCTGGTGTTCCATATTGATTTGTAATTTCAGCAAATACTTTGGGGTTTAACATCCATTCGGTGTTATCATTGAACTTGCGTGACCTGGTGTCTGCCACTGTATTTAGCTTACCTGGTAGGTTAGTTGCTGATAGCCAAATATGTTTGTCGACACACCATTACCAGATTGTGTTGATCAAATTATCACATGATATCGATTTTATCCCGCCCATATGGTTAATATAGGTCACCACTGTGGTATTGTCAATTTGTAAACGAACATGCAAATGGTGCATATTTGAACAATATGCTTTTAATCCATAGAACGCACCCAACATTTCCAAATAGTTTATGCCCAGTGTCTGTAGTAATGATGATTCTAGATTAGTCCATCTACCACCTGTACTGGATATGGGTTATTGATAATGATGGGACTGGAACTATGCCAAATGTTCTCTTTCCACCATTGTAACTCTGATATTGCTTCAATAGGCAATTTCATGGTTCGGTCAAAGTGACCTGCATGTTGTTTAAATGCTAGCACCTTTGCTCTTTGTAAGTTTTGATAATGCAAAGGTCCAAACTGGGTAGCTGGTAATGCTGCTACTAATTTCCCAATTACTCTTGCCACTTGTCGAATGGTTGGTCGATTGTTAACCATTAATTTGTTACAGGTTTGTGCCAATTTTGCTGATTTTTCTTTTGGCAACGTTACAGACATGTGGACTGAGTTAATTGTGAATACCAGATAGCCTATAGTTGTGGATGGCGTCAACTTAGATCTGGATGTATGACAAAGCTCAAGGTTTAAATAAATGTTTAGTAGCTAATACTGCTGATTTAGCTAATTCCATGGTTTTGCCTATTATCAAAATATCATCAAGATATACCATGACAATATGTTTCCTTAATATTGCCAGGGCTGGTTTTAATATCTTGGTAAACAGTCTTGGGGCTGACGTTAGTTCATTAGTGTATGATTTGTACTGCCATAGTTGCCCCATCCAGGTAAATTTTAGGTATCTACGATGATCCTTATGAATGGGTAGTGAATAGTATGCATCTTTTAAGTCGATGCTTGCCATAAAGTATCCTTTGGAAATCAATTGTTTGGCAGTCACAAATGTTTCAATTTTAAAGAGTATATACCTAACTAAAGTATTCAATGTGGTTAAGTCAATGATGATGTGACATCCACCATCTTTTTTGGTTTTAGTAAATATATTTAATACGAATTCCAAAGGTTCATGTTTTAGATTTCTCTATGATTCCCTTTGTATGTAACCTCACCAGTTCTGCTTGTCCCTCACGTTTTTCTTTTAGTGAGAGGGTAAAACCCCTTTGGGGTGCATGCTGAACTGGTGGCATGTTTTCTTGAATGAATTCAATTTTATATCCTTGAATACTTCTTAGTATATAACTATCAAGTGTGATAATCCTCCATGCTTCCAAAAACAGGTGTAGCCTCCCCCCTGTTAGCACAATCCCCCCACCTTTTATGTACTGGTGGGAACCAGACCCACCTACCTCCATTGTTATTGGTGGTGTGTTCATTTCTTCGGTTTCTGGTTCCTTGTCTGTCGGGGTGGTGCCCTTGGGGGGTGGCACATTTTCCATGGGGCCTGCTCTGGGCCCTGTCCTGAAAAGACTTCCGGGGATGGTATGTGGGCCCCGAGCTTTCACCAGTACCCTGAAGTAGACGCCTACTGGTGGATGCGTAGAGGTACTGCCATCTGGGTTGCGTGGTTTTGCTCGTTCCGGGTCCTGCCCTCATGAGGCCAAATGCCTTGGATTCTTCTTCCAGATCTTTGACTTGTTTTGGTAAGTCTTTGCCAAATAGCAGGATCTGTGGTTCTGAGGTCGGCGTTCTACACAGTTCTGCGAATTTTGGGTTGAGGGCAGGTCTTATGGCCTCCTTCCAGAGGTTGTTAATCTCATACTGTGTGTTGCACAGTAGAGCCAGGGTGTTTTGTTGGTTTGTTGTCATGTCAAACCTGTCCACGGAACGAGCATAGGAAGTGATAGCCGACGTCAGGAGCTTCAATATTTTTTGCAATTTAAGTTCTTGGGTTCTGATGCCCTGCCCAATGTACCCCCAGATTTGACTATTACCAGCAGGCACATTGAGCAAAATGCAATTTTGGGGAGGCGTGTAAAGGTCCAATGCCTCATTGACTACCTGTTCTTGGAGTGGTTTAAAGGACAGGTAGTCAATGCTGGCCGCCAGTTTAATAATAATAATAATGGATGGGATTTATATAGCGCCTTTCTAATACTCAAGGCGCTTTACATCGCATTATTCATGGTTTATTGCACATAATTTGGACCTCCAGCTACGAATCTCTGAAGAATTCATGAACAGTATTTGAGCTTTTTCGATCTGCAGGTACAGTGGGGAACCTACTGGAACAAATGATGAGATTAACATATGTGTAGCTCGGCTTTCAGGCCTGTCCCACTAAGGTCACTCTTTAGGCGACTGCCAGGGACTAGTTTTAATGGAAAATTGCAGCAGTCGCCTGTAATGGCCCAAAACATTGCCTAAGTGGGACAGGCTGCTGGAGTAACTCAGCGGGCCAGGCAGCATCTCTGGAGAGAAGGAATGGGTGACGTTTCAGGTCAAGACCTTCACCCTTACGGGCCTGTCCCACTTAGGCGACTCTTTATGCGACTGCCGGGGACTTGTTTTAATGGAATTCACTTACGACTCCTGGCGACAACCTACGACAACACCTACGTCAACCTACAGCAGCAAATATTGTCGCCACTGTCGCCGAACAATTTTCAACATGTTGAAAATTTTGCGGCAGTCACCTGTAGTCGCCCAAAAATATCGCCTGAGTGGGGCAAGCCCATTAGATGTTGAGTTTAAATTTACAGCAGGCATTTGAATAATATTGAGCTGCTTGTGTGTGCAATCGTGTACTGTAGGATGTAAATGGAACAATGCAGGAAAATTCTTGAGTCTGGTTTGTTTCTGCTGCTCCCTCAAATATTGATATAATTTTCCTTGAAATATTTCTACTCCATTGACCTCCATGTGCACATCTTCTCATATGACTACCACATGATCCTAGGTGATTTACACTTTGCTGAAGTTAAAATTAAACTTAATGCTCTCCATTTGTTCGGAATGGGCCAAAGGAAGCTACCAGAGTCATGAGACCATACTTGCTCAGAAAATTCTAAATTTTATTTTACATAATTAATAATATTTCGAAATTAATAAAAAAATAATTTGTTATCTTTTCAACAGCATATCGTATTAGAATATTGAGGGAATCGAGGAAAATGAATTTAATGCAGGTAAATACAGCTGAGATAAAAGATCAGCTGCAAATGTTTGAAGGTTGAAGCAGGCGCAAAGAGCCATATGGCCCTGGCTCTCTTTCTTCATTTAGAACAAAAACTAAATGAATATTATGTGCTGGTTTGCCAGACAGGTTAATGTAAGCAAAACATTTGGATGGTGTAAAGAACTGAAAAAAAGGGAGAGGATAGGAGAGTTAAGGCTGGCACTGCATAGAAGGGAAATTGTCTGACATTTGGTAAACCAGGTTGAATTTAACGATGAAGGTCCCTGCCAAAGTTCCTCACTCAGAGCCCCTTCCATTCTAAAACAAGTAATAATGTGGGAACCTACCTGAAGTTCTCTCAGCTCATGTCCTGATTTCCAGTGCTGGTGTGGGCTGAAGCTGGCAACAGCATTTATCTGTCCTGCTGCTGACTGTGCTGAACCAGAAGTCCTCATCGGATGCAGCATGAAGCACAAACAACTGTAGGGTTTCCCAGTCCTCGGGCTGGGAAAACTGCCCATTCAGCCTGCGCCAGGATAAACCAGTCTCATAGAATCGAATGGGTGGAATCAGTAGCTGGGAGAGCATAAATGGATGGTTTTATTATTCAATCAATACTTTCATTGATTTTAACCCCATATGCTTTTTAGTGTTTTATAATTAAAATCCTTTAGCAATATTTAATTATTTAAACTGGATCCCAAGTGTTATTGAACCTTTGTGAATTTTCCAAAACAATCCGTATTGTTGTCGGCGAAGATTGACACAAAATGGCGGAGTAAATCAGACCGCATGTCTGGAGAAAAGGATTAGGTGACGTTTCGGGTTGAGACCCTTCTTCGGACTGAGAGTCATTGGAGAAGGAAACCAGAGGTATGAAAAGGTGCAGAACAAATCAGCTGGCACTGAAGACCAAGGAAAGGTGGAGCCCACAATGGTTTATTATATTCTACTCCACCATGAATTCTCATCAATTCACACCAGTTGTGGATGTGAAAGGCTGGCCAACTTCCACAAGAGACAATGCAGAAGAGAGTGCAATATGCAAGTGGGAGATAGAGGATTGTACTCGTGGTTTGTACTGTCGACAATAGCAAGGGTTGTAGGGCATGAGGTAATAAAGATCAGTGGTGTTTCAAACTTGAAATTTATAGTGATATCGTGACAGGATACAATACACTATCTCTGACCCTGATGTCATACAGTTATGAGAGAAATGGGATCAGCTTGTCATTGACATTGACCAGCTTCAGCAGGTGTTTCCTGTATAGAGCAGCAGACAACATAGTCTCCAGTCAAGAAATCTTCTTCAGAGGAGTTGATTCAAGTCAACTCAAGTCAAGTCAAGATGATAGGACAATGAAATTCTTGCTTGCTGCAGCACAACAGAATATTGTAAACAAAAATACAGAACAGTTCATTCAATATACACATAAATAAGCAGATAAAGTGCAATAGGCTGGTACAGTTCAGAGTCTGTTTGTTGGTAAGCTTAATAGCCTGATGGCAGTGGGGAAGAAGCTGTTCCTGAACCTGGATGTAACAGATTTCAAGCTCCTGTACCTTCTGCCCGATGGTAGCAGAGTGATGAGTGCGTGGGCAGGATGGTGTGGGTCCTTGATGATGTTGGCAGCCTTTTTGAGGCAGCGACTGTGATAGATCCCTTCGATGGTGGGGAGGTCAGAGCCGATGATGGACTGGGCAGTGGTTACAACTTTCTGCATCCTTTTCCGCTCCTGGACCCTCAGGTTGCCGAACCAAGCCACGATGTAACCGGTCAGCATGCTCTCTACTGTGCACCTGGAAAAGTTCGAGAGAGTTTGACATGCCGACTCTCCGTAGTCTTCTCAGGAAGTAGAGGCGCTGATGTGCTTTCTTTATGATTGCATCAGTGTGCTGGGACTAGGAAAGATCTTCGGAAATGTGCACGCCCAGGAATTTGAAGTTCTTGACCCTATCCATCATCGTCCCGTTGATATAAACAGGATTGTGGGTCCTTATCCTACCCCTTCCAAAGTCCACAATCAGTTCCTTGGTTTTGCTGGTGTTGAGAGTCAGTTTATTGTGTTGACACCATTTGGTCAATCGGTCGATCTCACTTCTGTACTCTGACTCGTCCCCATCAGTGATTCGTCCCACAACAGTGGTGTCGCCGGCGAACTTGATGATGGATTTTGCACTATGCTCGGCTACGCAGTCATGAGTATAGAGTGAGTACAGCAGGTGGCTGAGCACGCAGCCTTGAGGTGCTCCCGTGCTGATTGTAATCAAGGATGACACATTTAGACCTAGAAACATAGAAAATAGGTGCAGGAGTAGGCCATTCAGCCCTTCGAGCCTGCACCGCCATTCGATATGATCATGGCTGATCATCCAACTCAGTATCCCATCCCTGCCTTCTCTCCATACCCCCTGATCCCTTTAGCCACAAGGGCCACATCTAACTCCCTCTTAAATATAGCCAATTAACTGGTCTCAACTACCTTCTGTGGCAGAGAATTCCACAGATTCACCACTCTCTGTGTAAAAAATGATTTTCTCATCTCGGTCCTAAAAGACTTCCCTCTTATCCTTAAACTGTGACCCCTAGTTCTGGACTTCCCCAACATCGGGAATAATCTTCCTGCATCCAGCCTGTCCAACCCCTTAAGAATTTTGTAAGTTTCTATAAGATCCCCCCTCAATCTTCTGAATTCTAGCGTGTACAAGCCGAGTCTATCCAGTCTTTCTTCATATGAAAGTCCTGCCATCCCAGTAATCAGTCTGGTGAACCTTCTCTGTACTCCCTCTAAGGCTAGAATGTACTCCCTCTATGACTAGAATGTCTTAGGAGACCAAAACTGTACGCAACACTCCAGGTGTGGTCTCACCAAGACCCTGTACAACTGCAGTAGAACCTCCCTGCTCTTATACTCAAATCCTTTTGCTATGAATGCTAACATACCATTTGCTTTCTTCACTGCCTGCTGCACCTGCATTCCTACTTAAATGACTGGTGTACCATGACACCCAGGTCTCATTGCATCTCCCCTTTTCTTAATCGGCCACCATTCAGATAATAGTCTACTTTCCTGTTTTTGCCACCAAAGTGGATAACCTCACATTTATCCACATTATACTGCATCTGCCATGCATTTGCCCACTCACCCAACCTATCCAAGTCACCTTGCAGCCGACTAGCATCCTCCTCACAGCTAACACTGCCCCCCAGCTTCGTGTCATCCGCAAACTTGGAGATGTTGCATTCAATTCCCTCATCCAGATCATAAATATAGATTGTAAATAGCTGGGGTCCCAGCACTGAGCCTTGCGGTACCCCACTAGTCACTGCCTGCCATTCTGACAGTGACTAGTGGGGTACCGCAAGGCTCAGTGCTGGGACCCCAGCTATGTACAATCAATTACAATACAATTTCAACCAATACGGCCAGACTGTGGTCTGTGGATGAGGAAGTCAAGGATCCAATTGCAGAGGGATGCGCAGAGACCCAGATCTGAGAGTTAAAGAAGGAACTGCAGATGCTGGAAAATCGAAGGTACACAAAAATGCTGGAGAAACTCAGCGGGTGCAGCAGCATCTATGGCGCGAAGGCGATAGGCAACGTTTCGGGGTTTCGGCCCGAAACTTTGCCTATCTCCTTCACTCCATAGATGCTGCTGCACCCGCTGAGTTTCTCCAGCATTTTTGTGTACCCCAGATCTGAGAGCTTGGTAACCAGCTTGGAGGGGATGATTGTATTAAATGCCGAGCTGTAATCAACAGGAACCCTGCCTTTTGAAGGTTTCCTGTTAAAGATCCAGGCTTACTTATTGTAAACACTTCTGCTTTGTTGGATCCTGTAAGGAGCTAGATGAGAGTTTCCACGGGTGTCTTTATCTGAACAGAGGTCGACGGCAGTGGCAGACACAGCTGTGGAGTGTCCACGTGGGACTTTTAGAACATAGAAATGTATAGCACATAATGACTGTGCTGAACATAATGCCAAGATAAACTAATCGCATCTCTCCACAGGTGAATCTTATCCCTGTATTCCCTATATATCCATTTGCCTATCTAAATGCCACCCTCTGTGTAAAAGAAAAACTTGCTCCGCATATCTCCTTTAAACTTTGCCCCTCTCACCTTGAAGTTATGTACTCTATTCTTTGACATTTCCACCATGGGTAAAAGATTCAGACAATCTATCCTTGACATGCATTGCCTTGTTGGACACAGGAGCTGCATCTTATGGGTAATTCACACAAGTTCTACATTATCCCATTTTCTCATACACACTCAGGGCAATTTTACAGAGGCCAATTAACCTACAAAACTGCACGCCTTTGGGATGTGGGAGGAAACTGGATTATCCGGAGGAAACCCACGTGGTCACAAGGAGAACGTACAAACTCCTCACAGACAACACTTGAGGTTAAGATCGAACCCAAGTCTCTAGCGCTGTGAGGCAGCAGCTCTACCAATGGCGCCACTGTGACCAGTAGTGTCCCACAAGGATCGTTACTGGGACTCTTGCTGTTTGTAATATTAGTGAATAATGTGGATGAGGGAGACACGATCGATACGTTTGCAGGTTATATGAAGATTGGTGGAGTTGTTGATGTTGTGGAGGGTCGTCCGAGATTACCGTGTGATATTGATGTGTTGGTGAGATGGACTGAGAAATGGCAGATGGAATTCAGTCCTGATAAATAATGTGAGGTGATGCATTTTGGAAGCACTAATTAAGCTAGGACATACACCACCAATGGCAAGATCCTTGGGAGTATTGAGGGACAGAAGGACTTGGCCTGTTCAAAGATCCTTAACCGTGGTAGTACAGGCAGGCAATGTGGTTAAGTATGGCAATGGGACATTGGCCGGATTTAGATGAAGAGAGGCTCTAAGTTGTTCCACCTGTGAGGCCCCCTCCACGTTGGTTTTCAGCGCTGGCGGCGAGGCAGCGACCGGACCGCCATGGCGGCCAAATCTCCCACAATTCAAAGTGAGGGAGAAAGTGCCCAGCGCCGACCAATTGCCGTTGCAGTGCGCATGCGCAGGGTGGCCGATGATGTGCTGGCCGTGGTTGTGCGCATGTGTAGGGGGGAGGACTTGCAGGCCACAGGCCACAGGCCGGCAGATGAGGAGCGAGCGGAGCCCGGCGGCCCGGACACGGATAGCGGGGGGAGATGGAGAGAGAGAGATAGAGAGGGGGGCCCGCCCAGAGTTGAACGGTAGGTGTCCTGCCTTGGCCGGAGGCCCCCCTAGACCTCGAGGCCCTAAACTTAAGCTTGTCTAGCTTATAGGTAAGTCCGGCCCTGGCCGTCATTATTTGGGGCATTGAATGCAAGTGCAGGAGGATTAGGCACTAACTTTATAAAACTTTGTTCAGACCTCAGCCAGAGAAACACATGTCATTCTCATCACCACTCGAGAGGAAATAAGTGATTGTGCTGGAGAAGGTGCATTGATTGGGTTGTTGCCCAGGATGGAGCTGCTCAGTTACAGGAGAGGCTGGGAGGTTTAGATCTATAATCCCCCAGAGAGGAAATTGTGGATACTCTGATTATTATGTGTCTCATCAAACCATGTCAGAAACATTTGAAAATGTACTCTCTTCTGAAGATGGCTTTGACTTTTAGTAAATGTACAGAAGAATCAGAAAAAATATCATATAGATTTGTTTTTGACTGAACTTGAGCGAGTCGGGATGGAGAAATGTTTTGGAGTGTACACGTCCCATTTTAAATGAGGGTGTGTTTTTTTTAAGCTGGGGTTCAGGTGTTTTTTGTGGTGCAGTGCAAACGGTTCTGTTTTCCATCTTTACCATCTCTAGTCCTGTTAGTAATTAGTAATAGGAGTCAGAAGGTAGTCAATTTTACCCTGCCAGGTCTCTCTTCATCTTAAACATTTAAACAATTTGTTTTAAACAGCCTTGGGGTTGGCAGGATAAAGACAGTTCATTACCATGAGATGATTCTCAGTGCTACTGTGCGCTAACGGTATGATAAAGCAATGTGCACACTGAAAGTGATAATTTACAAATATGCTTCATGCCAAGATCATGTGTTTTCTCAGTTTTATAATATTTTTGTTAAAGCTTCTCAGTATTCTTTGCCGTTCTGCAGAGTTTTCCAGAAAGGGACTGCCATTCATGTTTTTTGTTTGTGAGATGATATAGCACATCAATAAGCATAATTAGCTGTTCAGAGTTATCCACCCAGGTGCTTTTTCTCTTTCAGGTGGAGGAAATAACTTTGCTGTGCTTGCTATCTTGTTTTATTTTAGCGCATCCTGTCATCATGCTACATAATAAATGGAGATGATGATGCAAAAAGAGAATGGGGATCTGGAACATATTCAGCTATATACCTGCCCTGGGGAAATAACACACTTACATGTGGGAACATTGTGTTTGTCCTCCGGTGGTAGATGATAGGATTGTGACCTTCCTGGTTCCTTTACTTTTATTGGATCCAAACCTGTTCCTGTAGGTCAAAATAAGTCTCTTATCTGCTCAATGGATAGGGCAAATCAGGAAATTTCAGGGTGAACCTTTACAGTTTGACCCTGACAAGATATGGGTAGAAGGAAGTCAGCTTTCTTGCCCTGTAATCTTGTCCACTTATTATTTTGGAAGGTTTGTGTCCAGACCTAAATCGGAGTAAGATTAACTAAATCATGGTGCCCCTCTCAACACTCAACTGATACTATGTAGTTTGGCATATAACATGAAGGCAGTTGGCCAAATTTGTAGAACAATAGAGGCATCTATTACAGTAATATGAATTGTTGACAGCCTGAGAGGAAGAAAGGAATTATGAAAGATCCACGGTCATATGTATTTATTTGATTTTTCTATTTTTCATGGGAAGAATTTAAAAAAACCAAATGGATTACAAAAGCCTTCAATCATAACAAATGATCCAGCAAATTATGTTCATGCAATATGCAAGTTTTTAATAAATATCCTGATTGTTTTTGTCAATGTTATTGTAAAACTCTAATGGAGCTGGACTGATGGATGACAGCATGTCATCTTTATTTTGTGCCTCAGTTTTATTATTGAAGAGCACAATTTGGATTACTCCAAATTTAGGGGAATACTTCTGGAACAATGTAACTTAGCTCATAATTGGGCAAATGGGATGAATGATCTAAATGCAAGCAGAAATACTATATGTTCACTGGGGAATTTGTGATCATTTGTAACTAAATAAATTTGGATTAATACCGAGCATGAACGTTTTAAAGGAGAGATGGAATGGGTGCCGTTTTTGGTCGAGACCTTTTTTCAGACTGAGCCTCAGTCTGAAGAAGGGTCTTGACTCGAAACGTCACCCATTCCTTCTCTCCAGAGATGCTGCCTGTTCCCCTGAGTTATTCCAGCATTTTGTATCTACCTTTGTGGTAAAGCAGCATCTGCAGTTCCTTCCTACACACAAAGGTTTTAAAACTTTTCATATGGGTTTTAAAAAATCCATCTGGTTTACGCACGTCATTTAGGAAAGGAAATGTATTGACCTTACCCAGTCTGGCCTCTATGTGAATCCATATTCAGAGCAATGTGGTTCGCTCCAAACTGCCCTCTGTAAATGATCTGGGAAGTTTCCCAATTGTAACACACTGTTAGCACCAAATATAATAAGAATAAAACTGAACAGACCACCCGGCATTAACTGATGCACTAGATTCAACACAGATGTCCCTGGGCCTCGGCAAGCCTGAAAACTTATCTTTACTATCCCACACACAAGAACTATTATGTCTGATGAGCACATCCTCACAGAAAGATGTCTTCAGCCAATGTCTTCATCATTTCCATTTCCAGTCCTGGCTATGGAGGTCCAGTCCAGTCCAGTCTCTTGAAGATAGTGGAGTCAGGGGATATGGGGAGAAGGCAGGAACGGGGTACTGATTGTGGATCACATTGAATGGCGGTGCTGGCTCGAAGGGCCGAATGGCCTACTCCTGAACCTATTGTCTATTGTCTGTGCCCTGTCCCACTGCCAGAGGTGGCACACAGGCACACAGAGGGAGATAATAATTTTGGAAGTCTTTAACTCTGGACCTTTTAAATTCTTGTGGTTTAAATCCAGCATAAGTTCTCCTATCAATGGTCACATACTTTTCTTCTTCAGCTGAAGGGGACTGAGTGCAGCAGTGGCTCAGAATGTACTATAAGTTGAGGACCTTTAGTGTGGCTTGGTAACACTACCATTGACTCACTGCAATGCTGTAGAGCATCTGGTCTTAGTGGGCAACGTGTGGAGAAAACACAATGGAAAAGGCCATTTAACTGTGAAGCCACTGTCCCCAATGTTGGCATTGGTCAATGAGTATAGAACAACATGCCAGGAGAAGCTGCAGGTATACTGAAAAATAAAGTTCCTCTCTGGTTAACCACCTAACAACATCATTCAATACACGCTAAACAGCAGAAACAGTGTTCCATAAGCCAAGTTAATTGATCCCACAACTACCAGGTCAGATCCAATCCCTGCCCTTCTGCCATGAATGATTGAAAAGTGTTAAATGACGAAAAGTGGGAGGATGCTTCATGATATGCAAGTTCCTTCATCATCATTGAATCTAAACCCTGCAGCTCCCTGCTCAAGAGCATTGTGAGGGTATCATCACCAGCAGGACTGCAGCATTCATCATTACCACATATCAAGGACAATTAGAGATGGGCAGAAAATGGCTGCCTGGCCAGCAAAACCTACTTCCTGAAGAAAGATTTCAATTGAAATGTTTTGTGAAAGAATATTTTCACCGGCGGAGGTGTAGAACAAGCGTCTGGATTTTTAACATTGTTAACTTTTAGAAGAGAATTGATTCTTCTACACTTAAAAGTTGCTGAATCTTTGTACCTCATTGCAGCCAAGTGATTTGGTTTCCTCGTAAGTATATCTAACACTGATAGATGTTTGGGGATCCAGGGAGTCATAAAGTTATAACGTCATAAGTGATAGGAGCAGAATTAGGCCATTCGGCCCATCAAGTCTACTCCGCCATTCAATCATGGCAGATCTACCTCTCCCTCCTAACCCCATTCTCCTACCTTCTCCCCATAATCCCTGACACCCGTACTAATCAATAATCTATCTATCTCCGCTTTAAAAATATCCATTAACTTGGCCTCCACAGCCTTCTGTGGAAAAGAATTCCACAGATTCACCACCCTCTGACTAAAGAAATCCCTTCTCATCTCCATCCTAAAGGAACATCCTTTAATTCTGAGGCTCTGAACTTTAGTCCTAGACTCTCCCACTAGTGGAAACATCCTCTCCACATCCACTCTATCCAAGCCTTTCACTATTCTGTACGTTTCAATGAGGTCCCCCTTCATTCTTCTAAACTCCAGCTAGTACAGGCCCAGTGCCGTCAGACGCTCATCATGTTAACCCACTCATTTCTGGGATCATTCTTGCAAACCTCCTCTGGACCCTCTCCGGGGCCAGCATATCCTTCCTCAGATATGGTGCCCAGTATTGCTCACAATACCTGCAAATGCGGCCTGACCAGCACCTTATAGCACCCCAGCATTACATCCCTGTTTTTTTAATTCTAGCCCTGTATTCTAGTCAAGGCATGTGAGTTGTAGAATTTGCTGTGCTAATCCCATGCAATAGCAGTACTGGCTAGAGGAACTGTACAGCTGTACATAGAATCATGGCCATAGAATCATACAATATGGAATTGCCCCTGCTGACCAAGATGCCTCACCGACACTAGTCCCACCTGCCCGTTATTGGCCCATAGCCAACTAAACCTTTCCCATCTATGTACCTGTCTTCCTATGACTTCCTACTCTTGCTTCGTATATTCTTAAGCTATCAACACTTTTTATGTCAAGAATTTATCTAATTTGTTTTTTTTCAATCCAAAAGTGATGCCTCATCCTCACATAGGATTCTTTCGGGATTTTTTTAAATGAAGTTAGTTTGCACCAACTTCATCAAAACAGGTGAAATCTGTTTTTTAATCTTATCGTGAGATCTTTTCTCTTAAATGATTAGGTCACCCTAACAATGGCGGATAGGCTGAAGTGACAAGAAAAGTGGCATTCATTTAGATATGGGCTAATAGAAACATAGAAAGTAGGTGCAGGAGTAGGCCATTCGGCCCTTTGAGCCTGCACCGCCATTCAATATGATCATGGCTGATCATCCAACTCAGTATCCTGTACCTGCCTTCTCTCCATATCCCCTGATCCCTTTAGCCACAAGGGCCACATCTATCTCCCTCTTAAATATAGCCAATGAACTGGCCTCAATTACCTTCTGTAGCAGAGAATTCCACCACTCTCTGTGTGAAAAATGTTTTTCTTATCTCGGCCCTTATCCTCAAACTGTGACCCCTTGTTCTGGACTTCCCCAACATCGGGTACAATCTCCCTGCATCTAGCCTGTCCAACCCCTTAAGAAATTTGTAAGTTGCTATAAGATCCCCCCTCAATCTTCTAAATTCTAGCGAGTACAAGCCAAGTCTATCCAGTCTTTCTTCATATGAAAGTCCTGCCATCCCAGGAATCAGTCTGGTGAACCTTCTCTGTACTCCCTCTATGGCAAGAATGACTTTCCTCAGATTAGGAGACCAAAACTGTACGCAATACTCCAGGTGTGGTCTCACCAAGACCCTGTACAACTGCAGTAGAACCTCCCTGCTCTTATACTCAAACCCTTTTGCTATGAATGCTAACATACCATTCGCCTTCTTCACTGTCTGCTGCACCTGCATGCCTAATTTCAATGACTGGTGTACCATGACACCCAGGTCTCGTTGCATCTCCCCTTTTCCTAATCGGCCACCATTCAGATTTATGCCAATGTATGCCTTAAATCTGTTTACTCCTGTTTCAATCACATCTCTTGATAACTTTACCCAATAATATTCAGGTTTTTTTAGACTCAAACGTTTCTGCTGATCTTGCATGTACAGGTTTAACAGAAAAATGAATTCCAGTTTCACATAAGTAAATGAAAATCAAAAGAACTTCAGCAGCTGGAAAACTAAAATGACAACAGGAAATGCAAGTACTCGGTAGGTCAGGCCACATCTGTGGGAAGAGAAACAGGTTTAACCTTTCAGCTGCAGCTTCTTCAACCTAACATATTAACTTTGTTAGGATCTGCTAAGGATATCAAGGAATTTCTGGGTTTTCCCCCCTAGTTTTCCACAGCATATTGCAGGAAATACACTTCTTGCCTGCATTCCTGAAATTCCTTTTTTTTTTTCTTTTTTTATTTATTTTTTTTTATAATAATTTTTATTAGAAGTACGGTAAATTACAGTAACACACAACACATATATCTTAATACATTTTTTGTACCGCTTCATTTTTTTTTTTTTAAAGCTTTAAGAAAAAGATAGAAGTAAGGAAAGTAAAGAAGGTGCGCAAGAGTTGTGAAGTGCAAGAGAGTGTTGGGAAAAGAAAGCCCCTTAGAAAAGAAGTTAGAGAAGGAAGTAAAGTAAGAAAGTAGACCCTAGAAAAGAAAGAAAAAGAAAGTAAGGACAATCGCTCTATTATAACATTAAACTCCGCAGAAAGACTACCAACCAAGTCTGTTTTTGTTGTTTTACCTCCCAATGCCAGGTCCTGATACCATTTATTTATTTATTTATTTTTAAAATTACTATTGCACCTCATGCTTGTAATAGGTCCATAAACGTAGACCACGTCTTTTGGAATTGGTTTGCTTTACCTGCTAAGAGGAATCTCATCTCTTCCAGATGTAATGTTCCTAGCGCTAATATTAAGCATCTTCATATTGTGTAGGAAGGAACTATAGATGCTGGTTTACACAGAAGGTAGACACAAAATCCTGGAGTAACTCAGCGGGACAGGCAGCATCTCTGGGGAGAGTTTTGGGTCAAACAACAGAAGAAGTCTGAAAAAGAGTAAAAACCCGAAACGTCACCCATTCTTTCTCTCCAGAGATGCAGTCTGACCTGCTGAGTTACTCCAGCAATTTGTGTTCATAATGTATTGGGTTTCAATGTCAGAAGAAGTGGTTTCCTATTAAACCTTTATGGACATAGTACTCCAGTTATTTGAAGTGATAAAGTTGCCTCTCTTTGGAGGCCAAAATGAATATAATCTTTAAATTATAGATAATATATGAGACTTCTAGCATGTGCAGTTTAATATTTAAACTAAATGTACTGGGACAAAATTGAGTTCTTTATTGTTTAGAATGGACTATAATTGAAAACAATGGAAAATTGACAGTAACAATAGATGCAAAAATTAAGTATTTGTTTGTTGACATCAATTGTGTAGCAAATTTTCTATATTATTTTCTGTCTAATCAGTTTATTAACGAAAATGTGAGATACATGGAGCATAATTTTACCATATATTTTAGTAACATCTTGTTTTATTCAACTATTAATAGAGGCCTTCAAGAAGTCAAAACAATTTTCCAGTAATCACTTCCTTACTTCCCAAGTATCCTGTTACCAAAGGCCCAGTGACAAGTCTTGTGTTCCATGTTTTATAATTTCTGTAATTCAGAGTTTTCCTGCATGATATCAATTTAATAAAGGTTCATTTCCGAGGCACCAGTGATTTGGTGAGTGTTATCTGTTTATAATGGATGTACAAAACAAAGGCCTTGGCAGTCTAGCTTTGAAACCTTGTTAGCTTGGTGCTATTTTGTTCACACTAATGACATTTATGGATCTGGAGGTTTAGAAAGGCTTTCAGTGATTTTTCATCAAAATAGTATGCCATGTTTTTTTATTAATAATCAAGGGATGCAGAAGATTTTGGTACATATCCATAAATCAACAAGTTAAGCTGATACCATATGTAAAAGAGATCAGAATCCATTTTGTCCTGCCTTTCCATTCCTTATTGTCTCTTTAAGTCAAAAGTAACTGGTCTTCTCACTTCCAAGTTTGGTGAAGGGTCTTTGACCTGAAACCTGTCATCCACAGATACTGCTTAATCCATCATTGGGGGGGGGGGGGGGGGGGGGGGGGGGGCGTAATACTATTAGTCCCATCTCCCCCCTCCTTATTTCCCTGCACCTGCAAAATATTCTCTCTCACACATGCCTATCAACTTTCATTTGATTTTTTTCATGCAACACCACATTTGCAGCACCATTTAACCTGCCAGCACAGATTATGGCAAGAAACCACGGCACCCAGCGGTTACTGAAATGGTCACGGATGGAACATGCACACACCAAGAAAGAAGATATGTTGCGAGATCATGGCTAGTGTAAAAATCTTGCTTTGGCTTAGTTTGTTAAAGCAGGCCTACTTTAAATAGGCAATATTCATAAGTTTTGAGGTATATCTTCCATCTCTGCTTTAGAAAAAAGGAATAATGTGCTGGATGCCAAACAGAAGTGAAATTAATAGAAATTAAGAAATAGTAATATTAAAATTAGTTTATGATTGTTGTTTATACGGAGTAGGAAAGGAAAATGTCGTGACCATAAAATTTGTTATTGGTGTACAGAATAGATAAGAGTACATAAGTTATTTTCCTTGATTATTTGCCTCTGAAAAGCTAATTATGTCCTATTGCTCTGAATATCTAGTCTATTTTGTTGTCTCAACATGAATACAAAACAAAAGTATTTCCCTTGGAGAACAAAATGAGTAAGAGTTTTTTTTAAACAAGCTAGTTAAGGAACATATGCACTGCAGCGTAGAGATGGTCAGGGTATTAGAAGTATGTCTAGACGAGACTAAGCACTCTTGTGTTTTTTAAGACAGCAGTTATTGAAAGGTATGTTTTATATTATAGTTGATGGCTTATATGTTGGAATTTCCTGTTTAAAACTTCATTTCCTCTTCTAAATCATTAAGAGACCAATAAAATCTCCACCGTTATTTGTATGTATCACAGTGCAGCCTGGCTGTTTTGTAGAAGGACACTAATTTAATTAGTTTCCAAAACTCTGTGCTTGCCTAATTGAAACTAATGGTGCTAGTTAAAACAACAATTTGGTAGTGTTTTAATTATTTTGATATTAACATATTCATGCGATGTTGCAGAAATCATTTTCTTGGGCATTAATGAAGACATTAATTTGAGAATTTGTGGTTTAAAATGAATTAATGTGAAAGAAATGTCCTTTAAATTGTGTTTTTTGTAGGGTTTTTAATCGTGTGGATTTTCACTATAAAGAAATTGGTTTAATTGCAGTGTTTTGATGTGGGTGGAATAGATTCATTTCCTATTTTATATTCAATGTGGGAACCAAGTGGGTTAGAATGAATGTTGGAATATTAATCACTTCTTGGTGCAAAGCCACTTACTCATTACTGTTTGAATGTATCAGAAGTTTCCAGGTAAAAGAAACTATGAACATATCCAAATATTATTTGGAAAAAAATCTATGTCAAAACGTGGCAAACTGATAAATACGTGCTAATACTTTCTCTAGACTGCACAAAGTTTTACGGGCCTGATAATGTGATATTTACCATTAATAGTGAAGATGTGCTTCCACTTGTATTAAGTGATCAGAGAACTACCAAGCACCGACATTGAAGGATCAATATCTCTTTAAAAAAATCCATGAAGATTTGGATGAGAAAACCCTCAGAATAGAGGCACTTTTCCTGAGCCTGTGAAAACATGTATAGGTTGTGTGGCCCAAGTATGTTCATGTGCAAGACTCTGTAGCTATTTGGCACTCTCTTATAGCATGCATTTGCATACATTTCGCTACATTTAGCTGCATCTAAGCTGCATTTGTATACAATCTATGTGTGGACCAAATCCTAAATGAAGCCTTTAAAGTGATCTGCTGCAGAAATCGCAGTCGCACTGGATCTTCATTGCTAATGTTCTGTGCTGTTAGCACATGCTTGCTCCTGCAATTCAATCATCTTATATGCCTTTGACCCTTAGGGGAGATATCCTTGGTGCTCTTTCCTTTTTGATACTTAATAAATCAGATGAGTGTGAGGTATCAGTCTTTGCAGTCTGTGATTTAAGGAAGTACACAGTCCATGGAGCTGTGAGTCTCTTTTTATGTTGCTGCTCGTTTGAAAGAGTGAGTGAGTTGCAGAAGAATGTTTAAGGAATGCTTCTCACCACCTAATCTACCAAGGCTGACACCCTCACTCATCTTTGGACTTGTACACCAAAGTCCGTCTATTCCTCAACACCCCGTTGAGTATTCTTCTCATGGTATCAGTTCTCTTTTATTGGGCAGACACTTCAAAATGTTGGCGTGGATGTGGTTGGCTCGAGGGCCCGTCTCTATGTTGTACAAGTCTGTATCCCCCAAAATGTGCCATTGCGTACATTTCGTGAAATTTCGCCTGCCATTCCCTTTCTTTCCCTTGCACATACGCAATACATCACGGCTGACTTTGTACTGTAGGTCATGAAGGCAGGGGTCTTGGCGCCAAAAATAGACGCAAAAAGCTAGGGTAACTCAGCATCTCTGGAGAGAAGGAATGGGTGATGTTTCAGGTCAAGACCCTTCTTCAGACTTGGTTCCATTGGTCAGGAATGTTTCATTGGTCTTGTGTGTATTTCAGGCAGATGGCGATTGTATGTTCAGCATTTCTTTCCTGCTGCAGCTATACATTACTGAATTTTAGCTCAGCTCAGTGTAAGCATTATCACAAATAGTTCACCTTTCTTAGGTTCATTAATTATTAAAGCTTTCAATTTCTCCGTATGAGAATGCCGGAGATCAGGTTGAGGAATGATGACAGATGGAGACCTTTAGGCTGAGACTTCCTAGCCATTATATATGTATGGCTTTGAGTAGGGAGAACTTCAGTCAGTCTGGTGATTCGTGTTCTTGTGAGAATCAGTTAAGTCATTTGAGGACAAGAGGCCAATAGTCCTCACTTTGAGGAGAACGTTGACAGGGTAGCACAGTGGCTCAGCGATAGAGTTGCTGACTCACAGCGGCAGAGACCCAGGTTCGATGCTGACTAAGGGTGCTGACTGTATGCAATTTGTACATTCTCCCTATGACTGAATGGGTTTCCTCCCACACTCCAAAGATGTACAATTTAGTAGGTTAATTAGGCTTCGGTAAAATTGTAAATTGCCCCTAGTGTGTAGGATGGTGCTAGTTTACAGGGGTGGTCGCTGGTTGGCATGGACAGGGTGGGCTGAAGGGCCTGTTTCGGTGCTGTATCTCTAAAGTCTAGACTAAAATCTAAAGTTTAAATCTATAGCTGTTGTCAGAGACGCTGATTGCCTCAAGTTTTAAATATTTGGTGGAACAATTCTACTGTAGTATTGTCTGAGGATCCATGTCTCTGGCTCTGCTCCCCGTCATTGGAGGAACTTTTCTGTAAAAAAGGGACAGAAACTGTGACATAAGTTCATAAACGCTAGGTGCAGAATAAGGCCATTCGGCCCATCAAGACTACTCTGCCATTCAGTCATGGGTGACCGATCTTTCCCTCTCAACCCCTTTCTCCTGCCTTCTCCCCATAATCCCTGACACTCTTAGCCCCTGTCCCACTTAGGAGACCTAAACAGCAACCTCTGGTGACCTTGCCCGCCACCCAAGGTTTCCATGAGGTCACTGGAGGTTTTGGTCACTGTCCCTAATGGTCGAAAGTGGTTTCCGCGTGGTCGAGGCTTCATCATGTTTAAAACCGGCCTCGACTAAAAATAGGTTGCCGTTTTAAACATCGACAATTTTTTAGTCGCAGGTCTAGTCGAAGCCGGTTTTCTTCATAGTCGAGGAAGGTTTTCAACATATGCGTGGGAGGTTGTATGAGGTTGCAGGTCACCTCGACCTTGCTTCACTTGCACCTCCTCCAACCTCATCTATTGTATCTGTTGTTTAAGATGTGGACTCATACTCAGATTGGGAGTGGCGGCGCCTAACGGCAGCGGCTCGACTACAGTTGTTTGTCTTTTTTTATTTTTTGTCTTGTTAAATGTATGTCTTTGAGTCAGTTTTTATTATTTTTTTTAGCTGTGTATATGTGGGGGGGCTGTGGGGGAAACCGTTAATCTCTTCCCTGTGCGGGGACCCGACTATTCCCTGTCGGGTCTCGGATGTCGTTGGGCCTAACATCGTGGAGCCGGCGGCGACCTCCGGCCGGGACTAACCTGAGGGCTCCAGTTGCAGAGCCTGCGGAACTGACATCGCGGAGCTGGCCAACTTCGGAGCGGGAAGAGCTGTGGTGGCGTGCGGCTGCGACCCAACTTTTGGAGTTCGGAGGCACCGGCCGCAGACCCGGTGGACGGGAACATCGGGAGCTCCAAGTCCCTGGTGGGAGACCGCTTTTCCGAGCTCCGCAACGGCGACTTCTCCCGCTGGAATCGCGGGTTTAAGGACATGGAGCCGGGGCCTAACATCGCCCGGCGTGGCTTAAACGACCTCAGGACTTACCATCGCCCGCCGGGGGCTTTAACATCGGAGCCCCAGCTCGCCTCGACACTGCAGTTGGACTGCTGAACCGCGGGAGAAGGAACAAAGGGAAGAGATAAAGACTTTGCCTTCCATCACAGTGAGGAGATGTTGGAGACTCACTGTGATGGATGTTTATGTAAACTATGTTAAGTGTGGGTCTTGGATTGTGTTGGTAATGTAAAAAACTGTAGAAATGGAATTTCGTTCAAACCCAGGTTTGAATGACAATAAATAGCATTCTATTCTATTCTATTCTATACATCGGCGAGATCAAACGCAGACTGGGCGATCGTTTCGTGGACACCTTCGTTCAGCCCGTGTGAACCAACCTGATCTCTTGGTTGCTGGACACTTTAATTCTCCTTCCCACACTGACTTTTCTCTTCTATGTCTCCTCCACTGTCAGAGTGAGGCTAAACAGCAATTGGAGGAACAGCATCTCATATTTCGCTTGGGCAGCTTATTGGGCAGTGGTATGAATATTGATTTCTATCACTTCAGGTAGCCCCAGCATTCCCTCATCCCAGCATTCTCTATCCCTCCCCAACCCAAGTCTCATTTTTACCCCACAAACAGCTTACAATGGCCTGTCTCCTTTATCATCGTTACTTTTTTGCTTATATTTCATTCTTGTTTTTTATCTCTCCACATCACCGTCTATATCTCTCATTTCCCTTATTCCTAACGAGTCTGAAGAAGGGTGAACCCAAAACGTCACCCATACCTTCTCTCCAGAGATCCTGCCTGTCCCGCTGAGTTGCTCCAGCTTTTTGTGTCTACCTTCAGTTCAAACCAGCATCTGCTGTTCCTTCATACACAGGGCATTATAATGATTATGATGTATTTTGCTACCAGATATTTATGTCCAACTTCAGACTACTTTTATTTCCATTCATTCTAACCCATGCTGACATTTGTTACATTGTATCTTCCTGCCAGAAAGTTGGATGGGTTAAGCCCCTGTCCCACTTAGACAATTTCTTTGGCGACTAGGCTGTCGCCACATGGTCGAGAGTAGTCCCCTCAAATCGCCTAAAGATTTGTAACGTTTTTCTGGTCGCCATCGGATTTTGAAATGTTCAAAACCTTTCGGCGACTGTGGGCTTGACATAGTTTGCCTTCTCCTGTAGGTGCTGTCGTAGGTTGTCGCCAGGATGACGCAGGTTGTCACCAGGTGACGTTGGTTGTCGCCGGGTGATGACTTCGGCGATTACCATTGGCGACTACCTACGTCAACCGGCGACAGGTACCGGCGACTGAATTGTCTTCAGTTGCCGCCGACAGGGTCGTTGCTTGTCGTAGCTTGTCGCGGGTGGACATAGGTTGACTTTGGTTGTCGCATGTGCGGTCGTAGGTTGTCGTAGGTGTGGTCATGGGTGGACGTCCTAATGGGTCGCCCGTTGTTGGTAGCTTGACGTCGACTTGGTGGTAGGTTGTCGTAGCGTGTCGTGGACATTGTCGTAGGGGGGGGTCCAGTCGCCACTTTTTAGGCGACCTGTTACGACTGTGACAGTCGCCGAAAAAATTGCCTAAGTGGGACAAGCCCTTTAGACCTAGCAGTTTTGTAGAAAGTGTCCCTTGGGTTTCAAACTTTAAGAAAGAAATCCGTTCCACCTTATGCTTTTCAATTTTTGGATGGAGAACTTGGATACTGGCCCTTTGACCCACTGGATCCATGGCGACGTTGATCACCTGTTCACAGTTCCATGTTATCCCGCATTCGCATCGCTCCATACACACCTGGGACAATTTACAGGGACCAGTTAACCTACAAATCCACAAATCTCCTGTCCACTCCAATTCTGCACATCCATTTTAAAAATCACATCACCTAAACTCTGAAATATTGTAATAACCTCCCAAGAGTTCTCTTTTTCCTTTGTGATCCAACTTAAAAACTTCCCCTGCTTTCTCTATGTGGGTTGCTGTTTGATTAATCACCTATGGACAACCTTGTAACTTTCAGCAGCTAAAGACATTGTTACTGTTGTTGCCAGACAGACAGGCCTCTTCTTAGATTGGTAAGAGATTTAGCCACTTAGTTTTGTTCAATGAACCCTGGGATTCATATTAAATCAAGTCCTTGAGCGGAATTTACTGATCACTGTGGTACATGAACTCGCTTTAACATCTGTAATGTCCTCAGAAAATGACTGAAGTGTTTGTCCATAAGACAATTTTGGAGGACGTTTACCAAATCAATAAATGTAATTAATAAAGTGTAGAATTGGATTGGAGCTGGAGTTTTCTTCCAACTGATGTGCTTTTAGTAAGAAATTCTAACCAAATCACTGGGGTGCAATTGTAAACCTGTGGCTAACTTACTTACATTTTAAAACATTAGTCTTGTGTCAACTCTTTCCGATAATAGTCACTTCCTTGTAAAGTGGGGAGGAACTGTTAAATTAGTTTTTTTCTCACAGGATCTAACTGAATTAGAAAAATCTTCAGGACAGTGTATATTTTAGTAATTTTTTAATCACCATGAACCATTTTTACTTTTCTTTTGCACTAATGCAATAAGGTAGTAGAAACCAGAATTATGGGCTCCAAAGGAGTTTAGTTGGGAAATGTTCCTTTGAGGGTATTTATCATAAGGTAGACACAAAAAGTTGGAATAACTCAGCGGGTCAGACATCATCTTTGGAGAAAAGGAATAGATGACATTTCAGGTTGAGACCGTTCTTCAGACCTTTTAACCAGCATCTACAGTTCCTTCCTACACGTGTGTCTTATTGGCCACAGATTCCTTGTGGTGTTACACCAATGTTTGCTGCTCCTTGTACCAGTACCTGCTGAATCATTAATGTCAGTAGAGCACGCTAACTTGCATTGCCTGACCATACATTTGCAGTTGGCTGCCTGGTGACAACTTCACTTGCAAGCGGCCTCTGGTGTTTGAGTGGAGAATCTGACTTTGTGCATCATTCCAATTTCTAGTGATTTAAAACAGCTTCATGTCCCTTCAGTTCATTTTAGCCAGAGGAAAATTGAACGTGTCGGGACGTTTCTGAATTTGAATTTTTTTTTAAAATCAGCAATCTGCTTGTTACCGCTCGGTTTCAGTCAGAGCAAAAGAAAAGCCATTGAAGAAGTGATCTTATTTAGAGCGGACCAGTGATTGCAGAATTCACTCATGCTTTGAAGGTGTCAGGAGGAGAATCATGGCACCAGGGGTTGCAGACACAATGGTGCTCATCTCTGCATTTGTCTAATGATGTAGATGTGCTGTGTGCTTTGGCTCGGCAGTGCCTTTGAGCTGAAGTGAGTATGCACTGCTCTCAGTTCAGCAGTAGCTCTGATTTATTATCACCACAGTACTTTGGACTTCATTCCAGCCCTTCACTTCATGCAAGCATGTAAATTAGGCTTTTGTTTTGTGACAGAAATTGCATTATTTTCTTTTCATCCTCTGAGTGTTTTGTAGTGAGATTCTATGAAGTGGATATTTGCATTGAATGACTGAGATAAACATCTCCCCCAAGTTCAGAGGTATGCAGATTAGCTCTGGAGGGTAACATAATACACACCAGTATCTGTGTAGCACGTCCAAGGGAAAACTTTTGAAGTGCTATTCTTCACTGATGCTGCTTTGTGTCGGGCAGAGCCTTTCCTTTGTGCTTTGTAGCTTTCTGTTCAAGTAGTAGCATTTTTGCTAGCGTAATGTTTGCCTTTCAAATGAAGTGAACCGTTTGTTTATATATGTATATAAAAGGTGAAGGAATGTATTTAAACAGCAGCTAAAGTAAACTGTGAATTGTTCAAATAAACTTTGGTTATCAGGTCTGTAAACTTGGAAGGACTGTTTGATTTGAATGTTCCTTTGGGATTAGGATTAAGGGGACAGTGTAAATAATTCAGAGTTTGATTATTGATAATGGTTTAAGTGTTTTGTAATTGGATCCTGCATGACCAGAATGTAAACTGTAGTCACCAATGCCCCCACACTTTCTTTACACAGACTTCTTTAGATGTTTTAATCGACTTCTGTTTTGAGATTAAACGTGGAATATTTGAATGCTTTATATATAAAAAAACATTGTCCCAGAAATCCAAAATCTGTTTTTGAAGAACAGGTTTCATTGGCAGAAACGTGGAGAAACCCTGTTGAGAACTTGTAGGCATTATGCTTTATATCCAATTGGGCTGAAGTTGTGAAGCTGGGAGCTACATTGGATGTGCCGTTTTGGAAAATAGATACTGAATCCATTTCTGTCTGTGTTCTGCTGCATATAATTTAGTTGCCAGTGTCTTTTTAGTAAGACCACTGGTACGCTGCAGGTTTTTGTGGTGGTAGGCCTGATCTCCGATAACAATGAGAAGGCCTACCGAGGAGGAGGTGGCACTCTGGTGACAGGACAACAGCCTCCTCCTGAATGTCACAAAAACTAAGGAGCTGATTGTGGACTTTAGAAGGGCACAACATCCGAGGACGTATACGCCACTGGAGATAAATGGGGCTACTGTGGACAGGGTGAGCTGCTTTAAATACCTGGGAGTCCACATCACAGAGGATCTGACATGGACATCACATGCTGGGACTGGTGAGTAAGGCAAGGCAGTGCTTTTACCACCTCAAGCAGCTGAGGAAATTCAGAGTCTTTCTGAGGATCCTTCAGTGCTTTTACTCTGGGGCTGTTTTAGAAGCATCTCGTCCGGCAACATCACAATCTGGTTTGGGAATTGCTCTGCCCAGGACAAGAAGGCTCTGCAGAGCGTAGTGCGTTCGGCCGAATGCACTATGGGAACTACACTCGCCCCCCCTGCAGGAACTATACATCAGAGGGTGCAGATCCAGAGCCAGCAACATTATGGGGGACCCCTTCCACCCCAGCAATGGACTGGTCCAGCTGCTACGGTCAGGCAAACGCCTCTGCTGTCCTGCCGTGAAGACAAAGAGGATGAGACGGAGTTTCTTCCCATAGGCCATTAGGACTGTAAACTCCTATCTCACCAGGGACTAACTTTACTGTACCAATTTAATGTTGTGTTGTGTCTTTAAAAAAAAAATGTTTTTATTTTCTAATATGTAAATACTGATTCTGTTCTATTCTGTTCTGTAGTGTTTTGGACAATCCGCAGGTATTGCCACTTTCATTTCACTGCACATCTTGTATGTGTATGTGACAAATAAACTTGACGACTTCATGGTTTTTATAGTTTTAATTGCTAAAGGCTTAGGTTCTAGCTGTAGGACAGCGCGTCCAGTCTCTTTTGCAACTTTCAACAAAATAGCCGTTGTTTGCCAATATTATGGTCTACAGTAATCCCAACTCTTTCAGCAAACTGTTTTCATGAGATATGCAACGTGACATGTAGTGGATTTCTTCAGTCAAATACATCGCCTTGACTGGATACGTGAATCATTGAGTAAATTTAAATTGATTCTGTTCAAATTAGTACAGGTACTGGTTTAAAGGCACTTTGAGAAATACCAAGATTATGGCAGGCACAATATCAACACAAATTTCTCTTTTTCTTGCTCTTCAGCATTGCAGGGATTAGGGAAATTGGAGTAGGCTATGGGGAAAGTTGTCATATAACCAGCCGAAGAAGATGACCAATTTAAAGAAAAGATGTATATTAAAATCCTGACTACGGGCGCTGCCTGTACTGAGTTTGTACGTTCTCCCCGTGACCACGTAGGTTTTCTCCGAGATCTTTGGTTTCCTCCCACACTCCAAAGACGTACAGGTATGTAGGTTAATTGGCTTAGTGTATGTGTAAATTGTCCCTAGTGTGTGTAGGATAGTGTTGACACGCGGGGATCACTGCGGTGTGGACTCGGTGGGCCGAAAGGCCTGTTTCCGCACTGTATCTGTAACCTAAACTAAACTAAATTAAAATCGAGTGTTTAATTTAGAGATACAGCATAGAAACAGGCCCTTTGGCCTACCGAGTCAACACCAACCAGCCATCTCTGCACGCTTACACTATCCTGCACACACCTAGGGACAATTTTTACATTTCTATCAAGCCAAGTAACCTACAAACCCGTAGGTACTTGGAGTTCACAGAGAAAATCCGCGCAGGTCACTGGGAGAATGCACAAACTCTGTACAGACAACTCCTGTAGTCAGGATTGAACCAGGGTCTCTGGCGCTGTAAGGCAGCAACTCTACTGCTGCGCCATCATGTTACATTGAACAAAAATATGATATTTGTGTTGCTCCAGCATGCTCTTGGAAAATGTTGTTTTAACTTTTTCCAGCATGTTTGTGACCACTGCCATCATTGCAAGGACTGTGTCAATGCAGACAGCTGGCCGCACTCACAGACTGGCCTGATACACAGGCGCACCGGCTGTCAAAGCTGCTGCTGCTCTCCTTGAATATTTATGGACACCATGCAGACAAAGCAGCCCGCTTGATTGACATCATCCGCTAACCTAAGTGATCACTTTGTCCCTCCAAATGCACAGTGGCTGCAATACATCATCTATGAAATGCACAGCAATGACTCATTTTGGTTATTCCACAATAACCTCCCACAGAGTCTCTTGCCCAGAGTAGGTGAATCGAGGATGAGAGGACGTAGGTTTCAGGTGAAGGGGAAAAGATTTAATAAGAATCTGAGGGGTAACATTTACACACAAAGGGTGTCAGGTGAATGGAACAAGCTGCCAGAGGAGGTAGTTGTTGCAGGGACTATCCCAATGTTTAAGAAACAGTGGGATAAGAAACAGTCGGAGGTGGAACGTGTTTCCAGCTTCAGTTTCCTGGGGGTCAACATCTCCGATGACCTCTCTTGGACCCACAATACCTCAACTCTGGTCAAGAAGGCTCACCAGCGTCTCTTCTTCCTGAGGAGACTGAAGAAGGTCCACCTGTCTCCTCAGATTCTGGTGAACTTCTACCGCTGCACCATCGAGAGCATCCTTACCAACTGTATCACAGTATGGTATGGCAACTGCTCTGTCTCCGACCGGAAAGCACTGTAGAGGGTGGTGAAAATTGCCCAACGCATCACCGGTTCCTCGCTCCGCTCCATTGAGTCTGTCCAAAGCAAGCGTTGTCTGCGAAGGGAGCTCAGCATCGCCAAGGACTGCTCTCACCCCAACCATGGACTGTTTACCCTCCTACCATCCGGGAAGCACTACAGGTCTCTCCGTTGCCGGACCAGCAGGTCCAGGAACAGCTTCTTCCCTGCGGCTGTCACTCTACTCAACAATGTACCTCGGTGACTGCCAATCACCCCCCCCCCCCCCCCCCCCCCCCGGACACTCCTCCCACAGGAAAAACACTATAACTGTATGCATGTAAATAGATTTATTTATTGAAATCATATTCTATGTCGCTCTTCCAGGGAGATGCTAACTGCATTTCATTGTCTCTGTACTGTACACTGACAATGATATGTACACTCCTACTGACATGGGTATCCCTCCTTCTGAAGCCCTCCCTCCGGGCTCAGAAGCACCATGGGTCCAGTGGAAGACGCTCAAACGCCTGAGAACAGGAACAGGGCGATCAAAAGCTGCCATGGCCAGATGGGGCTATGAATTGGCCAAACCACCTGTGAATGTGGAGAAGAGGACCCAAGGCAGCACTGCCTTGTCTGCCCCCTACTACCCAACCAGTGCAGCCCAAAGGATCTTGCAGTGTTCAATAAAAACGCAAAGGACTGTGTAAAGGAATGGGAAACTGTCATATAACCAACCAGCTTCAAAGACACGAAAAGAAGAAGACTGACAATGACAATTAAAGTTGAATCTGAATCTGAATCTGACAGGTACACGAATAGGACAGGTTTGGAGGGATATGGACCAAACGCGGGCAGGCGGGACGAGTGTAGCTGGGACATGTTGGTCGGTGTGGGCAAGTTGAGCCGAAGGGCATGTTTCCTCTATGACTCTACGAGAAGGACAAGGGCAGCATATGTATAGGGACACTATCACTTTGTAGGTTCCATTGTCATACAGCAAGGAAATAGGTTATTTGGCCCACCATGTCCGTGCTGCCACTATTTGGCCGTAGCTATGTGCACTCGCATGGGCCCCAGCCATTCCTGCATCCTTGTAGGGTATGTTGAACAATCCCTGTTCCAGGCGTACACTGGCCCTGTCCCCAAAATCTATCTCCTTTACATTGACAGTGTACTCTGTGATAGCTCCTGCACCTATGCAGAATTCATGGACTGATTGATCCAGTGAAAGTGCTGCAAGGACCAGTGCTGCTGTCTCAGATACTGTATAAAACATTTTATTTGCAATATTTAGAAAAAGGAGTTGTCGATGCACATTTATACAAAAGATAGTCACGGGTGTCAGAGGCTATGGGGAGAAGGCAGAAGAATGAGGTTAGGAGGGAGAGATAGATCAGTCATGATTGAATGGTGGCGTAGACTTGATGGGCCAAATGACCTAATTCTACTCCTATCCCTTATGACCTTATGACCTTAAATGTACCTACCACTGCTAAAGGTCCATGACAGACACCATCGCCCTTGTCCTTCACTCATGCTTGGAGCATCAAGCCACCAATATCAAACTCCTATCTATTGACTGTAGATATGTCTTCAACCATAATTCCAATCAAAATCATCTCCAAACTATTCGACTTTGGGCTCAGTACCCTCCTCTGCAACTGGAGGCTTGACTTCCTGACCCATAGTCCACAATCAATAAGGACAGGGGATGAAATATCCTCCACGGCAATTCTCAACGCCGGTGCCATGCTTGGATGGATTCTAGGACCACTATGCGGCCAAATTCTGCTCTAACTACCATATGGTCCAGATCTCAAACAATGATGAGACATATTACAGGAAGGAGATAGAGCTTAGTAACAGGGATGCAAGATCACAACCCCTCTTTTAACGTCAGAAAAAACAATGGAGCTAGGAAAAGATCGTGAGCGTCATGTTTCCAGGTGTAAATATCACCAACAATTTATCCTGGTCCAACCATACTGTCACTAAGGCCAAGAAAGCAAACCAACAGCTTCCTCAGAAGGCGAAGGAATTTTGCCATATATCCAATTAATCCTACCAATTTTTATAGATGCACGATAGAAAATATCCTCTCACAATGCATCAAAGCTTGCTATGGTAACTGCTCTGTAATGATGGGCTATGTTGAATGGTATTTACATGGGGGATGAAACACCATAAAACCAAACCAAGCTGATGCCAAGTCCCCAATCTGAATGTCAGACTAAAGGAATGCCCATTTATGATTGAGATGAAAAATAATTTCTTCTCTGAGGGCTGTTGCTTACTCCAGACAGCTGTGGGGGTGGGGGGTGGAGTCCTTCGGCATATTTAAGACGGAGATAGATTGCCATCTAATTAATAAGGATATTAAGGATTATAGGGAAAGGGCAGGAAAGTGGACTCAAGAAATGTCCTATTGAAAGGTGGAGTTGGGGAGCTGAATGGCCTATTCCTGTCCCCGTTTCTTATGATCTTATTAATTTATTTTATCTTCTTAAATATCTTTTGTGCCGGTAATGCAAGGAACAAATTCATTATGCAATTGTATTCTGTAAACCTTTCGTCATTTTAACAGTATTTATTATGGCATTATTTTGTCTCAATATGGGTCTTCTAATCTTCAATATTGTAAATGTAATGCTCACAGTAAGCAGTGTAATGGCCCTGTCCCATTGTACGAGCTCATTCAAGAGCTCTCCCGAATTAAAAAAAAATCAAACTCGTGGAAGCACGTAGAATGTACGTAGCGGGTATGTCGGAGCTCGGGGACGTCTCTTAGCGGCTCGTAATGCTAACGGCAGGTACTCTGGAAACGCGGTAAGCTTGGGAAGACTCGTGAAGATTTTTTCAACATGTTGAAAAATGTCCACGAGAGCCCCAAGTATCTACGAGCGGCCATTACCGTAAATCGCCGAGTTCAGATCAGGGCAAACTCGGGAGAACTCTTGGAATGAACTCGGACATTGGGACAGGGCCATAATGGATTTTCATGCCTGCAGTTTAGAGGATGCAAATAAAACATTACATTTCAATAATTAAACACATTGACGTAATTTCATTTCAAAAGTTCAATTGGCTTGGCTACAAATTCAAAAGTTGCAACATGGCCATGTGGGATTAATAGTGAAGTGCTGCAAGGATTAGTGCTGCAGTCTCAGATACTATATAAAACATTTTAGTTGCAATATTTAGAAAAATAAGTTATCGATGCTGGTTTATACCAAAGATAGACACAAAATGCTTGGGTAACTCAATGGGTCAGGCTGAATCCCTGGATAACATGGATAGTTGATATTTTGGGTCAGGACTTCTTCAGACTGATTGTTGTGTGTGTGGGGAGCGGGGAGGAGGGGGGTGACGATGGGGTAGAAACGAGAAGTGAGAGAAAAAACAGGACGTATCGGAACCGGCAACAGATTGCCACAGGCAAAGAGGTCAAGAGTGTTTTATTGTCATATTTCCCAGGTAGAACAATGAAATTCTTACTTGCAGCAGCACAACAGAATATGTAACAGTACACTGTAAACAATATAATAAATGAGAAAAAAAAGTTCAGTGTGTATATATAAAACATACTCATGTATACTGATTATAAATACATATATGTATGTATATATATATATATGTATATATATAAAACTCTGATCTTGGATGTGTGTGTATATGATGGTGACATTTTTACATATTCTGATAGAGATTTACGCTATGATGTCAAAATTCGCCTTATCTAAAAATTTCATGCATTATTTCTCGAGTTATTTATGAAAATGTTCACAAATCTCTAAAAACAACTGTCTCTCGCTTATTCCCTGTGATTCGCCCTGCTCGCAACATTGTTGCTATCTAAGTACACTGTTCTGCTAGCTAGCAAATGCAAATGCATCTTTTTTAAGTTTAAAAATGAGGGAGGCTGATTAAGGCGAAATGAACAGCCCCTGCGCAGTTGTCGGCTATGGGTGAGTGGTGGAATATTGGGTTGGGGAACGGGTTGTGTTGGAGAAAGGGGAACGTGTTGCATTGGGGGACCAGGCCTCTCATGGCAGCTATGGGTGAGTGGTGGAATATTGGGTTGGGGAACTGGTTGTGTTGCGGGACCAGGCCTCTATAGGGTGATTTCACGAAAGGTCACTGGAGCGTAAATCCCCACTCACGTGACCGAAATTTTTAACTGAGGGACAAGCGTCACTTCCGGTACATGTTAGTGGATGGGAAAACACGCACTTTCACACCCGTTAAAAACATCGAAAACGGCCAGTTTTTGAGCTGCAATTAAGTGAGCCAGTCGGGGTGACCGTGAGGAACAGCTACCTAAATTTACAGTCCAAAAAAAAGATAGAAACTAAGAGGGAGCTGAAGGGGCCAAAAAGGCGGAAGTGCTAGCGGACATTTTTCGTGGAGATTTAAAGATCCAAAATATCGGGAATTATCGCGTTTGCTCGCTGCATTTCATCAAAAGTGGCATTATTGACTTTTTATCTTTATTCATTTGTTAGATGAAAAGTATTAAAAGTTAGAAATCCGTCAGTAAAATTGCAAAATCGCCCATGGTTCTCGGGTGGGTTTTAACATGCAAAATTAAAACGCTTCTGAAGCTCCATTTACCATTTAAATAATCGTAAACTCTCAATGCGTTTGGAAATCAATTGGAAATCAATTGGAAATCAACTATCCTGCTCACAGTGGAATATGTAAAAAAATTTACGTTTAGCACGTCGTTTCTATCGAATGTAAATACCATTCAATACACACACGCAATGGCCCTGTGAACCTCTAAATGCACCCAACGGGAGTTTGTACCCTCTAAATGCGAAGGATTTGACCCTCAACACGAATCCCATGGGCGGTTGGACCCTCTAAATGTGCCCCAGCTGGCGTCTTTATCCTCTAAACGCATTCAGCGGGCCTTAACCCTCTAAACTTAAACCAGCCAGTGTTTGGACCGTCTACACTGGGGTGTGGGCTGGTGGAGAGAGCTCGGAGAAAAGATGGGGGAAGAGCCGTTGGGGAGAGGGGGGTATCATGGGGGAGGGGCAGGAGCCAGCGAGGGGGACCAGAGGGGAAGGGGCTGGAGCTGCGGGGCGTTGCGTTTGGGATTCACAGCGGGCGCTGGACGCTCTCCTCGGCCAGGATCAGATTCACCTAATTCCGTTTGGCGACATCGTCGTGCAGCTTCCAGTCCCTCCGAAAATTGTGTCCGGTTGGAGATCTCCGCCGACCTCCATCAGCTCCAGTAAAGACTCGATGGCGCAGGAAGGGGCGGCCCATCCCGGGGAGTGACAACAGAAGAGACTAATCCGCGCGGCGCTGACTGGCAGGAGTGTAGATTCATCTGCACATGCGCAGTTTTTACAATTTTAAAATCTCACTAACTATTCTAATAAACTGCCGATCGGAACAAAATTTGTTGCATTCGCAGCACAAGAGAACGGTGAGTGAGCTGGTAACAAATCGTAGTGCTATCTCGTACCGTTTTTGCGCAAATAGAAAAACCACGCAAACCGGAAGAGCACAAGATCCGAGCTCTTGTTATGTGTAGATATGTTCTAAAAGGGGTTGCCAAGTTAGATGCTGGGAGGCTGTTTTCTATGGCTATAGAATCAAGAACAAGGAGGCATTGTCATGGGATAAAGGGCCAGACATCTAGGACTGAGATCAGCAGCAGCTCCTTCAATGAAATGGTGACAATTTGGAATATGGAGATTGGACAGGAACATGAGGTTATGCTAGAAAATCAGCTGCGATCTATCCTAATGACAGAATGCACTTTTGCTAATGTTAATAATTCATGAAAAATGTCTTAACCAATCTTAGAGAAAAACTCACTACTGTCCATTGGCACATATTCCCGATAATCATCTTCTTCTTTCGTGTGGCGTGCACAGCCTAAAGTTGGTGGACAACTTGGTCTATTTGATCTTCCGTTTGTACACGTCGAGTTGATTGCATTAGTCGAAACAGGGCGGACCACGTGAAGGTTGCAATCTTCCACCCCTTCACGATAATGAAGTGCTTTGATAGACTGGTTACAGCACGAATCAGCTCCTGCCTCAATAATGTCCTGGATCTCCTTCATTTTGCCCATTGTGACAAGTGGTCAATAGCAGGTGCTATCTCACTGGCGCTCAACTCAGTTCTGGACCACCTGGATATTAGGAACGCGCAAGGCAGGCTGCTAGTCTATCGACCCCAGCTTGGCATTCAACACAATCACGCTTCAAACTCATCGCCAAGCCCCAAGATCTGAGCCACTTAACCTTCCTTTTCAGCTGGATCCTTGACATCATCCTCATCGGAAGACCTCATTTAGTGTGGATCAGTAACAATATCTCCTCCTCAATGGCCATCATCCCAAGCAATGTGCTTAGTCCTATGCTGTACTCTCTTTACCTCCCGTTTTGTATGGCTAGGCTCCAATGGTGCCTATTAATTAGCCAGGGACACCACTGTTGTGGCTGAACCATGGGTGGTAATGAGTCAACATACAAGAGAAATGTAAAACACTTTGTTGAGTGGTGTGGCAACAACAACCTCTCGCTCAACATCAACAAAACCAAGGAATTCAGAGTTCAGTTGAGTTCAGAAAGGGGAAGGCAGAAGATCACGTGCCAGTTTTAATTTGTCGGTCGATGGGGAAGAGAGTTAACAGCTTCAAATCCCTGGGTGTTAGCAGCGTGGATGACCTGTCCTGGACCCAGCACATAGATGTAAGCATGAAAAAATGCCTCTACTTAGTCGGAAGTTAAAAGAGATTCAGCATGAGACTGAATGCACTGACAAACGTTGGCAGATGGTCAGGCACTTCCACTCCACAGGAACACGAGGTTTCAGTGAATGGTGGGCTCAGTCTGATCTTTCACAGGCACAGTCCTCCCCACCATGGCAAGCAGCTACATAAGCCGAGGCGACATCTATTGTCATGAATCCAGGCCCGTTAGGCTGAACGTAAAGAAGCCTAAAGTCGCACACGACCTGGTTCAGGAACAGCTATTTTCGACAGCTACCAGGTTTCTGAACTGACCTACACTACCCTAATCCTACCTCGTCAAAGGAACACTATGGACCATCTCTTGCACCACCATGGACTTATTTTCCTTTTGTGTACTTTCCTTTTGTGTACTTGTTTTTTGCAGTGTTTTTCTTTCTACTGTTCTTGTGGAATTTATGTGGAATCTCTCTATGATTTATGTTTCAGTGTGTGGTCTGAGTGTATGTGCCTGTGATCCTATCTTACTAAGATTTTTCATTATACCTGTACTTCACTCTATGACAATAAACTTGACAGTTGCAGGAAGGTTTGTTAAAGGCCTGTCCCACTTGGGCGTCATTTGCACGTCACGTAGATGGCGCGCGAAGATTTTGTGCACCCCAAAATCCTGGGGTGCCGCGCGCGACCCTGCTTACGTCACCGCGCACCATGCACACAATGATGTCGCGTAAATGACGAGCAAATGGCGCCCAAGCAGGACAGGCCCTTTAGAGTTGTTGAAAAGCATGCACAAGGTTGATGTACAATTGAGGGAATGTGCAATCAAATATAGAAGTAAAAGAAAGTCAGTCCAGTAGACTGGGTATATAAATGAGGATAAGGTATATTAGACGAATGTAAGGCTCAAATGCAATTATTTTAATGCATCGAGTGTACCCATGGAGTGGACTGAGGAGCATGCCTAAGAAAGAGATTAGGAGGGCAAAAGGGGGGCAAGAGATAGCGCTGGCAGATAAGATGAAGGAGAATCCAAAGATACTATTTAATGTACTTACTTACAAGGGAAAGAGGGTGACTAGAGGGAGAATAGGGCCTCTCAGAAACCAAAGTGATCATCGATGCGAGGAGCTTCAATGAATCGTTTGTTTATACAGTGAAGAAAGACATGAAGACTAGGAAATGTGGTACATGAAATGGAGATGTCTTGAGGACAGCCCGGGCTACGGTTAAGAGGATGTGGGACGTCTTGTGATGTATGAAAGTAGATAAATCCCCCTGGTCTGATCCGATATATCTGAGGGCACTTTGGGAAGCTGCAGGAGAAATTGCAGGAGCCCTGACTGAGATATTTGAATCATTGTTAGACACGTGAGGTGCCGGATGTCTGGAAGGTGGCTAATGCTGTGCCTCTATTTAAGAAGGGCTGTGATAAAAAGCCTAGGATCTATAGACCAGTGAGCATAACATCTGTGGTAGGTAAGAGGCAGGAGACGATCCTGAGGGATAAGATATACAGTGGCTTGCAAAAGTTTTCATACCCCTTGAACTTTTCCACATTTTGTCAAGTTACAACCTCAAACGTAAATGTATTTTATTGGGATTTTATGTGATAGACCAACACAAAGTGGTGCATAATTGTGAAGTGGAAGGAAAATGATACATGGTTTTCAAATTTTTTTACAAATAAAAAACTGAGAAGTGTGGCGTGCAAAAGTATTCAGCCCCCCTGAGTCAATACTTTGTTGAACCACCTTTTGCTGCAATTACAGCTGCAAGTCTTTTGGGGTATGTCTCTACCAGCTTTGCACATCTAGAGACTGAAATTTTTGCCCATTCTTCTTTGCAAAATAGCTCAAGCTCAGTCAGATTGGATGGAGAGTGTCTGTGAACAGCAATTTTCAAGTCTTGCCAGAGATTCTCAATTGGATTTCGGTCTGGACTTTGACTGGGCCATTCTAACACATGAATATGCTTTGATCTAAACCATTCCATTGTAGCTCTGGCTGTATGTTTAGGGTCGTTGTCCTGCTGGAAGGTGAACCTCCGCCCCAGTCTCAAGTCTTTTGCAGACTCTAACAGGTTTTCTTCCAAGATTGCCCTGTATTTGGCTCCATCCATCTTCCCATGAACTCTGACCAGCCTCCCTGTCCCTGCTGAAGAAAAGCATCCCCCACAGCAAGATGCTGCCACCACCATGTTTCACAGTGGGGATGGTGTGTTCAGGGTGATGTGCAGTGTTAGTTTTCCGCCACACATAGCGTTTTGCATTTAGGCCAAAAACTTCAATTTTGGTCTCATCTGACCAGAGCACCTTCCTCCACATGTTTGCTGTATCCCCCACATGGCTTGTGGCAAACTGCAAACGGGACTTCTGATGGCTTTTTTTCAACAATGGCTTTCTTCTTGCCACTCTTCCATAAAGGCCCGATTTGTGGAGTGCACGACTAATAGTTGTCCTGTGGACAGATTCTCCCACCTGAGCTGTGGATCTCTGCAGCTCCTCCAGAGTTACCATGGGCCTCTTGGCTGCTTCTCTGATCAATGCTCTCCTTGCCCGGCCTGTCAGTTTAGGTGGACGGCCATGTCTTGGTAGGTTTGCAGTTGTGCCATACTCTTTCCATTTTCGGATGGATATTTTTTAATAACCTAACCCTGCTTTAAACTTCTCCACAACTTTATCCCTGACCTGTCTGGTGTGTTCCTTGGGCTTCATGATGCTGTTTGTTCACTAATGTTCTCTAACAAACCTCTGAGGCCTTCATAGAACAACTGTATTTATACTGAGATTAGATTACACACAAGTGGACTCTATTTACTAATTAGGTGACTTCTGAAGGCAATTGGTTGCACTGAATTTCATTTAGGGATATCCCAGAGTAAAGGGGGCCGAATACTTTTACACGCCACACTTTTCAGTTTTTTATTTGTAAAACAATTTCACAATTATGCACCACTTTGTGTTGGTCTATCACATAAAATCCCAATAAAATACATTTACGTTTGTGGTTGTAACGTGACAAAATGTGGAAAAGTTCAAGGGGTATGAATACTTTTGCAAGCCACTGTATATGCATTTGGATAGACAGAGGCTGATTTGGGATAGTTAACATGGTTTTGTATAGGGGCGATTGTGTCTCGCGTATTTTGGGTTTTTGAAAGAAATAACCAAGACGTTTCATGAAGGGAAGGCTGTAGACATAGTCTATATGGACTTTAATAAGGTCTTTAAAGTTCCATATGGTAGTCTGCTCTGGAAAGTTACATCCCATGGCATACAGAGAGAGCAAGCTGCTTGTATACAGAATCGGTTTCAACGAATGAAGCAGAGGGGTGTAATGATGTTTTCAGACTGGAAGCGTGTGACTAGTGGTGTGCCTCAGGGATCAGTGTTTGAAGTTATATCAACGGTTTAGATGAGAATGTGCAAGACATGATTAGTAAGTTTGCAGATGACACTAGGTGGTATTGCAGGCAGTGAAAATGGTTATCAAAATGGCGTTTAAAGAAGATGAGTGTGAGATGTTGCACTTTGGGAAGTCAAACCAGAGCAGGCCATTCTCAGTGAATGGTAGGGTCCTGAGGAGTGTTGTAGAGCAGAGGGATCTAAGTGTACAGGTACACAAGTTTTCAGAAAGCGATGTCACAAGTAGAAATGATGGCAAAGAAGGCTTTTAATACATTGGCCTTCATCAGTCAGGGTATTGAGTATAGAAGGGACGTTAATATAATTGTACAAGACGTTGATGAGGATGCTTTTGTAGTTTTCGGTGTTCAGTTTTGGTCAACCTGCTATAAGAAATATGTTGTTGAGCTGATTTGCGAGGATGTTTCTAGGACACGAGGGCCTGAGCTATCTGGAGAGATTGGGCAAGCTAGGACTTTATTCCTTGGAGAGCAGAGGTTAAGGGGTGATCTTATGGGGTGCATTAAATCATGAGGAGAATATGGGGTGCATTAAATCATGAGGAGAATAGATACAGTGAATGGACAGAGTCTTTTACCAGTGTAGGGGAATCAAGAACCAGAGGTTTAAGGAGAAAGGGGAAAGATTTAATAAGAATCAGAGGGGCCGCATTTTCACGTATATGGAATGAGCTGCCATAAATGTAGTTGAGAAAAGGTACTATAACAACACTTAAAAAGAGCCTTGGACAGGTACATGGACAGGAAAGGTTTAGAGGGATATGGGGGAAATACGGGCAAACAGGATTAGGTTAGAGGGGGCATCTTGGTCGGCGTGGACTAGTTGGGTGGAAGGACCTGTTTCCATGTTGAATGACTGTGTAACATGCATTTAGCTTAGAAACCAAAATTTGTTGGGAATAGTTCAGGCCTCCTTACAGCCAATGGGTGATGGAGGAACACGTACAGTATGTCAACAAATCACAGAGAGGTGTGAGACTAATAGGATTATAATCGTGAGGGATTTCAACTTTCCCAATATTAACTGGGGTCATTTTGCTGTGAAAGACTGAAATTTTGAAAGTGATTTTTTTAAAGCTTGCCGGGAAAGCTTTTTGAGTCGTGCGAGAGAATACCAAATCTCAGACAATGTAGCTGGGGCTAAGTTTACGTCAATACCATAAGACAATGGGTGTCATGGTTTTGCAGCATTAGATTTGCTGCCTTACAGCGCCAGAGAGCCAGGTTTGATCCTACCTGCGGGTGCATGTCTGTACGGAGTTTTTTACGTTCTCCCAGTGACCTGCATGGGTTTTCGCTGAGTGCTCCAGCAAATGTGATACTTGCTTTCATTAGCCAGGGATAGAATAGGGAGGTAATGCTACAGCTTCATAAAACATTTGAAGTATATACAAAATTATATACAAAATTATAAGGGGCATAGATGAGGTAGATTCTAAGAATCTTACCCCCATGGCAAAGGTGTCTACAATCTGAGGGCATAGGTTTAACTAGTAAGGGATAGAGGGTTTAGAGCAGATTTGTGGAAGAATATTTTCACCCAAGGGCTGTTTGGAATCTGGAACACACTGCCTGTGGTGATGGTGGAGGCAGAGCCTCTCACAATATTTCACATTTTGAATCGCCAAGAAGCCTCAGGCCCAGTACTTGGAATGAAATGTATGTAAATGTTAGTCGATGAGTTAGTGTATTGAATGATTGAAAGAACACAGGTCTAGAGTTTAAGTCATCTTTAATTATAACATATAGCATACAGCAGGTTGTTAATTCATCACTACCGCTTCCAAGACTACCTAACGTAGGAAGTGGGTGTTAATATAAAGCATAGAGTAAGGTGGGGTTAGTGATGCTACACTACTCTGATTGGTTCACATACAATAACCAATCTACATCCTTCCCCGTAAAGAGTAAAGATAGTTAGGCAAAGGTTAAACACACGGATTTCGATCTCGATGAGCCTCCATCGTTCTCTGATGTCTGAATCGAAGATGAGCTGCGCTGGTTTGCGGCACGAGTGAGCCATGGTAATACAAATAAAAACTGATAAAACGCAAATAAAACCCGATATACAGACGCAGTGGGTCATGTCACGCTGTCTGACACCATGTAAATGATTGAAAGAACACAGGTCTAGAGTTTGTCATCTTTAATTATAACATATAGCATAGCGGAACAGCAGGTTGTTAGTTCATCATCACCGCTTCCAAGACCTAATGTAGGAAATGGGTGTTAATATAAAGTGTACAGTAAGGTGGGGTTAATGATGCTACACTACTCTGATTGGTTCACATGCAATAACCAATCTACATGGTTCTGGCAGATACACCTAGATAATGAGTCCTCGAACCTCATTACCTTTGCTACACCATTTGGCAGATTCAAATTTCTTAGAATGCCATTCGGCATCAACTCGGCCAGCGAAGTTTTTCAAAGAACCATGGAACAGTTGTTCGCAGGCCTCCCGTGTGCCATCATCGTAGATGACATCCTGGTGTATGGCAAAGACATAGTGGAGCACGACCACAACCTCAAGCGGATTCTGGACAGGGCACGAGAGATTAACCTAAAATTCAACCCCAAGAAATGCAAGTTCCGCGTTCCAGAGGTCACCTATGTCGGACACGTATTCACTTCTGATGATCTTAAGCCTGACCCGAAGAAAACTGCAGCCGTCCGAGAAATGCCTGCCCCTACCAACGTGCTCAGCCGACAACGCTTTCTGGGTATGGTGAACTATCTGGGAAAGTTCATACCAAATCTCAGCGAACTCACTTCACCACTGAGGCAACTCACCCACAAGTGGACCTGGTACCAGCAACATCAACAGGTATTCAATTTTTTTAAACTACAGCTGGCCAGCGCCCCTACCCTGACATACTTCGATCTGAAGCGACCTGTCACGATAACCTGTGATGCCTGTGAATGGTGGGCAGAAGAACCTGTTGCCATATTTCATGACTCTATCACTCCATGTTGGTCAGCAGCTGCAGAAGGATAAATTGATTAAATATTTTACCTGTGAAACTTTTATTACTTCAGAAAGGGAAAAAAAGCATTTTGAAAAAGGTTTTGTGCCCTCAAAATATCGACATCGGTTTCCTGTGGATGCTGCTTGAAGTTCCTGTCAAATCTGGATTTACCTCAGATTTCCAGTGTTCCATGCTCCGCATTTTGCTTATTACCAGGAAGGAACTGCAGACGCTGGTTTACACCGACGATAGACACAAATGCTGGAGTAACACAGCAGGACAGGCAGCATCTCTGGAGAGAAGGAATGGGTGACGTTTCGGGTTGAGACCCTTCTTCTCAAGGATATTGCCTACTCAGCAAGTTCATCAGACTGTGAAGAGTAAGCACATTGCTGTAGGTCCGGCATAGTGAAGTAGGTGGGCTTTTATGATGATCTGGTAGTCTCATGGTCACCATTACTGCAGATAGGTTGTTCTGCCAGATTTATTCATTTGCTTAGATTTAAAGTCTCCAATTGCCAAGGTGAGATTTAAATTCATTGTGGCCGATGAATAAGGCAGATCTGCTGACACTATCCCTCTAATTAAGGTACTATTCTACCAATAATAATAATAATAATAATAATAATAATAATAATAATAATAATAATAATAATAATAATAATAATAATATCTTTTATTGTCATTGCACATAAGTGCAACGAGATTTGGTTGCAGCTTCCATCCGATGTCATAACTTAAATAACTAATAAAATTTAGATTTAGATACCCCGAGAACTCTCTAATACCCTTTTCCCTCTAACAATTCTTACTCCATTTGGGATTCTGGGAGGTGAGGGAAGTGCTGTTTTATTTTTTATATGGTGTTGTATCAAACTCTGTTAAAGTCATAAAAAATGAACTAAACAAATTGCATCCATATTGCACCTTTATGGCAGAGGAACCAAAGTGTTTTAAATACAATGAATTGCTTTTGAAGTGTGGCTATTGTTTAAGGGTAAGAAGCATAGAGGGGGAATAGTGCAGCCTCCTCAAATACAGCTAAGAGATCAACGCAGAAAATAGAAAAGCTTCGAAGCTACTGGCTTAAAGCTAATCTTGCTTCACTCAACTGAGCAATTTTGGCGGTGCACAGATATGATAAAATGCCTCTTCGATACAAACAAACACTGCACTCTGTGGCAAAAAGATCCATCTGGTTTGATGTGCTTTGGAGTCCAGTTAGCATTAAAATCCTGGGAGAACTAATTCACAGAGTAAAATTGATTCTACTGCTGCTCCCCATTATTCTCGCTGTCTTCCATTTAGCATGTTAGTTTCCTGACAGTAGAGTACACAGCACTTAGCAGCTGGTTTGTGAAACCATCAGTCAGGAAATTGCATGATAAATAGCAGGTATGGAGGTTTAGTGGCATTTTGTTCTGCTTCAGCAGTTTCAGCCTGACTTTGGAAAAGTCATCATGTGGCATTTTGTCAAGGGCTGCAACAGAAGACGGTAACAGTACGGTAACTTATTACACAGACACTTGAGTTATGATGTTCTCCAGATGTATTGTTCATGTGTGAATAATAAGTCAGGGGATGGATAATTATCCTGGATCTAGTCATGCAGACCAATTCCAACCACACGGCTTTGTCCTAAGCAGACTATGCAGTAATGATGGACTGTCTCTGTATTGTGGCGAAAGGCTGTTGGAAGACAGGGCAAGAGATGAACGATTGCTCCAAGAGTTGAGTTCATTTATTTATAGTTGAGTTCTGATGGTAATGAAATTCATTGGTTTTGTTCCATTTGTGACAGTTAAAGTGCTTGTGTATGTGTACCAGCTTACCTTTGGGTAGTTTTATTTTGTTGTTGCAGAGTGTTCACTCAGCAGATTTTTAATATCACAAATGTTAGTGTTAAAGGTTCCCTCTGTTTGAATTATGTTTAGTTGGTGCATTGTAAACTATTGCTCAATGAAATTCCCTCCTTTGTCTCGGACCTCTGCCAATGTAACTGAAGCAGACCAGTTTGGGAGTTCACAGTCCCAGTACTCCTGCGATAGTGCATATTATATGTGGATTCCATTTGGTGTTGAAGAAAAGTGTAAAGTGAAATAAAGAGGTGAACTAGATGTTGTTACAAACACTGCAAGGAAAGAATAAGAAGTGAAGTGGGGGCTCTATTCTCCTGCTACCTGCAGGCCAAGTAGGACCAGGTATCTTGATATTACTTCATCTATCGACTACGGTTAAGGTGCCTGTCCCACTTTCACGACCTAATTCACGACCTCTGCCGAGTTTGCCCTTGACTCATACTCACAGCATGGTCGTCACGAGGTCGTAGGTAGGTCGTGATGCTAGTCGTAGGTACTCGTGGCATCAAGTAGGTCGGGGCGTTTTTTCAACATGATGAAAAATGTTCACGAGTAAAAAAGGTCGTGAATTAGGTCGTGAAAGTGGAACAGGCCATTTAGGTTGCTGCTGTAGATTTGTTCACCAGCTGTTTATTCACATTCTCTCCTGCATGATTGATTCCATGAAGAGTCCTATTGTTGAAATGGATCAGAGGGGTTTTTCGTATTGTGGTAATAAACTCGCCACTCCAGTTCATAGGGGGGTCAGGTTAAAATGACAAATGATTCTCGAGAATTATTTAAAGATCCAAAAGTTTGGGAAGAAATTTTAACACTGCATATGTGGCAGAAATAGAAAAGGCAGGGTCAAATAAAATAATGCAGGGTGACACAGTGGCACAGCGGTAGAGTTGCTGCCTTACAGCACCAGAGACTTGGGTTTGATCCTGACTACGGGTGCTGTCTGTGTGGAGTTTGTACGTTCTCCCCGTGACCTGCGTGGGTTTTCTCCGAGATCTTCGGTTTCCTCCCACACTCCAAAGGTGTACAGGTTTGTAGGTTAATTGGCTTGGTATAAATGTAAATTGTCCCTAGTGTGTGTAGGCTGGTGTAATGGGCCTGTCCCACTTACGCGACTATTTCGGCGACTGCCGGCACCTGTCATAGGTCATTGCAGGTCGCCATTTTTAAAATACAGTGGTGACCAGAACAAGGTGCTGGCTCGAAGGGCCGAATGGCCGCGTAATTTGCGTGCCAAGGACACGTCAGTGGGACAGGCCCTTTAGGGTCCTTCGATAGGGACTGGTATTGCATCTTCTGAGATTGCAGGGGAAAGTAATAATAATAATAATGGATGGGATTTATATAGCGCCTTTCTAGAATACTCAAGGCGCTTTACATCGCATTATTCATACACTCCTCAGTCACACTCGGTGGTGGTGAGCTACTTCTGTAGCCACAGCTGCCCTGGGGCAGACTGACGGAAGCGTGGCAGCTAATCTGCGCCTACGGCCCCTCCGACCACCACCAATCACTCACACACATTCACACACAGGCAAAGGTGGGTGAAGTGTCTTGCCCAAGGACACAACGACAGTATGCACTCCAAGCGGGATTCGAACCGGCTACCTTCCGGTCGCCAGCCGAACACTTAGCCCATTGTGCCATCTGTCGTCCCAGCTGTATCCGACTGCTGATGGGGTGAAAGGTGAGTTCCAGGGGAACTCTGTCCCTGTTTTGACTGGGGGGAGGGGGAGTAAGAGTGGAGCTGCGGGGTACCAAGGAGACCCGTGTGAGGGCCTCAGTTATGATGGAAGAGGGGAACTCCCATTCCGAAAGAATGAGGACATCTCAGATGTCTTATGGAACACTTCATCTTGGGTGCACATGCAGTGGAGATGGAGGAATTGGGAGTAGGGGATAAAGTCTATGCATGAGGCAGGGTGGAAAAAAGTGCAGTCTAGATAGTTGTGGGAGTCCGTGTGCAGTCTAGATAGTTGTGGGAGTCAGTAGTTTGTAATAGACGTCAGTTTAGATAGCTGTGGGAGTGCTCTGTGATAGACTGGCGTATTTCATTGAACACCTACACTCATTACGCCTTGGCCTACATGATCTCCCGGTTGGCAAACATTTTAACTCACCTTCCATTCTGACCTCGCTGCCCAGGGTCTCCTCCACTGTCCGTGTGAGGCACAATGCAAATTGAAGGAGCCGCATCTCATATTTCACTTGGACAGCTTACACCCCAGCGGTATGGACATTAATTTGTCTAATTTCAAGTAACACTTACATTCCCTGTCTCTCCATCCCTCCTGCACCCAAGTCGCCTGCGTTATCACCTCCTCCATGGCCAACAATCGACCATTGTGTGCTCCTTGGCCATTGGTGCCGGCTCTGATTTGTTCCGCACCTCTTCGTACCTCTGGTTTCCCTCTCCTCTGACTCTGAGGAAGTGTCTCGACCCAAAATGTAACCTATTACTTTTCTCTAGAAATGCTGCCTGACCCGCTGAGTTACTCCAGCATTTTGTGTCTATTGATATACATGACCATATTGTGACCCTATTGTGATACCTTTGTGTGACCATATTGTGATAACTGTTTTGTTGTGAAGTGTTGATGGGGTTAAAGTTGGATGCAGGTCAGAGCTCCACCCTTTTCCGCTTTGCGCAAAGACTGTTCCTTCCACAACTCCCTGGTTAACTCATCCCTTCCCACCCCCTCACTAGGTACTTTCCCCTACAACCGCAGAAGATGCAACATACTTCTCTTTCTTAGTACCATAAAAACCTGAGTTACTCCAGTATTTTGTGTCTTTTTGCGTAAACCAGCATCTGTAGTTCCTTATGTTCCCACTATTATCTGCTCCTTGTTTTTTCTTTGCTTCACCCAACCTTATTTTCTTATGTTCTTATTTTCAGAACTAAAATACTTCCTTTCTATTGGCTTCATCCCATTCTCTAATATCAGGTTTAACTCATGATTTTCCAATTTTGTTCATCTCTTCCAAAAGTATTTGTGGAAATTTAAATCCCATCATAGTCATTTTCCAAACATACCTTTGATGGAATTAGATTATACCGTTTTTCCCCCTATTAGGCCCATTAATTAGGATCCCCTGGCATGCTTTAAGATAATTATTTAAAAGACCAATAAAAAAATGCTTGGATATGAGGATGAATCTTAGAGGCTGGCAAGGTTGCCATTCATAACATCTGGCCTAGACTACGTACACTGAATGGCGCCCATCTGGTCTGCACTATGCTCTGCTATTCCTGGGACATTAAGAATGTTTTTTAGTTGAAGTATTGATTTTTGTTAATGGCAGCTAACTGTTTAGAATCATGTCCTGTCAGCCTTGCACTTAGTTATCTTTTTGTGCCCAGTAAGTTCCAGTAAGTCCTTATTCAGGAATAAAGTTTATGGTACTTCTCAGCATGAATAGAGTGGGAAGTCCAGTAATGAGGTATCTCTGTACTTACTTTTCTTGGTCAGTTTACTTCAATTGACCAGCTGCACCATCACTATAATTCATTGGTTTAAAAAGTTGCCTAATACTTTGCACGTGTCATGTTATGACTGGTACCAACTCCTCTTTTGAGAACCAAGGAGAGGGAAGAATTACATTTCATGGTTTTCTTCACTCCTTACACTGCTATGTACGACAGTGATCGTAACTTCTACTGAAGTGTGGATGGCTGTTGGCTCGCTAGAAGCTCATCCGCCCTTTGACAGGTCTTGTTTTTGGTCCTGCTGGGGGTCCACAGCCCCCTCCTCACCTGGCAAACCAGGTGGGGGAGACGGTTTAGTCGCCGACTATCCGGCCATGGAGCAGGTAGCATGGGATTACATGGTACCCGTGGCGGGGAGAACTCCCCCCCCCCCCGACCTGACCTGTTATGACAAGATTACCAATAAAATAGATTGATAATTTTCAGACAAGTGAATTGTTTGTTGATTGTTTGGTTAGATTGTGCAACTTAAATGAGATTCTAAAGCAATTTTTAGTGATGTCCAGTGATTTGATCTACGCTTTCTCTCCAGATGATTTAGTTTAATTTATGCTGTGCTGACCAGCGATCCCCGCACATTAACACTATCCCGCACACACTGGGGACAATTTACATTTATACCAAGCCAATTAAACTACAAACCTGTACGTCTTTGGAGTATGGGAGGAAACTGGAGCACCCGGAGAAAATCCACGCAGGTCACGGGAGGAACGTACAAACTCCGTACAGACAGCACCTGCAGTCAGGATCGAACCAGAGTCCCTGGCGCTGTAAAGGCAGCAACTGTACCGCTGCACCACCGTGCCACCCATATATGGATATTTTTTAGAACTTGGCTATGAACAAATAACCAGCCATCCTTATTGCAAAGGTGTAAATGTAATAGTTTATACATTGTTACTATTTAACTGGCAGAATATGGGACAGGAGGCATATTTGAATGTATTTTACTATTATATCCTATCATGGGACTGACACTGTGTATCTCTGTTCTTTTCTCAGTTACTAATCCATTTTAGAATCTTTAATGCAAAGGAGTGATGGAATTCATTTTTAAGTACCTGAATATGCAAAATATCTACAGTCAATGAAGTCGTTGTGAAAACCCAGTCGCTGTGAGAACTTTGCAATTACAAAAGCCACTTTGAAAGCAACAAACTCCCTCAAACAATAATGAAAAGATGATTGGATGGGTACCTTGATAGGAAGGATTTGGAGGGATATGGACCAAATGCAGGCAGGTGGGACTAGCATAGGTGGGGCATCTTGGTTGTCATGGACAAGTTGGGCCAGAGCCTATTTCCATGCTGTACAACTCTATGACTCGTTATACTGGTTGAGGGGTAAACAATTGCTGGGACATCAGATCAACTCCCCCCGTTCTACTCCAAAATAGTGCATGAGATAATTTATAACACTTCACAAGAACACTTCCTCGATAATCATCAGCACAGGAGCACCACGGGGCTGTGTGCTCACACCTTTGCTCTACTCATTCTATACCCTTGACTGTGTAGCCAGACAGAATTTCAATGCCGTCTTTACATTTCTCAATGATGCCACTGTTGTTGGTCGATTAATGGTAATTACAAATCAGAGTACAGGAGGGAGATTGAAAATCTGCTTGAATGGTGCGGGAGCAACAATCCTGCTGTCAACGCAAGCAAGAACAAGGAGCTGATTGTTGACTTTACATGGGGAAAGCCAAGGATCCTAGAACCTCTCTTCATCGATGAAGAGAGTAAACAACTTCCTGGGCATGCATATCTCTGGGACCCAACACATTGATCAATCATTAAGAAAGCTTACCAACACCTCTACTTCTTTGGAATATTAAGGAGAGTGAGGTATGTCGACGTATATTGAACTTCTGTAGGTATACGATAGAGAGCATATTGGTCGATTGCATCATGGCCTGGTTCGGCAACTCGAATGTCCAGGAATGAAGATTACAGTGAATGGTGGACACTGCCTGGTCCATCACAGATACTGTCCACCCCACCATCGAAGGGATCGATAGGAGGCACTGCCTCAAAAAGGCAGCCAATATCATCAAAGACCCACACCACCTTGGTCATGCCCTCATTTCACTCTTACCATTCGGAAGAAGGTTCAGGAGTCTGAAAACCATGGCCACCAGGTTCATGAATAGCTTCTTACAAATACCCATCAGGCTCTTGAATACTACGCAACACTAACAGCAAATATGGACCATGCAATTGTCTTTGGTTGCACTAAAGACTCTGGGTTTTTTGTGCACTAATATTGAGGCTACTGATTAATTGTTTTTTAGACTGTATATTATCATGCGTATTGTGTTTATAGGCCTGTTATGATGCTGCTGCAAGTAAGAATTTCATTGTTCCGTTGTCAGGACATTAGACAATTAAACACTCTTGACGATATTTATCTGAGTAGTCAGATGAGACCTCTTTTTAAAAGGCAGCACCTTCAGCAGGTCAAGTTTGCATTGAATAATGGACTCATACTCAACTCCCTGGAGTAGACTTTGAGTCCTAAACATATTCACTGAGGTCAAGGTACCGCGACTTTGTCAATCAAATTGGAAAAAAAAAGATGCTTCGCGTAAAATGATATTAGGTGATATTTTTAATATAAAGAAGTGTTGATCTTGTTCTAAAATATATTTGCCAAATGTAATGCAAGCTTGCTGACAAAATCCCATGCAACCCTGTGATGGTTAAATGAGCTTTGAGATTTGCCTCTGGATTTTCAGCCTCTTTTTTAATTCACTTTACAGCTCCACACCCCCTTTTCCCGTCCTTCCATCCACCTGTTCCAATTGATGCCAGACATCACGAAGGGCGTTACCACTATGACCCAACACCTCTTGCCCCGCTGCACCTGTAAGTATGATTCCTCATTGTACTACTGATTAGTCTCGGTGAACTAAAACATACCATCAAATGTATGTGATTAATTGTTTATATGGTCCAGTCAAATGAGATTATGTGTACGCAATTTAAAAAAAAAAAGCAAATAGTACGCTTTACTTCAGTATCAGAGTTTGTTTTTAAAAATTAGCCTTGATTCTTTGCTATGAGACTATCAGTGAATTGCCTTATTATTCTACAAATAACATTTGTACCAATTGTTTCACAGTAAGAAACTTGGCATTCACAGACAGGGAAGGGTATGATGAGTTGTTACTTTATTATAGAGCATGCTAACAAGAAGTTGTAGTTTGGCCATTTAGGAATAAGTGAATCTTTGAATACTTTAATTAGACACATTCCTGCAAAAATCCTCTCTGGCACCAAAAAATGACTTTTACAAAATATATATTCTACTGATTTTCCCCTCTTCCTTGATTTCCGTTTCTGTATACTTGACATCTATATTACTAAATGTCTGATCTTGACGACTTCCTGTTGTTCTGTATATTGATTGAAAAAAAAACGCTGCCACTTACGGCTGTGATTTTTTGGCCATTTTACTCAGAGTCCCACTCCGCTGCGCAGGACAAGAGGATTTTTCGCATCTATGAAAAATAAGAGTTATTAGTGTTTAAAAAATGTTGAGATTCTCTCTCCTGAAGGCCACGCCCCTTCCGGATGGACTATAAAACCCGGAAGTGTTGAGTGCCTCAGTCAGTCTCTGCAAGATGGGGGAGCGAGATGGTCACGTCTCTCAGTCTGAGCTGTGAATAACACTGAACACATGTCTACTAAACTGTGAGTGGTTTTACTGACCTGTCAGTGCCCTTAATGTGGTTTGAAAATATAGTTTGGAAATGCTAAAGCTGCGTTGCCTTTGGTTTGGAAATGCTAAAGCTGTGTTGCCGTTGGTTTGGAAATGCTAAAGCTGTGTTGCCTTTCGTTTGGATATGTTAAAGCTGTGTTGCCTTTGGTTTGGAAATGCTAAAGCTGTGTTGCCTTTGGTTTGGAAATGCTTGTTGCTTAATTAAAGTTGCCTTGCCTAATTAAAGTTGCCTTGCCTAATTAAAGTTGCCTTGCTTAATTAAAGTTGCCTTGCCTAATTAAAGTTGCCTTGCCTTCTATATAATGAAAAGTGTAATCTTGACCACTTCCTGTTTGCGCATTATATTGATTTTAGAAAAATTGCTACCACGTACGGCTGTGATTTTTTGGCCATCTTACTCAGAACCCCCCTCCGCTCATCAGGTGCCAAGGATTTTTTCCATCGATGAAAAAAATAAAATTATTAGTGTTTAAAAAATGTCGAGATTCTCTCTCCTGTCAATCACGCCATGAAGGCCATGCCCGTTCTGGTGGGAGGGGGGGGGGAGGGACTATTATACCCAGAAGTGTGGGTGTGGCTCAGTCTCTGCAAGATGGAGGAGGCACAGGTCACGACTCGCTGTCTTTTGTGGCCTTGCACTCTGCTTGAAATGGTATGAAACTGCACTTGAATTTGGTGGCCTTGCACCCTGCTTGAAGTGGTAAGAAATTGCACTTGAATTTGGTGGCCTTGCGCCCTGCTTGAAGTGGAATTTCAAGGAATAGCTATGAGTCAACTGCCATCCCACCAGCCGTGAGTGAGTAAGCAGCCAGCACAACAGGCTTGAGTGACTGAGCCGCCAGCCGAAGAATCCATTCGGCCCACAATGTCCATACTAGCCCTATGGAAACTAGTCCCTTCAGCCCACGACACCCATACTAGCCCCCCCCCCCCCCCCCCCCACTGGCCACCAATATTGGAATTGGTGGAGAGGTGGAATATTGCGTTGGGGGACCAGCCCTCCCGTGTGATGCTGGGACACAACGGGTCACACTTAGTCTAGTTGAATTCTATATTCTAGTTTACACTTGCTTTAGACTGAAATCTTTGAGGTGATAGCACAGAGAGTTGATGAAGGCAGAGCAAGATATCATGTGGCAAGATGGTCAAAAACATAAAATCCCATGGGGTCCCTACATTTCCCCTCATCCCCCAGCACTCCCTTCCCCTGCTCTTCACCCCCCCTCTTCTTTCCCCTCTCCTCCTCCCCTCCCCCAATCCCTCCCACACCTCTACCTCCCTCTCCCCTACCCTCAGTCACTCTCTCCTCCCTCCATAACTCCTCTCCCCTCGCTCTCCCCTTCCTATCCCTCTATCCCCCCCCACCTCGCACACTCCCCATCTCCCCCTATCCCCCCACTATCCCTCCTCACATCCCCCACTCCCCCCTCCTCTCCCTCTATTCCCCCTCCTCCCCCACTCTCCCTCCTCACCTCCCCCACTTTCCCCCCTCTCCCTCCCTACCTCCTCCTCTCCAACAAACCCCCCACTCTCCCTCCCAGGATCTCGAGGGTGGGGGAGGTCGAGGTGTGGGGGAGGTGGGGGGTTGGGGGAGAGGGGTGTGTGAAGGAGGGGGGTGTGTGGGGAAGGGGGGGGGGGGTGCTGCATGGAACAGGAACGGTGACGGGGACACCACACATCTCTGTCCTCCAGTTTCTGCTGACTTCTGTCACTGGAAGTATCGGATTTTGGTGTGTGTGCTTTATGAAAATAAGCATGCAGGTACAGCAGGCAGTCAAGGAAGCGAATGGCATGTTGGCCTTTATAACAAGAGGAATTGAATATAGGAGCAAAGAGGTCCTTCTGCAGTTGTACAGAGCCCTAGTGAGACCACACCTGGAGTATTGTATGCAGTTTTGGTCCCCTAATTTGAGGAAAGACATTCTTGCTATTGAGGGAGTGCAGCGTAGGTTTACAAGGTTAATTCCCGGGATGGCAGGACTGTCATAAGCTGAGAGAATGGAGCGGCTGGGCTTGTACACTCTTGAGTTTAGAAGGATGAGAGAGAATCTCATTGAAACATATAAGATTGTTAAGGGCTTGGACACGCTAGAGGCAGGAAACATGTTCCCGATGTTGGGGGAGTCCAGAACCAGGGGCCACAGTTTAAGAATAAGGAGTAAGCCATTTAGAACGGAGACGAGGAAACACATTTTCTCACAGAGAGTGGTGAGTTTGTGGAATTCTCTGCCTCAGAGGGTGGTGGAGGCAGGTTATTCGGATGCTTTCAAGAGAGAGCTAGATAGGGCTCTTAAAAATAGTGGAGTCAGGGGATATGAGGAGAAGGCAGGAACGGGATACTGATTGGGGGTGATCCACCATGACCACATTGAATGGCGGTCCTGGCTCGAAGGGCCAAATGGCCTACACCTGCACCTATTGTCTATTGTCTATTATCGTTCCTTACAATGCTCTGTACGACAGTGATCGCAACTTCTACTGAAGTGTGGATGGCCGTTGGCTCGCTAGAATCTCATCCGCCCTTTGACAGGTCTTGTTTTTGGTCCTGCTGGGGGTCCACAGCCCCCTCCTCACCTGGCAAACCAGGTGGGGGAGACGGTTTAGTCGCCGACTATCCGACCATGGAGCAGATAGCACGGGATTCCATGGTAACTCCCGTGCTAACTCCCCCCCGACCTGACCTGGTAACTAAAAGATTAGTTCATTGTCAAATACACCAATGTGCAATGAAATTCCATGTTTCCATCAAGGTCATAGAGTAAACAATAATTACACGAAGTACAACAATAAATACAATGACATAAGTAAAACAGCAGAAGGGTGGAAAGATTGTAGGTGCTGCCTAAGGAGTCTTGGTGAGTTGCTGCAGTGCATGCTGTAGATGGTGTAAGCTGCTGTTACAATGCATCAGTGGATGTGGATGACTTGCTCTGAGCTGCTATGTCCTGTGTAGTGTCAAGTTTCGTAAGTGTTGCTCAAAGTGCACTCCTTCAGATAAAGGGGGAGTATTTTTTCACACGACTGATCATTCCATCATACTCCTGATATGAGTATTGTTGGTGGTGGGCACACTTTGGTGAATTAGGAGGCGAGTTCGTTTAGTTTAGTTTAGAGATGCAGTGTGGAAGCTGCCCCTTCGGCCCACCGAGTCTGCACCGAACAGCAATCCCCGTACACTAGCACTATCCTACACACACTAGGGACAATTTATAATCTTTACCAAAGTCAATTAACCTACGAACTTGTACGTCTTTGGACTGTGGGAGGAAACTGGAGCACCTGGTGAAAACCCACGCGGTGCCTGGGAGAATGTACAAACTCCGTACAGACAGCGCCCGTAGTCAGGATCGAACCCGAGTCTCTGGTGCTGTAATGCAGCAACTCTACCGCTGCGCCACCATGCCGGCCCTTACTCGCTGCAGGATTTCTAGATTCTAACCTGCACCTGTGGTCACATTGGGTTTTACTCCAGTTGATTTTCTGGTCAATGGTAAACCCCAGGATATCAATCATGGTGGATTCAGTAATTGTAATGTTGATTAACATCAGGAGATGGTGAGTTGCATTTTCTCTTGGTGGATGTACGGAAAACCCACGCAGTCACAGGGAAAACGTGCAAACTCCGCACTGACAGCACTTGAACCTGTGAGGCATCAGCTCTACTGCTGTGCCACTCTGCCATCTGTTCAATTGTGGGCTACTTCACACTACAAGGGTTCATCTATGGCAACCAAGTTTTAGGTTTTAACTGTGCAGTGTAACGAGCCCCACAGTGCCTGCGGTCATTAATAGATATAGCTTAAGATAAACAAGCTGGTACTGTTCATGGCAAGGTGCTAGCCTCAGTCTGAAGAAGGGTCTCGACCCGAAATGTCACCCATTCCTTCGCTCCAGAGATGCTGCCTTTCTCCAGCTGAGTTTCTCCAGCTTTTTTTTGTCTATCCAAGTTTTAATCAAAATGGATTATAGATACTCAGATTTATAACAAAAACATAGATGAAACCAACTGTTTAAGAAAGAACTGCAGATGCTGGAAAAATCGAAGGTAGACAAAAATGCTGGAGAAACTCAGCGGATGAGGCAGCATCTAATGAGAGAAGGAATAGGTGACGTTTTTGGTCGAGACCCTTCTTCAGACTGATGTCGGGGGGGGGGGGGGGGGGGGGGGGGAAAAAGAAAGGAAGAAGCGGAGCCAGTGGGCTTTTGGGACAGCAGGGAAGAGGAGGGGAAGGAGGGAGAAAGCAAGGACTACCTGAAATTGGAGAAGTCAATGTTCATACCGCTAGGGTGTAAACTACCCAAGCAAAATATGAGGTGCTGTTCCTCCAATTTGCGCTGGGCCTCACTCTGGCAATGGCAGAGGCCAAGGACAGAAAGGTCAGATTCGGAATGGGAGGGAGTGTTGAAGTGCTGAGCCACCGGGAGATCAGGTTGGTTAATGCGAACTGAGCGGAGGCGTTGGGCGAAGTGATTGCCAAACATGTGCTTGGTCTCATCGATGTAGAGCAGTTGATACCGAGAACAGCGAATGCAGTAGATGAGTTTGGAGGAGGTGCAGGTGAACCTTTGCCGCACCTGGAAAGACTGCTTGGGTCCTTGGATGGAGTCGAAGGGGGAGGCAAAGTGACAAGTGTAGCATTTCCTGCGGTTGCAAGGGAAAGTACCAGGGACGGGGTGGTTTGGGTGGGAAGGGACAAATTGACCAGGGACCTACGGAGGGAGCGGTCTCTGCGGAAAGCAGAAAGGGGAGGAGATGGGAAGATGTGGCCAGTGGTGGGATCCCGTTGGAAGTGGTGAAAATGTTGGAGGATTATATGTTTTATCCAGAATATATATTATACGATTACAAATCTGTGAATGTTGGGATTAGCATCAGTTAGCTGCTGGAAGTTTGCCAACCGTGCAATACGGTAGTTGATGTGGATCAATTAGTAATGTTTTCTAGCAGGTTGGAACATTATGGATTCACCATACATCAATGTTTGAGTGGGTAGCATTTAGGCTGTCATTTTGTTGCTGTACCTGGAGAGCACTGCACTGTCAGAGGAGACCACCTTGAGATGAGACATTAAATCAAGATGTCATCTGCCTGTACAAGCAGACATAAAACATTGCAATGCAACAACAATAAACTATGCACATATCACATAATATCAACTAAAGGCTTATTAACTAATTCTTAGATTTTTCCATGGGATCTTTCACTGTGCAATGTGACCCACAGTTGAGATCTACAGTACCTGCAGTAATTAATAGATATAGCTTAAGATAAACAAGCTGGTACTACTCATAGCTTGTTTTTTTGAAGGAACTGCAGATGCTGCTTTAAACCGAATTAGACACAAAATGTTGGAGGAACTAAGTGGGGCGGTCAGCATCTTTGGAGAGAAGGAATAGGTCGGGACCCTTCTTCAGAATGAGAGTAGTTAGGGGAAAAGCCTGATTCTCAGTCTGAAGAAGGGTCTTGCCCCGAAACATCACCCATTCCTTCTCTCCAGAGATGCTGACTGTTCATAGCATGGTATATGGCACTGTATTTAATGAGGGGAAACAAATATGTAGCCATTGCAAAAAAAAATAAAAAATTCAATATGATGTCCTTTCGGGGTATTATAGAATGTTGTGTCCTAAACCACTTAATTCTGCACTCTTCACCACTCATTTAAAATTGCTGGTCCTTGTGTGTGTGGGGCGGGGGGGGGAGGGGTGGCGAGTTTAAATATTGATCAGCTGGCAAAGACTGAGTCTCGATTCTGCTGGTGCTGTGGGCTGGTGCCTACTCAACGAGTATACGGCCCTACATTCCCTGCTTTGCACTTCCGCAACTTTAGTTGAGCACACTAATCAATCATCGCATGCTGTTTGGGTCAGTGACTTCTGCATGCCTGTTCGGCCCTGAAGAGGCAGCCTGCTGGTTTCCACAAAGATGTTGACTGGCTAGGATGCGAGCAACAGCTGCAAGTAGACCCTGGAAGGTGGGTTCTTGGGGCAAGGAGGCAAGGTCAGAGTGGAAGTAAACAGTTTTTTTATGGGGTCTGAAGAATACCATTACCTTTAAGCCTCATACATTCCCGACACATTTGGGACAATATAGAGGCCACATAACTTACGAACCATTGGAATAAATTTAATAAATTAGTGGTCATTACTGTGACTTATTCTGTCCTTTGAGATCAATGATAATACAGTATATTGTAGATATTTGTTTGGGTTAGCTGGGTAGTTACTATACTGAAAGTCCATAACCACAGGTTTTACCATATAAGCACCACATTGTTACTCCTCTGCCCCATCCATAGCTGGGCATCAGACATCATAATACATCAGAGCCATTCATGTTAGAAATAGATTAAAGATATGCTGCTGCAAGAGTCTTCACAATATGCCCTTATAACAGTGACCTAGTCATATACTGTAGTATGGATTTTGATTCCGTGGATGTCAGCTAACTTTACACTGGTGTTTACACTTTGACTAATGGTTTATTCTCTCTCACGCAGTGATACTTGTAAATTCATACTGTTGGTGACTTCCATCTAATAATTAATTGTGGGTCAGGTCTTTTCATGTCTTGTTAATGTTCAAATCCCAATGAAAGATAACTATAGCATTATTTAAGAGCACGTTATGTTTGATTCTCATTTGGGAAAAACAAAACATCGTGTATTTCAGATTTATAAAATCAATTTGCCATGCTAATATGATAGTGATGGTATACGTTCACTTTTTAAGTTAATATGGGTTAGATTTTCTTGAAATTTGAAATGTTACGAATCGGGAAAAAAAACGATGTTTATGCAAGATTGTTCAAGGAAAGAAACATTGGTGCTCATGAAAATAGTTTGTGGAGAAAGCCAGTAACATGAAAGATTTTACGGGACCACATTTATCTTGAAATTTGTCATAATTACACTTGCTGCTGCTTTGTAATGTTACAGTCTTTCCTGAAACACCACGATTACCTACAGTGAAAATGTTATGCTGCATTTCCATGGTCTCCACTGTCTGCATAAACAGGCACAGGATGATTGATGGGAATGTCATCTTCACAAAGTAACAAATGTCGTACAGCGGTAGGCTTAAAGGAAGATAGTAGAAAAGTGAACGAGAGTGCAGGAGATAGAAAATATAAGTTTCGGACAGAAGGAGATAAATTTACTATATTAGGCAAATAATAGATTTACTGCAAACAATAGGTCGATGCGTACAAATATTTTTAATGCATATAGATTTAACCATTTTATGGTTAGCTGCATCCCTAATGCACCGGTTGTATTTATTGAGGAGCTGATTTAGTTTCATTAGAATTGACTAACAAATGCAATCAATGTGCCACCGCGAGTCAAGTGCTAATACCTTTGATACATCAGAATGCTCATGTCGCATCCAGCCATGCTTATGGTAATGAAATAAGCGCCAAAATATATTCATGAATCTCTGTTATTAGAGGATCAATTGACATGTTGTTCGCTTTGTCGCACTTGTCATTCGGGGAGTAGAACAGAAAGAAGAAACTGAAGGAATCGCGCTCTGATTAATGGCTCTGCTCCTTCTTTGGTTTTAACCATCTTTACAATAGCCTGTAGGGTGGTTAGTTCTACAAGGAAGGAGGATTTGATGGGCTCCCACAACCCAAACAATGTGAGGAAGCCACCCACACCCACACCCACCAGAGGTGCGTATCATTCAGAAAACCAAAGGATTACTCAGAGGAAGAGCATTGACTTTGCGAGGAGGGGATTGTCGTGCAAACTCGGTAGAGAATGCTGTCACCGAGCCAAAGATCTACTCCCATCAGATATGTTATTGACGTCCAGAAATGAATTAAAGAAACACGAAACCTTTGGCATGCAAGCTCTTTGAGTGCTGTATTTAAAACTCTTCAGTATAAAATGTCACAGCCAGTGCTTAGTCATATTTTCAGATCATACTTCGTTTGTCGGGATGATCAGACATCTGTATTTACAAGGAAATCAAATTTAATATTGTGAGAAATGAGTCGTATTTAGAAAGCACCATGCATACCCATGGCAGTCAGTTACCACATAGTGATTGCATGGACTTTGAAGAAAAAATGAAATTGTTTTAAAGCAAGTCTTCGACAGTCAACAGAAGGATTCATTTTTAACCTACTTTAACTGAACGCTAAACACATGCCTAATATTTTACAAATACTTTTCGAATCAGACTGCCATTGTAATTACAGAGCAAATGTGCCTGCAGCTAGGTAATAAATCTGATGTAATCTCTGTGTGCATTAAGGAGAATAATGGGGGCTGTTTGTGCATCAAGCTCTGAGAATTTGCGAGTATGGATAGACCCTGATATTGTAGACATCACCCACTCATGTCCAGTGTCAGAATCTTGTTATTTCAGTTATCAAAAATTGGGTCCAAAAGGCTTATACAGACATGGCTAATCTGGATAAGACCGCATCCTTTTAGTGCCATCAATAATATGAAATTAAATTAAATTAAATTAAAAGCTCATAAAATGAAATATGTTTCATATTAGCCACTTGACACTTAATTTGCCCCTGTATAAGGAAGGAAATCACAAATTAACCTGCCTATGTTTTTCTAGGCAGGTCTTATTAGGGTTAATAATAACTGCAATTATCTCTGTGATAATATTAACCTATGAGTATATGAATATGTTCTCAAGAGTGGTGCCTTCGAAGTCTTTCTGAGTCAAGTGCAACCATTTTGCCTTGGTTCATTAGGCAAAATTATTCTTGCAATAGAAGCAGTGCTGTGAGGCACAGTATGGAGCCATTGAACATTTTCAAGCCTCAAACTTTCGCAACATAATAGATCCGCACTGCTCCAAGTAGTGGCTCCTGTTGCTTCTCCTCTGGTTTTCCTTAAATAGTGTCAGCCTAAACTCAAGGTGTGTGTCTTCTCCTTCTACGGAGTTATGTGAGTAGAGTTTCATTTGGAGAGGTGAGTCTTGCTGGCATCCGCAGTACTGTACAATGTAATTTCTAATGTCCCAGTGGGGCTGAGTGTGCACATTCTTTATCCCAACATCAGTGAAAGAGCAACAGGCAAGTGTCGCAAAGTACTTTGCCCTTTACCTTTCAGCTTGTGACACTGAACATCTCTGATGATTTACTAGATTATTCACTTGGAAATAGTCGTCCAAGCCTCCTGACCGATAATCCATTTTATAAAATGCGTGCCTAACTCCCAATTCAAAGTGCCATAACATATTGTGAGCTAAATGCAGTATGCCTATGTATTACCTTAGTATATATGTAGTTTACAGATCAAAAGGTGATAAAATTGATTGTAAATTGGGTATCAAAATGATGGGGTTGGAAGTAAAGATCCAAAAGGCAGTTACTTTTTGACCTTATAAAACCTTATAGATGTTGTCAATAATAATTACCTAGGGAATGAAGCCTAAATATAGCATAGTATTTGAAAACCTGTGGAATTTAGTGCAAGGAGCTGTTGCAAGGTTATTTGTGCAGTAATCAGCAGTATTAGTCAAGCGAGGAGATATTGAGTGAAACATTGGCATGCACTGAACCAGAATTAAGCTTCGCCCTTTAGAGGCCAATGCTAAACCTGTTGCAGCCTCTAATCTGCGAGGAAGTGGACTGTGACAGGCTTTTCAAAACACAATACTCGAATGACTATTAAAGGCAAGGATATTTTGCAGTAGGACGGAACAGAAAAACCAAGCCATTATCTGAACGGCTTTGTCTCAGAGATGCAGAACAGAGAGAAAATAAAGCATTTATTTCTGAAAACTGACTTTGTTGCCCAAAACAAAGCCAAGTTCAGAATTGATTATAAAACCATTTAGTGTTTCCATGTACCTGTATTAATCATAAGATGAGAGGATAATTACAATCAAGTTAGAGGTTGGTCCTGTTGAGTTCCTTGGGTTTCAGGAGAGTCAGTCAACTGCAAACATGATACTGTTTAAAGACAAAGAATGGTCTTTCCTTTTTTTAAAAAACCCATCAGTATTGCCTACGATATCACAGAACAGACGGTGAAGACCAGGTTCATTTATTGTAATCGGAGTGTTTCCAGGCTCTCAGCCAGAAGAAAGCATGCCTTCTGTATTCAGAAGAATGTTGAACGAAAGCAGAAGAAAATGTCCCATTTGTTGAATCTTACCTAGAGATGAACAAAAGTTCTACACATTCCAGACACTCGTCAGCTACAATAACAAAGTTAATGTATTTTGTTAATTTTACTTATAGCAAAACTGCCTTAAAACAATCACAGGGTTTTTGTTTGGGTAAGTGAGAGGATTGATCTTGCTTTCATGAACAATAATGAGTGAATTCTATTGAGTGCTGTAGCTAATACTGTTTCCAAGATTTTAATAAACACATAGATACAACATGCAAAGATACTGAAAGGATCCAACTATTTCAAATGATGTTTCAAGTATTTAATTCCAACAACTATATTACATATCACTGGATGATGTTGTGGTGTAACTAGTAGAGTTGTCTATGTGAAGTTTGCATGTTCTCCCTGTGACAGCATGTGTTTCCTTTGGGTGCTTTGGTTTCCTCCCACTTCCCAAACTATGCAAGTTCGCAGGCTTTTTGTTTTGTTTCATTTCTCTCAATTTTCTCATTCCACTTTGAATGGAGTTGCCAACTAAGTAGAGAAAATAAAATAATACTTGAACTGAGAATATTGTTAAAGATTCTTAAAATCTCCATGTTTTCTAGACTCACGTACCATTTAAATGGTGACTATCCTATATTTTGGATAAAATACTCCAGCTGTCTGTTCAGGGTATGAAATATTTCTTTGATTTTCAAAATTTGAGCCCATCTGTTGTATACTTCTAACAGAAGGCACTCCACAGAAAATAGGAAGACAAAAATTGTTGCTACCTTGAACCAAACAATGATTGGATTTATTGTATTCAACTTGTCACCATCAGATTTTTAAAATCTTTGTGGTGAACGAGTATTTTGTGAATCAGATTTAGAATTAAATAATCTTTTCTAGCTTGCAGCTAAATTGACCTCAAGAAAATGGTTTAATTCTAAAAAGACCACAAGCTGTCCTAAATGATCCCAGCTCTGTCACATTCAATGTGCTCAACTGAAGAAGTGTTGATGCTGCCAGCTAGATGTACCTCACTGCAATAGTTTAGATTGTTTGTGATTTGCTTTCCTGATGATCAGCTGATGATTTGACTGGCCACCTTTTATGCTAAGTGCAACGATGGAGGCTGGGAATGCTGGAGATAGCAGTTTCTGCCTGATGAGTAATATGCTCAGTAATGCATATATAAAATTAGGTCCAGCATTAGAGTCATGGACAGATGCAACATGGAAAAGGCCTTTCACCTGCCAAGCCTACATTGACCACCAAGCATGCATTTTTGCACCAATCCTACCCTAGTGCCTTTTATCCTCTCCACAGTCCCATTAGCTCTCCTCCTCTCCTCAATTCATTGTTGGCAGATGTAGTAAGATGTTACCTGAGCTTGAAATGTTCACACATTAATCTGGCCTGACCCACCAATGAATCTGAAAGTGTTGTGAGTTCCTTGTCATAGTGTCCTGAAAAAATAAAACAGTGAAACAAGCAGCTCCTTGGATCCAACTAATCCACGTGGGCTGATATTCTTTCTGCACCGCTTCAGATAATCCTTCAAGGAAGGAGAGATTTATGAATGAATTGATCTGTTAAGGTGTAAGGTTCAGTAGGTTCCTCATCCTTATATTTTAAGGTTTCAAAGTTTTGGCTTCATCACCAAAGCCCTTATAACCTCATAGAAACAGAGTGTTATAACTATGAGTGGATTAATTATCAATCATCAACAGATAAACAGGCCTATGTCTATGTTGATAGTCAAATACCTATCTACACTAACCACAATTACCTGGAAGACATAAAGCTGGCTCCTGCTCCTAATTGGTGTGTTTCTGAGCAAGCAATGGTCTACCTAGTTACATATGCACATGCAGCATAACTACCTGTTTTTGGACTCTGTGCCACAGCTAATGAAGGAAAGATTGTGTTTGCCTTTTTGACCTGTTCTGCAATCTTTAAGGATTTCAGAATGAACACGCACCCAATCACATAAAATCATTTGGGTAATTTGCAACATCCCGCGCGACAATTTTTATCGACTTTTACAATGAAATTTGATTGTTTTTAACAAGGGGTACAAGATGCTTATGAAAATTTGCAAAGGGGTACACGGGTATCAAAACTTTGGGAATCACTGCTTTATCCTTTCCTCCATGCATTTTGCCATCTGGGGGGCAAGAGATTTGGCCCCTTCAATTTTTTGCAATATAATATATTCTTAATTCCATGAATGTACTTCTTTAAATACTCCCAATGCTCTGAGACTGAATGATCTAATAGCTGTTTCCAGCCAAGTTTTGCTAAATCACTCTGTTGAATAAAATTGTTTTACCTCCATTTCAAAACTTTGTTCCTGTCTTGTGTTTTCTCACCTGCCCCAATGACCATGCTGAATTATTACAATAATCTCTGCAAAATGGTCTTCCACAAATACCCCACCCCCCTGCCCATCTTTATTCCTTAAAACCCAACGTTGTTACATACTGGCTAAAAAAGTGCTCCTGGAAGCATTTGGAGAATTTCCTTTCCCTTTGTTTCTTTTACATTGACCATATCCAGTTAATACCAGGGTACTAACCATTACAGGTATTGACACTGGTAGCCGACCTGGTGATTTTTCACTTGTCTGAAATCTGACTTCCATTATCTCAATCCATTGAACTTCTTCAGTTATATGCCATTAAACTCAACAAGACTTGGTCCAAAAGCAAAAAAACTACAGATGCTGGAAATCTGAAATAAAAACTGAAAACACTGGAAATGCTCAGTAAATCAGGCAGCATATCTGATCTGAAATATCATCTCAGTTTCTCTCTCCTGAGTTGCTGAGTATTTCCAGCATTTTATTTTTTTATTTTAATCTTTTTTCTAACCTTTGTTTGCTCATCTCTTCAGACCATTACTTGCTTTCTTCCTTCTATCTGCAGTTCTGCTTTTCTCACTACTCAGTCTTTGTTCACCTTCCTATCCACCCTACCAAGATAGCATAAAACATCCCTGATCACACCAACAAACCTACCCACAAGGATGTTGATTCCATTCTTAGTGACTTGCAACTTATTTGGGCTACACAGATCTCATCTTCCCCAGAATCGATCCCAATGCCCAAGGAAACTACAGCCTTCCCTCCGACACCATCTCCCTTTCCACACGCTCATCTTCATTATCCTCCAACATCCATACTCACTGTGTATGGCACTATTAATCTCTTTCCTAACTTGTCAAAATGTGCCTGCAGCATGTCATCCCATTATCCACCTATGGTGTTGCTACCAGTGTGGATCATGACTTTTGGCTGTTCAACCGCCCCGTGAAGAATGGTAATCATTGCCCACCCTGTTGAAGCTCGGGATTCCCTCAACTATATTTGTGTTAAGGAAGGAACTATAGATGGTGGGTTAAACCGAAGATAGACACAAAATGTTGGTACAACTCAGCGGGACAGGCAGCATCTCTGAGGAGAAGGAATGGGTGACATATCGGGTCGAGACCCTTCTTCAGACTGCAAAACTATTTCTTCTCTCCAGAGTTGCTGCCGGTCCCGCTGAGTTACTCCAGCATTTTGTGTCTATCTATATTTTGTGTTAAGTTGTAAATGCTGCAGTTGGATGCTACGAAATCAATCCACATCTTACCAGCTGCAGTTCATTAGCACAAAGGGTGAACTAGATGCACTCTAATGACAAAGGTAGAGCATATAAATTGCATGAAATATGTAAAGCAGCATGTTCAACTATTTGTTGATTACACTGTGTTTTGAGGACTGCCAATGCTATTCTCTCTAAGCATTTAATTGTTTTTTCATGCAGTGGTTAATTATTTTTTAACCCACACTTTTGTTTACTCAATCAAGAGTAAAGAGTGTTTATTTGACATATGCACCAAATATAACTGGTAGCAATGAATTGCATATATGCTGCAGCCTTACAGGCATATTAGATGCAACAAAAGCAACAAATATGCACCAGAATTTCAGTTGCGTTGGAGAGAACTGCGGATGCTGGTTTAAATCGAAGGTAGACACTAAATGTTGGAGTAACTCAGCGGGACAGGCAGCATCTCTGGAGAAGAAGGGTCTTGACCCGAAACATCACCCATTCCTTCTCTCCAGAGGCACTGCCTGTCCCGCTGAGTTACTCCAGCATTTTGTGTCTACCGCAGATTTTCAGTTATATTGAGTAGAGTAGACCATGATAGTCCAAAGACAAAAGTAAGTAGAGCAGCCATAGTAGATAGTAGATAACCTCCACAGATGCTACCTGTCCCACTGAGTTCCTTCAACAAAAGGACACAAAATGCTGGGGTAACTCAATGGATCAGGCAGCATCCCCGAAGGACATGTTTCGGGTCGAGACCCTTCTTCAGCCTGATTGTAGGGCAGGGAGGAAGAAAGCTGGAAATGTGGGGAGGCGGGGCAAGTAATAAATTGACGTTAGACGAGGTTGGTTTTATTGATATGCCGATGGTTGCAATAAAGGCCAGAGATAAGAAAGGAAGGGGTGGGATAGGTTTGAAGAATTACAAATTGTAAAGCCAAAGGGCGGAAAGTGGCAGAAGGGGTGGCGGTGACAGGAGGGGAGGTGTTTGAGAGGGAGGGAGGGGGGGGGGGGGGGGGTTGTGGGAGAGAAATGAGGGGAGTGGTTTGAGGTGGGGGTTGGTGAGAGGTTACCTAAAATTGGAGAATTCAATGTTTATACTGTTTGTTTGTAAGCTACCCAAGCAAAATATGAGATGCTGTTCCTCCAGTTTACATATGGTCTCACTTTGGCGATGGAGGAGGCCCAGGACAGAAATATAAATGTGGGAATCGAAATGGGAAGGGGTTGAAATGGTTAGCAACCGGCAGATCCATTAGAACCCAGAGCAAGTGTTCAGCCCAGTCTACGCTTGGTTTCACCGATGTCCATTCTGTTATCTCCAGCAGTTAATTTGTTGCTCAAAGGTCTCGGCGTGCCTAGTCTGCAACTGTGGAAAGACACTACCAGAAAACACCACCGTTGGTTTGATGCCCCACCATAATTTTAGCATTATCCCAGCCCAGAATAAGTTGAAACCAAGGCCTCCAGAACAGACAGTATACCTTAAATATCCCTGGAGGGGAGCTTCGACCACCGGCTCGGCGGTGCTTCTGTCTGCGGCGCGGCGGGGACTTTAAATCTTCGACCGCCGGCCTGCGGCCTACACCAACCTGAAGCCGCGGTCTCCGGTGGGGAAGCATCGATTCAGGACTTACCTGGACTTTATCTGGACTTTGCCTTGTCTGAACTTCTGGACGCTCTCAGCGGCGGCTGCGGAGGGTTGAGGTCCCGACCAGGGGGGGAAATGGAGGAGGACTGGCCAATTTTGTGCCTTCCACCACAGTGATGAATGCTGTGGTGGATGTTTGTGTTACATTTTTATTGTGTTTTTGTGTGTTCTTTTTGGATGATCAGCCATGATCATATTGAATGGCGGTGCAGGCTCGAAGGGCTGAATGGCCTACTCCTGCACCTATTTTCTATGTTTCTTTTTTCATTGTACCGCTGCTGGTAAATACATTTCACTTGCACTTTATGATATTGATATTGAAAACATGGTGCCAATGTTCCTCTGAGCACAACTTCTCCCACTCCTCTATCTGGGAAGAAGGGACAACCCAGGGGTCTCCAATCTCAGACCATTTGTAGGTAGACGTGAACTAAAAGCTTCTGGCTGAAGTGTTTCAAAACCAGTCAAAATCCAATTATTTCCCCCCAGAGATGTTGCCTGTCCCGCTGAGTTACTCCAGCATTTTATGTCTGTCTTCCGTGTAAATCAGAATCTGCAGTTCCTACCCACACAAAATTAAATGGTAATATTTAAAATCTGTGCCCAGATATATATATGAGCAAAACGTTAAGACCACTGTCAGATGATATAAACGCCCCAAACTTATTCTGCTATCCATAGGGGAACTCTCGACATCAAACTTACAATTTCAAGTTAAAACAAAAGCAAATAATTGTATTTATCAGCTCTTAAAGAAGAGTAGATCGTACGGTAGGCATTGTGCTTACAATTGCGTTTTATATCTGCCGTGCAACACTAATGTGTTAGTACTTCAGGACGCGGGCAAACATTGCTTGTAGTTAGTTGCAAGCTGTGTGGTGGGGAAGAGCGCGATGCCGGGGGGATGAATGAGCGGTGGAGGAGGCGGAGGAGGGGAGAATGACGTCAGGAATATCCTAGAAATGCACAAAACATACTCGAAATACTGTATAAACGGAACATAAACCCCTTCAGACGATAAATGTCCAGTGGAACATCTCCAGCGTGTCGGAAATATTTAGTAACTGCTCCGAACTATGGGCTCCTACTTGGTTTTTGTTCTTTTGTGTTTCATTCAAGAGGTTTCTTTGATGGGCTGACCATATCCTGCGCTGAAGACTGAATGAATTCAAGCGCCCGGAACACCAGCGTTTGGCTGCCTTTGTTTTCTTTTGCTGAACTGTTTATTTGTGTTTCTTCCCACGCTGTTCGCTGTCTTCACTTGGACAACTGCTTTCCTGCATGATTAACATTCCTCGAGGTCTTGTCTCCAAATTCTTCCGGCCGACTTGCTTTTGCGCTCTTGGTTACTTCCCCACTGAAACTTTCACTTCTATTGCAATTATTAGCTCGTTCGATTTTTTGCCCAACTCAATTATGTTTTATCTGCGGTAATTGGCAGTTTGGGTTTGGGAATAAAGTGTTTTGTTTGTGTGCAGGAAGGAACTACAGATGCTGGTTTAAACCGAAGATAGGTACAAAAAGCTGGAGTTACCCCAAAGTTTATTTTTCATGGGTGGGAGGGAGAGGAATGAACCCCACCCAATAAATGAACTAGCTAGCCGTCGGTATCGGCCTGAGAAACGGCTGTTGGGTTAATGGTCGGTTTAGAGGAGCGATTCTTTGCGCGGCTGCAGCGATCTCTTGCATCAGAAATTGCCACCTCGTCTACATTTGATGCAGCCGCTTCGTGTGGCACTGGGCTATTGTCTACATACGATACGATAGAACTTTATTTACTCAGGGGGGAAATTGATCTGCCAACAGTTATACAAACACACAATCTACATGCATCCACTTGTAGAGGCAGGGCATGTTTCGTGACATAAATGGAGTCTGCTCATGACCAATAAATCTTGTCCCATCCTGAGGTAAAAGGTCAAGCAAGTAGGCACACAAAGCTGGAGTAAATCAGCATCTCTGGAGAAAAGGAATGGGTCACGTTTCGGGTCGAGTCCCTTCAGACGCGGGTCTCGACCCGAAACGTCACCCGTTCCTTCTCGCCAGAGATGCTGCCTGTCCCGCTGAGTTGAAGTGCTGGGTAGGGTCTATTAAAGCAACTGACCGGGGTGGGTGTTACAACTCATCCTGCAGTTTGTTGACATGCAGAATTTGCTGAGTGTGTGGAGGTTACAGGCAGTAAGTGTGCGTGTCTGGCCCACAGATGGCGTTGGCTCCGAACCTCTCATTCTGCTCGTGTCAATGTTGTACCCCAGCTAACATCTTCCACCCTAGCGACTTGTCCTGTGTGCATTGCACTCTTTATGAATTGTGCAATTTAAGAGGCGATTCGGATTCTTGTGATCAGAACGGGACAAATGAGCTTAAAACGCATGCAGTAGTCGTGAGATGAGTGAATACTGCTTCATCTCCAACAGTTTTTTTTAGAAAGCGCTGGTCGCTGTCCGCACGCTGAGTTCATTACTGCGTCTCACATGATGCACGAACGCTTTAACTTGCTGCAGGTTGAAGATTTATCACCTTCAAGGAGAACTTGGCCGATTGTGGGTTAAGTATAGTTGCTGCATTTCAGTTGGGTCCTAAAATCCACCGAAATCCAGCGAGTTGTTCTCAAGCATGTTCAAGTCATTTTTTTAAATACCGATAAATATCCCCAAACCTTCTTCTCGTACTCGGCATTCCCTTTTTTTGAACAGAGAGTTTTAAACCAACGAGTGGTTTATAAAGCGAGAATGCTGCGTATCTAGTGTGGGAGTCTGGGTGAATTCCCCCTGTATTATCTTTTTTGCCGTTGACATTGTGCATCCCGCTCCCGCCCATTAACCCCTAACACCCATTCCATCCTAGATTCCCCGAGGCGTCACAGCAGCACCAGGCTGGCAGACAGGCGATTCACTCCCTGGCTTCTATCTATGTTGCTTTAATCCCACCACTCAGGGACACATGAGGACGTGTTTATTGATTTCTCTATTACTAGGTTCCTTGGCCCCGAGGTCTTGCTGAGATCGTGCTTTGGAAACATGTGAGGCTGGAAATGAATTGGCATTTTATAACGGCAAAGTATATGCCGATTATTATTTAAAGAATAAAGTTTAAACCCAGATGACCTTACTGTAAGGAGGTTTTTTCTTACCCCCCCCCCCCCCCCCGGACATGCCCCGGACACTTCTCAGCAAAGCGGGCGAAGCTGCGAGAGCAACCACATAATGATATTGTGATATAAGTACAACAATTCCTAATGATATTGTGATATATGTGCAACAATTCCCGACCCCTTTGCTCCATTGCTCGTTCATTCACACGCAGTTTCATATATGATGTGGTTTTTATGACAATAGACAATAGGTGCAGGAGTAGGCCATTCGACCCTTCGAGCCAGCACCACCATTCAATGTGACCATGGCTGATCATCCCCAATCAGTACCCCGTTCCTGCCTTCTCCACATATCCCCTGACTCCGCTATCTTTAAGAGCCCTATCTAGCTCTCTCTTGAAAGCATCCATAGAACCTGAGAGGCAGAGAATTTACCTTTTATTTCCATTTTTAAATCCCCATTTCCACTCTTGGCTGGTTTGCATTCTGGACGGGTAACCAGGTGGGTATGATATTAAAGATAGACACAGAATGCTGGAGTAACTCAGCGGGACAGGCAGCATCTCTGGAGAGAAGGAATGGGTAACGTTTCGGGTGGAGACCCTTCTTCAGACGTCTCGACCCGAAACATCACCAATTCCTTCTCTCCAGAGGTGCTGCCTGTCCCGCTGAGTTACTCCAGCATTCTGTGTCTATCTTCAGATCAAAGCGGGCGAAGCTCAAGGAAAATGTAGAATGAATCATTCATTACCAATGGATATTAAACCCTGCTCGAAAAATTGAGGTAATAAGTAATGATGTGAGAAATGCTGGATCTTTGTAAAACTAAATGGCGGCGCGGTAGCGCAGCGCTAGAGTTGCGGCCTTACAGCGCCAGACACCCGGGTTCGATCCTGACTACGGGTACTTGTCTGTACGGAGTTTGTACGTTCTCCCCGTGACCTGCGTGGGTTTTCTTCGAGATCTTCGGTTTCCTCCCACACTCCAAAGACGTACAGGTTTGTAGGTTAATTGGCTTGGTATAAATGTAAATTGTCCCTAATGTGTGTAGGGTAGTGTTAATGGGCGGGAATCGTTGGTCGGAGCAGATTCGGTGGGCCGAAGGGCCTGTTTCCACGCTGCATCTCTAAACTAAACTAAAGTACAACATTTTAATTTGGGGAATTTCAAAATGCTCCAAGGTACTTCACAGGCAATGAAATGTACATTTGGGGGGAAACAAGGGGAACCAGTTCTGACACAGGGAATGCAGACAAAAACGCTGGAGAAACTCAGCGGGTGAGGCAGCATCTATGGAGCGAAGGAAATAGGCAATGTTTCGGGTCGAAACCCCTATTCAGACTCTGACCCGAAACGTTGCCTATTTCCTTTGCTCCATAGATGCTGCCTCACCCGCTGAGTTCCCCCAGTATTTTTGTCTACCTTCGATTTTCCAGCATCTGCAGTTCCTTATTAAACAAGTTGATTTGAAGAAGGGTCTCGACCCGAAACGTTACCCATTCCCTCTATCCAGAGATGCTGCCTGTCCCGCTGAGTAACTCTAGCATGTTGTGTCTATCTTCGGTGTAAACCAGCATCTGCACTTCATTCCTACACATTGAGTGTGAAGCATGATCTTTTTTTCATTTGTTGACCTCATAATATTAGAACTTGTGGATTACTTTCTCGCTTGTTTCTTTTGCTACCGCATTTCTTTGCTACATCTTCAGTCCTTTTTTCCCCTGTGGCGAGTCTTTCAGTTTCACACACGGCCCATTGTATTCACTGGGTGTTGTGGCGAGCAAGGTTAGTGCCGTTAGACGCGCTGAAGGAGGGCATTTATTTAGCGTCCCGTGACTACTGCAATTAGCCTGAACCCTTTGAAGTACTTCATTTGTACAATTTAGTTCACGCACTAAGATGTTGAGATTTAATCAGCTCAAGGCTAACCGTGAAAACTCGAGTCTTATTTTAATTATTTTTAAATGATCCCGATGACCTAATGTGATGGTTAAGTTTCGTTTCGCCAAAAAAAAATAATAGGTGTTTGGCTTGAAAAAAAAGCGCTGAGTACATTCGCCTAAGTTCAGTTTTTAATTTAATTATTTTTGTACGATGCGGTTTCCGTCTATAATAAAAAAATATATAATGAAAAAATATATATTCTCAGGAGCATGCAGCAATGTGGCCGCATTAATCTAGGAGGGGTAAAATAGAGCGCCAGCAATGAATGAAATAGTGAAAGGGAAGAGAGTAGGTCAGTTGCCACTTACAATTGTATATGTGTAGATCGGTGGGACAGCTAGCGAGATGGCAAGGCGTCGTGATTAATGGCGTTTATTCTTGACATAAGCCCCTTTATTTATCTGCAGCGCAGTTTAGTGATAATATCGCTCACCTGAATGAAAAATATTCAGTCATACCAATATTGCGCTGTAAATTGAGTAGAGTCACTTTTTATTCTATCTTCAACCCTTATCGCCTGCACAGTAATTTTCTCGCTGAGGCTTGATATGGAGAGGCAGGATTTAACTGTACTTGACACAAATCTGCTTCAATTTCCACTAGAAGTTCGTTGCTCGCGGATAAATATGGGGAACGTGTCTCCTCTCAGAATAAATGCTGATAAGTATTTCATTAAATATGTAAACAAGTAATAGCCTAGAATATTTGGACCTTCCTGACACTCAACTGCAGACCAAAGTGCTGCTTGTTTGCATACCGCGCTTGTCGTTTCACTTTCGTCCAATCAATCTTCATCCAATTCCAATCAGCATGCAAGCAGACACTATCATTTATCCTGAGAGTAATTTTTGAACTGGATACACTGAGCTTATAATGACCATGCGGCACATTAGTCACCGCGATAAGGCCCGACGACATCCGCTGAAAAATTCGCTACATTCTCGTGACGTGCTCGGAAATTAGAACAAATGTTAAACAAATGTTTATTCGATTAGCTGGCTTTAACGACATTAAACGTGAGGGGAACTTGTGACATTGAAGTGACTGGAGCTTTTGAAAGTGTAGCTGCATGTTGTACTATCCAGGCAAGGCATCAATGTTCTCGCTGTGAGTGACTCCAGCAACGTTTTGGGATTCGCAGCCTCCGGCAGTTCTACCTCTTCCGAAGTACACAGGCTGCCGATTACGAATTTTTAAGCCTTTCCGAAAATAAAGCACAGTATTCTGGAGATTTATGGTGTACGCTTCTACCGTTGCAGGTCACTATTTCCTGGTGGTTTACCTGCTTCTGATTAACATTTTACTCTGGTGGCCAGGGTCCATTGGAGCCCGCTCAGCTGTTTCTGATGTAAAACTGGCATCTTTCCGAATCATCTTTAAATTGCAGCAGAGGGATCTCTATGATTGTTAGTTCATCAAACAGCCGTCCCAACCCCACACGTATTTACAACAGTAAATATCTTCTTGAAGCGACCTTAAATAAACGATGCATACAGTTCTTTAAACCGTGGATGACATTTTACATTCTCACAGTCAACACAGTTCTAAAATTGAGCATGATTTTATATTTTTTAAAAGGCCCCGCATCAATACAAGGCACCTGCAGATTTTTTTTTTTAAAGGCACAAACCAACCGTTTAGTGGAGGAGATTTGTTATTTTTACCTAGTCTGTCGCTTATGTGACTTCAGGCTCATGGCAATTAGGATGACACTAAACCAATTCTGGCAAGGCATAACAAGCCAGAGGTAATTAGGATGGAGAATAACTGTCAACGATGTCCACATCCTGAGAAAAACTATTAATTAGTGGGGCAGCATATTTTACTGTATCTGCCTCACAGCGCGAAGATATGGGTTCAATCCTGACCTTGGACTGTCTATGTGGAGTTTGCGCATTTTCACTGTGACCATGTAAGTTTCTCTTGGGTGCTCCGGTTTCTTCCCATATCCCAAAGATATGATTCGTTGATTGGCAGGTGAATTATCCACGGCAGTTTGCTCCTGATGTGTAGTTTAGTGGGGTGAGTTGAAGAGAATATAGAGGAGAAAAAAACATAGAATTAATAATAATAATAACTTTATTTATAGAGCACTTTAAAAACAACCACTGTAGCAACAAAGTGCTGTACATGACTAATCATGGACAAGAAATTATTACACGACAATAAAAACATTAAAAGAAAGAGTAAAAACAATAAAATTAAAAACATTAAAAGCACTAAAACAGGAGCAAAGTCTCAAGCAGGGTCAAAAGCCAAGGAATATAAATGTGTTTTAATACCGGTTTTGAAGATGGACAGTGAGGGGGCCTGTCTGATGTGCAACGGCAGAGTGTTCCATAATGTCGGAGCAGCAACAGAGAAGGCTCTATCCCCTCTGAGCTTCCGCTTAGACCTCGGTACCTCCAGGAGCAGCTGATCAGCTGACCTGAGGCACCGGGCAGGAGCGTATAGATGAAGCAGCTCAGAGAGGTAAGGCGGGGCGAGCCCATTTCAAGATTTAAAAACAAATAAATGAATTTTAAAATGAACTCGAAAGTACACCGGAAGCCAGTGGAGGGAGGCCAGAATTGGCGTTATGTGCTCCCTCTTTCGAGTTCCAGTTAAAAGGCGAGCAGCAGCATTTTGAACCAACTGGAGACGAGCCAGGGAAGATCGAGCAACTCCAAAATAGAGTGCGTTACAGTAATCCAGCCTAGACGTGATAAAGGCATGGATTACTGTTTCAAAATGCTGCCGCTCAAGAATGGGCTTCACCTTTGCCAGCTGCCTTAAGTGAAAGAAGCTGGACTTAACCACCGCGCCTATTTGATGATCTAATTTAAAATCACTGTCCATCCTAAAACCCAGGTTAAAAACTGTTGGCTTCACATACCGTGCCAGGGGACCCAAGTCAACAAGGGGAGGTTCACGGCAGCCATTGGGACCAAACAATATCACCTCTGTCTTCTTTTCATTAAATCCTAGAAAGTTTAGGGCCATCCAGGACTTAATGTCCTCAAGACATGACAGAAGTGATTTGACAGAAAAGGCATCTTCCTTCCTCAGCGGCATATATAGTTGGCTATCATCAGCATAACAATGAAAAGAGATGCCATGCTTTCTAAGAATGGAACCCAGAGGAAGTAAATACAGTGAGAAAAGCAAGGGCCCTAAAATTGAGCCCTGTGGAACCCCATATGACAGAGGAGCGGAGGAGGATTCAAAACCAGCAAGGCTTACACACATAGTTCTGTCTGCCAGATAAGACCTGAACCATCCCAGGGCACTGCCACAAATGCCCACTAGGTGCTGTAACCGAGATATTAAGATACCATGGTCCACTGTATCAAAGGCGGCAGATACGTCCAGCAGGACAAGACCACATAATTACCAGAATCATTAGCTAGGAGGATGTCATTAAAAACCCTTAGCAATGCTGACTCTGTGCTATGCATAGTTTTAAACCCAGACTGGAAAACCTCCCGAATATTATGCTCATCCAAGAAGAGTTTTAGCTGAGCATAAACAACTTTCTCCAAAATTTTAGAAATAAAAGGCAACTTGGAGATCGGTCTAAAATTGGCCAGAACAGTTTGATCCAGGCCAGGTTTCTTAAGTAGTGGTTGCACTACTGCATGTTTAAAACTTACGGGGACAACCCCAGAACACAAGCTGCTGTTGATAATGGCAAGAACCGACTGCCCTATACTATGGAAAACCTCTTTAAAAAGATGAGGAGGGACAGCATCACAAGGGGAACCCGATGGCTTAATATGGCTAACCACATCCTCTAAACACGACAATGTCACAGGCACAAACTTATCTAATACCACCAGGCATGGGACAGAAACAGAGGGGTCAGAGGCAGGAGCTGAAATGAGAGCCCTTATGGAAACAACCTTAGTAATAAAAAAACCTTATTAATGTCGGATTAATATTAAAAAAGAAGTGGTTAATATTCAGCATGGACTTGATGGGCTGAATTTCCATGTTGTATCACTCTATGACTCTGATAGGGATAGCATTGCATAGAGGCCGCATAGAGATCCTGGTTCTTGGAATGTGTTGGTCAGCAACATTCACTCAGGGCAAAGATAGACACAAAATGCTGGAGTAACAGGCAGCATCTCTGGACAAAAGGAATGGTCGATACCCTTCTTCAGACTTCACTCTTAAAGCTCTACTTGGAAGACTAGTTTTGGGGTTGGTTCCTGCTTCTTTCACCAAGATGACTGCACTTCAACTGTTTTTGGTAATTCATCTTGGTATGTTTCCCAGAGAAGAGCTATAGCATCATTTTCAGTAATCAGGTTGTTGGAGATGACCCAGGGCTGAAACCAATGCATCGGTCTCTGCATAATGGAAATTTCAGCTGGTGGTGGATGATAGATTCATCCCAGCCCCAGTGCCACGGGCAATGTGTGCTGGCATTGAGGCTCTGGCCATCAGCCTGAAATAAGATCCCAACCCCAACATCATCCATGATCCGATAAAGAGTCCCAACCCAAAACACCATCCATCAGTCTGAAGTAAGGTCTCAACCTGAAACATCGTCCATCCATTCCCTCCACAGATGCTGGCTGACCTGCTGATTTGCTCCAGCGCTTTGATTTTTGCTGAAGATTGCAGCATTTACAGTGTCCTGTGCCTCCGTTGAGACTCCAAGAGTGTTGGTAGGGAGTCTAGCGAGGGTCTTCCTCGTCACCAACTGGGCAAAATCCCTGTGCCTATTGGATATGTTGCAAATGGTCCAGTTGGGAAAATGCACGAGTAAATTCACAGCACAGTGCTAACGTTAGGGGCTGTCTCTGTCGAGTTTTCATGTTCTCCCTATGACCATTGAAGTTTCTCCAGTGTACAGGTTTCCTGCCACATCCCAAAGATGCGGAGGCTGACAGATTAATTAGGCACTGCAATCTGCTTCTGGTGGGCAGATGAGGTTGGCTTGAGAAGAGAGGAGAAAATGGGATTTGTAATGGGAAAGTGAAGATTTATTGGTAAACAAAATTG